>NC_056667.1:81945862-82253793 GCF_018350195.1 Panthera tigris | reverse complement strand
ATTTAATTTTCTTTTCTATCATAAAACCTAAAAAGTGGTCCTAATAATTAAAATAAAGTCCTGTTATGAATAACACATTATAAAGCCCAGAATTCTCAGAGTTTCTTTGTTTGGTTATTCGTTTTGTTTTGTTTTGAGTCTAACGTGTAAAATCCTTCCCTGTGAAGCCATACTGATCATCTTTTAGGTATAACATGATTATCCCTATGAAACTAAAAAGAAAAAAAAAACTTGACAAAACTTCAGAGGACACAGAAAGGAAGTTTTTCAAATGTCCTTCAGTTTACTTGTTTGCATTTCCTCTAAAGAGACTGGTGGAAGCAGTTTGGAGTTTACAATAGCTTTGAAAGCATTTATTGTTCCAAGGCTAATTTTAACCTGTAATAAAGATTGCTTTTTTTATTCAGTTGAATGTGATATCCAGTAATTGTTTGTCAAGGCTAAGTGCTATAGGACATAATACATTCTTTAAATGGTGTTTTGTAATTATAATATAAGCATCTTTAAGGCCTAATATATGAAAGAATGCTATTGGGTAAGGGTGCTAGAATTATGAGAAAGCAGACTTAAAATTTTATTATTTCAAGTGTTAAATCTCATGGCTGCTGAACTTACATTTAGAGGAGTTTGACTTTGTGTATTTGCTCAAATGAATGATTTTTTTGTTAACAATGTTTTTGCAGATCTTGTCAGAAATAAACTTTCTTTTTCTCCCTCATACTGCATTTTCCCATTTGTCAGTAGGATACTGGTGGGGAGGATTACCTAAGATAGCCAAAGCTTGTGTATTGTTACCTGAAGTGATTTTTAATGAGTTCACGATTACCCCTAAATCATAAATTTGTGTCCTAGGCCAAAAAAGGTTTCAGATAGCAACACGCCCAATCTGAAATATTTCCAATTTGTATGTTTTATAGATAAATAACTTTTTACTGTCCTAAGGAGTATCGGCCAAAAGTGGTATAAGGGATCATGTCATACAATCTCATCATTTTGTTAGAGGAATGACCAGAAGGAATACTCCTTCTAAGACATTGTTCAGGGCCATATATAGACACAGGTGGTAATGCTGAGAAAGACCTTGCCAATCTTAAAGTCTTATTAGCTAGCTGCTTCTAGAATAATACCATCTTCAGGTGTACATCCTATTTTTTTTTAATTTTCACTAGGAAATATAGCATGCATATAAAAGAATGTATATAATTTAGATATGCATTTTAAGAAATAATAAAATGAATACCTTTTTTTCACATTTCACACTGAAAGAGAAACAGAAGATATTCCTATACCTTTGACTCTGTGTTGCCTACTCAGATATATCCCTTTGTCTTCCCTCTAGAGGGAATGACGTAGATTTTATAATTATCATTTTCTTCCTTTTGTATATGTTTTACCACATATGTATGTCTGAACAGTATGCTGTTTAGTTTTGCCTGTTTCTCTATTTCATTTAATATAATCATAGAGTTTACATTTTTATGCAACTTGCTTTATTCTTGTTATTGTTCAATACTTTGTTTTTCACATCTATCCCAGTCCAATTAGCATTAGCCCATTCATTTTCTCTGTTGTATGCCATTTGCTCATCGTTTCTTTTGTTCAAAATGTCATTATTTCACCCTTATCCTTGAGTTATAATTTTGAAATTATGCACTTCTCAGTTAACATTCCTTCTTTATAGAAAATATTTTACTCTCTTCTGACTTCCATTGGCACTGCCAGGAAGTTCACTGTCAATCTGCTTTTCCTTTGTAGAGAGTCTTCTTTTTTCTCTGGCTGCTTTTTAAATCTTCTCTTTGTTTTTTGGTGTTTTATTTACTACAAGGTGGCAGTTAAAAAATAAATAAAAACTTTCCTTGAGTTTGTTATTGTCCCTGAATTTGAAGACTACTGTCCCTCATTGATTCTTTTGAATCTTTAACAATCTCTATTGAACTGATGCCTCTCTCAAGACTCCCCATTATATTCTTGGGAGCCCCACTTAGATTTCTCCTTTCATTCTTACTCATTTTCTATGCCTCTCAACTCTGCATCATGCTTTGCATCCCATTTGACTTTGCTGCCTTTCAGGTAGTCTTCCCATGTATCAACTTGACTAATTCTCTTCAGCTATGTCTAATCTCTTGTTTACCCCAAACTCTTAAAATTCTGTTTTCCCAATTTGTTATGTGTGTGTGTGTGTGTGTGTGTGTGTGTGTGTGTATTTAAATTTCTAGATATTCCTTCTTTTGCTTATATTTTAAGTTTCTGTGATAAGTTTTGAGTTTCTTATTCTTTGATTATACATCCCTCTTTTATTTTTCAAACATAATAAACATTTGATTCTAAATCTGATAATCTCAGTTATCTGTATTCCCTTGTAAGTCTGGTTTTGTAGCTTTTTCTGCCTCCTGACTCTCACTTCCAATATTTTTTTTCTCATTTGTTTAGCAGAATTATTCTGTTAGGAGTTCACTTTCCATGGAAATTTATTTATGGGAATTTTTTGATACCTGGTGTAAAAAATCCCTCCAGACAGAGTTGGAGACTGCGTCTCCTAGTTACCTGTGGACACCATGACTAGGGGTCACCTTTAAACCAAATTTTCAACTTGAAGTTTTGCAGTCCACACAAGTGTGCAATCCTAAGGGAGATTTATTTTCTTTTTCATCCATAATTAAGGCTAAAATGGACATTTACACCACCATTGCCCTCTGGGTGTTTCCTAGTTCACAAATTGAGAGCATTGCTTTTTGTTTGTCCTTTCTTATGGTTAAGCCCTGACTTTTTCTCTCTCTAAGGTATGTCTGAGCCATTAGAAATCAGGCTGTAGGCCATCAGGGACCAGCAGCAACCTTGAGAGAAGACACCACCCTGCAGGTAGTTTGTCCTTAGGAATCTCTGCTTTGTCATCATTTTTGATCCCTGAGAAATTTTATTTTGACACCAGTTCAGTTGTGCATCTTGTTGACCTTACTGCAGAAATGGAAAACTAATTCTTTAGATGCTTCCTTCCTTAAATGATGGCTATTCGTTTACAGTGGCTTCTAGAGTAAAACCAGAGGATTTATATACAAGTTTTATAAAAAGTGAAGTTTCTTAAAAAATATTTATCATTTTCAATGAAAATTCTGCTTTAATACTTGGAGATGATTGATAATTATTAAAACTGACTCATGCTTACACCTTCACAGCTGCTGTTCTGGGCCTTAAAAGATTTCTTCAAAGCATATCACATGATCATCTTATAAGCAGGCCAGCAGAAATTTCTAAGTTAATTACAGTTTGGCAGAGTGTATCCAAAACCTCTTATCTGAACAGTGAACCCAATAATTTAATCAGTCTGTCTGTTGATTAATCACGTTCTAATCCATCTGATATCAGCTCTGAAAAAGCTCTTCATCTGTTCCTTGTAAAACTTATCTCTGTGAATGCACAGCTGCTGTGAGCTATTGGTATTAATAACTTGAATAGGATACAGAACACAATGGATTCTCAAAGCCTGCAGAAAAAAGTTTGAACTCCTTAAAACAGTCATTCAGGACTCTGTAATCTGACCCAACTCTACAATCTTCACATCCTCATTTCCTGTTGCTTTCTCAACTTCAGCCCATGTACTAGTTAAGGCCAGGTGCCTGAACTCTTCTGTTTTGACTGTTTCTAAAGCTCATGTTGATGAACGAATAAATATGTATTTAATCAAACACCACATCGGACATGTGCTATAATATTTCACTTAAAATCCTGCAACCTCTCTGTCATATAGCAAAGCATGTAGTGAAGCCAGTTTGACAGATGAGAAAGTCAAAGAGCAAAACAAATTACTTTTTGGTGTCCTATTTACAAAGTTATAAGCTCTTTGAAAAAGGGCAAGAGGAAAGACAAAAGGCTACACGAGTCTGTGATTGAACATTTTACTAGTATGACATAAATAAAATTCAAAAAATTAATCTCCATACTTGGACAGTGTGAGATACCAAATCCTTTAGACGTTTGACACTATCTAAGAGGTCAGGGATGTTTGATCCAAAGTGAGCACTAGAGAGTGTGTGAGTAAAATTCCTTCCCTGACACATAGTAGACATTCAGAATATTCAGTTTCTATTCCTTGTTCCCCTCCTTTAGCCTAATCAGGTTGTAAATTGTTTCCCTGTTCATTCTAGAACACAATGTGTTGTTTGTTTTTCCTTTTACTTGTACTGTCTTACCCTTCTTAATAGACTATCCATTGCATCAATTCAGTCCAGCTGCAAGACTGAGATTGAGTGTACCCCAGGCTGTCTGTGTTGACTGTCTTCAGCACATCAACACATTGGAGTCACAGAATTCTCGATGCAACCTAAAACATGAGAGGATTTTAAAGAGTTCTTGCAACTTTGATCTTGCAAGGTTTGGGGCTACAGGAATAGGAAATGGATTGTTATGGTTTATTCAAGACTATGGAAATTTTCATTTCATTACATGATAATAATTTTGTCTGTTTTACATCCACTTTCCTAATTAATAATTATACTTCATTAGTGTCCATATGATATTTTCTTGTAAGCCTTCTAAGGTGAACCTTGCAGAGACCAGTCCTGTGTAGTAGATTCTTTAAGACTCCTTTAAAATTACTTGCTTAGCTCTCAATTACTCCATTTTTGTTTATATGACCATATATATGAATCATGGACTTGAGAGATTACAAGATTTGAATATGACTCTACCTATACCTTATAATTTGGAACCTGTCAGGGGCCTATGGTTCTATCATATGAACTGTAACAGAGGAAGCCCTCCACAGAAAGAGGGAAGGATGAAGAGTTATGCAAATAGAAGCAGAGAGAAGAGACAGAGAAACATTTCAAAATGAATTTCCTTCCTTCCTTCCTGTTACGGGATTTTTTCCCTTTTCCTTAAAGTAAATGCCACATCCCTACTTCTTAAAAAAGTCTAACTTGTTTAAATTGATTTGTTTTTCTTGCAACTAAAATTAGTGCTGATTAGTATCACCTGCATCAAATGTTAAGTGGTCACTAATATTATTCATATCACCTAAATGTGCCTGAATTCTAGTCTCATCTCTAATGCTCACTAGAGCTGGGCAGCAGTAGACAAATTCTCTGATAATTTATCTTGTGTTTGTAGATAACACTGTTATTCTTGTTCACTGTGTTTTCCATGTGGGTAGACCGATTCAAAGTTCCTGATGACAAATGGGTAAATTTGGTCACAATTTCAGGTTTTTGAGCGCTATCTTTATATAAGACACTAGGATGGAAAATTGATGTATTAAGAACAAATTTTCATCCTACCCATTCCACCCCTCCAAAACAACCACGAACAGATTATTCTGACCATTATAACATTTATTTTGAGGAGTGATCAAATATTAATATACTTAGCTCATGAAGAAAATAAAATGTTAGGTACTTCTTTCATAATAGTGGAGTTGCACTGGAAACTGGGCCACTGTTGAATTTTATTTTACTTTTTTGCTATTCCCAGGGAAGCAGTATGCCAGATTTATAACGATAGAACCATATTACATAACAGGATATTTGTTGTTAGATTTATTTGCAAAGTGATTCTCCTCTTTTATGGAATAATGTATAGATAAAGCCCACTCATACAGAAAGTGATATATTTTAGAAGACAATTTGTCATGCAGTGCATTTAATTTTTAAAATTCTAGGTTTTAAAACTAATTAAAAGATTTGTTTGACATGAAGAGCCAGTTTATGGCAGAATTTTGGAAATTAAGAAAGGAATGACTTACCCCTAAGATTTAAATTACAGGTTTTCAGGTAAACCAATGAAACTTTACCTATAGTGTATAACAATATGCACTCTGATACCACAAAACGCATAAAACAGATTTCTCATTTTACCATGTGTTTCTGCAGTTCAAGAGTGAAACTTCTTTAAAATTCTATATCACTAATACTTTTAGAAAGTCATCGTTGCTCCACCATCCCCAATTTCTCCCCCAGCATCTACCTATTGTAAGAGGTAACCACTCCTCTGAATTATTTTAATTATTTTCTTATACTTACATTTGGTCACATAAATGTGTTTCACTAAACAGTATGTTATGTTTTTTTTTTGTTTTGTTTTAGGTATCATATTCTATATATTTTTCCACAGCTTGCTCTTTTCACTCAACAGATTTCTAAATTAATCTGTTGTGGTAGAGTAGCTCTGGTTCATTCTGCAAATTTTATTTTTCATTTTAATTCAACGTTTTTGGACCCTGTTTCTTTTCCTAGCCTCTTAACAAGACATCTCTGCAAAGTTTCTTTTTCTGTTCATTGAGGCCATCGTGACTATCTTGATCCAGTGGTAACCATGGAAACACTATAGTTTTTTTTTTTTCTTTAGGATAAGAGAGGTCAAGTAAATGAACTTAAACAAGCAAATATAATCAGCCTGTTTACGATTTAAATCTCTTTACTAATGCTGAAAATCACTAGCATCACTTCAAATGTTAAGGGGTCACTAACATTCGATTATATAATGGTAGTTACAATATCACACAAAGCAGAGATATCACCTAACATTTTCTTATCTATAAACATCAATTTTAAAAAATCAGTATATTGTTAATGCACTGAAGACTAGAACTATGGTAATTCCTCTTCTTTGTTATAGAGAATAAGCTTGTTTGTTCTAAATATTCTGCATATGTTTGTTATATTAATTCCCTTAAGCAATGCTAATATAATTTAGCTATTAAATATTAAAGCAAAATATTATCTTATGAAATCATGCTCAAATTCTAGTATTCCCAGGTCAAAAGCTTTAGTAAGTTATTGCCCAATTATTGAAGCTTTAACTCTATAATCATATAACCAAGGGTAATTGGTTGTATCCAAGTTTTCATTCACCTTTCACTTAACAATTCCAAGAAGTCTTAAGTTAGTAGAGAAGGGTTTTTTTTTTTTTTTTGATAAGGTAATAACAGCAAATATGAATGAATTTGGGAAAGAAAACCTAGAATAAAACTTCTATTATCAATTTATCACTAGGTGACAATCTTGGAATCTTGGAATCTCGGCACTTTCACTGAATTTGGAATACACTGAATTTTTAAATTGCTACAATGGCAACAGTTGACTCACTGATAGTTGACAAGCTCTACACATTAGGCATATGCAGTTTGGCGGTTGTTAAGGATCTTTTTTCTTGGCTTGAGTTAAAGAAAGAGAACACTAACCTGTTCAGAGAAACACTGCCTGTTATAAATCAACATAAAGGAATTAGCAACCCTGATTATGAAGTAGATAAAATTTCCCTCTGATTTGCTTGCACTTACTGTTTGATCTTGGTTAAGGAGATCATTGATAATTCTCCCATTGTATATTTAGAGTTTAATACCAGATTATAAAAGAGAAAAATAAAACACCCCCAACATTAAAAATAAATTTAACTCACAGTATTCAAAAGAAAAATCTCTAATGTCAGAATTTTAGGTTTTAAGGTACCACTGAAGTGGGGCATTTTAAGAATGGAGCATTTGCTTGACTGTCCTCTATTTATTTTTTTATTAAAAAAATTTTTTTAATGTTTATTCTTGGGTGATAGAGAGACAGAGCATGAGTGGGAGAGGAGCAGAGAGAGAGGGAGACACAGAAAATGAAATAGGCTCCAGGCTGTGAGCTGTCAGCACAGAGTCAGACACTGGACTTGAACTCACAAATCTATGAGAGCATGACCTGAGCCAAAGTCGGACCCTTAGCTGACTAAGCCACTCAGACACCCCTGACTGTCCTCCATTTAAATCTTGTTAATTTGGCCATTTGGCCACTGTGGGTTGTTGGCCTAATTGTTATTAGGCAGGTTACTGTAAAATAGTATATGGCTTAGAATTACTGGACCATTGCGGTTTTCCTTACTCAGTATAGGTGCAATTCTTCTATGCTGTGTCTTCTTTATTTTATGATATTAAAAAAAAAAAGCCTAAACATACTATGAAGATGTGGTCCCAGCCTAGGGCACAGACACAAGAAGCAACTATAGTTGGTTAAGATCGTAATACATTCATCAGCCAAGAAATCCTCTAGGTAGCCAATGACCAGTTTAGGAATTCGCATCCACCTGACCCAGAAAGCCTTAGAGTCAGATTGTATCTGAATAAAACCATTGTATTTGGTTCCTTGAGATCAGATAAACCCAGGAAGTTAGAGCCAACAATCCGGGAGATCTTAAAAGCTACAGTGTGAGGAAGTTGAAATATGCTTCCTGTCACTGAGGCTCTGCTGTAGGCTGAGATGGGGAGAGGTGGGCAATCTGTGTCAAGCACAGTGTTACCAACTGTAGTTGGGGACAGGGAGCTGTATTCAGGGGTCACTGAGGTATCAGGGGAAGCAAGGAAAGTCCCCAATTCTAGAGTAACAGACTAGTAGGAAAGGATCTAAAGCAAAGAACCAGTACCTGAAAATTGAATATAATGTCTGTTCAGCAACAGAATAAGGCCAGCAATAAATCCTCTATCCTTCCCCTGCCTCAGGACAAGACCCATTCTAGTGCCTAGGGTTTTGCTTTAGGCTTCTTCAAAAAACATTATTTGAGCACCTGTTAAAGGCCAGGCTAGAAGCTGCACATGTGTTAGCAAATGAGATAGTTTCTTTTCCAATCCTTATACTCTAGT
The DNA here is from genome assembly GCF_018350195.1 of Panthera tigris. Taxonomy (NCBI): domain Eukaryota; kingdom Metazoa; phylum Chordata; class Mammalia; order Carnivora; family Felidae; genus Panthera; species Panthera tigris. The sequence goes on along the minus strand of NC_056667.1, from coordinate 82,245,185 downwards.
GGAAGGTTCAGACAAGAATATAGACAGTTACACTACAGGATGTTAAGAATGCCAATTGGGGAAGGATATATTGCTATGGTGGCATAAGTCAGAGCAGCTTATTAAGACTTGATGATGTTGGAGACATGGAAAGGTTTCTCAAAGGGACTGAAGTCTAAGTTAAGACCTGAAGAATGGATAGGAAGAGGGATGCTGCTAACATTAGTCAGTTTTGTTGAATAAGCAGGAGGTGCTGCTAAATTATAAAGTGGTCCTTTAAATGGGTGCCCCTTCATTTGTGGGACTCTTCAGTGCCAGGGCACATGAGTTGGTGAACTGAGTAAGGACTGTATTCACTTCCTTGGCCAAGTTTTATATAGGGCAAAACCTGTGGCCTAGATTGGATTTATCTAGATGAAAGGCTTTTAGACTAGGGAGTAGAGCAGAGGAAATGAAGACTTCAAGGCTTAAAGTGAATGGCTTTTGAAAGTTGGAATATAGAAGAAAATTAGCCTGGGGCACCTGGGTGGCTCAGTCGGTTGAGCGGCTGACTTCGGCTTGGGTCATGATCTCGCGGTCCGGTCCGTGAGTTTGAGCCCCGCGTCGGGCTCTGTGCTGACAGCTCAGAGCCTGAAGCCTGCTTTGAATTCTGTGTCTCCCTCTCTCTCTGACGCTCCCCCATTCATGCTCTGTCTCTCTCTGTCTCAAAAATAAATAAACCTTAAACAAAATTTTTTTTAAAATAGAAGAAAATAAGCCTTATTTGATAGAAACATTCCTAGCATCGTGTTCTCAGACCATGGCAGCACTTGAGTTACCTACCTGGGTAAGCTGCACAGAAGCCACCTGCAGGGATGTACAGCATACATTTAAGCCTTTGCCAAGACAGAAATTTGACCCATTAAACCTGAGCATTCTGGAGTGACTTGAATGTCATTTTACCCATTATAAGATTGTGGAACACTGTTTTACAATGGCAAATCAAAGTAAGGCTGGTGGTGTTGCCCATAATTACAATAGAAGTGGAATGGCTTAATTAGTAAAACATTAACTGGCAGGATTCCTATAAGTAAAAATGTACATATTTAAGGAGGCTTATTGTAACATTTATACCATTTATTTTATAATATACTAATTCGAATGTAAAAGTGAATGTAAATTACCAGAAATTAACATGCAATGTGAAGAAAAGTCCTTTTATCCTCTGCAACTGTAGCATTTGGCAGATTCAGGAATAAATAATCTTTTGTGGCAAGGGTATGCCTTATCAAACATATGCAGATCAGCACTAATTAATGCTAATTAAGGTTTCCTGTCTATCTAGTTGGAAAAACGTCCAAATGTTATGAAATCCAGTTAGTATGCCTATTACGCTAATTGTTTTATATGGGGTGGTTCTTAATTAAAATATGTAAATTGACCTTAATTGCTATATACTAATGGGGGTTCATGTTATCTCACTAAAAGTGACAAGATGGTGAGGAGGGGTACTTAAATGACTAATTCTGATAAATCCTTAACTAAATGACCTTTACTCAAAATTAATTTTAATTGGAAGTTGGCTAAAGAAACATTTTTCTTCTTTGTTTCTTTTTAGTTTTTAGTAATGTAAGAATGTTACTCTTCTTTGTTAATACAGCTTTAGAAGCAGTTGTACATTGTTAATTACACTTAACAAGCAAGTTAATTTGACTGTTTACTGTTTATAGTTATCAGGAAGTTATTGATATCCTCATTTCAGTCTTGGAAGAACTGAATTCTCATTGAATGTGAATTTATAGTTAGAATTCTATAGGTAGGTTGACCCAGTTAGTTTGTTAGAATATGTGTTAAAGTTTGATGAGCCAATGGTACTAATATGTACTCCCTGGCTGATTTACATTGGAATTGCTTTTTAAGAAAAATAGTGGGTTTTTTTCTTTACAAAACATTAGCTTTTATTGGAATTAAAATGTCATTGAAGGTATTTGGATTAACTAGACTGAAACGATATTCTTACATTTTACTTATCAGGTTTTTATTTATTATTTAATTGCAAACAAATTAAAATATGTATGCCCAAAACCAATAAAATGAATTTACATATTTTTTAAGATGCTAACCTTACAATTACAGAAAGTAATTTAAATAAAGCTGACAAATACTTTGTTTACTCTTTCATTTGGAAGTAGTTTATATTCACATGTAATTTAAAATATATTTTTAAAATTCTTCTCTAAAAATGTGAGAAAGGACTTGGTAAAATATTGTCATATAGAAATGAGCATCGAATAAAGATTGTAGTTTTTCTTGGTCAAAAGGAGACCCAATATCTTTACTCTTTTATCAGGACATCGTGACAAATGTTTCGCCTAGAATCATCCGGGGGACTACCTCTGGCCCCATGTATGGCCCTGGACAAAGCTCCTTCCTGAATATTGAGCTCATCAGTGAAAAAACGGCTGCATATTGGTGTCAAAGTGTCACCGAACTAAAAGCTGACTTTCCAGACAATGTAAGTGTGATTTAACGTCTAAAACAAAAGAATTGGCATAAGTTGGTGAATGTTTATTTAAACATCCAATTCATAGGCTTATAAATATTAATGTGTATAATATATTTTATTAAAGAATCTGCCAGTTGCTTTGCTGATGCATAGAAAGATAAAAAAGAAAGAAAAGCTCAAGAACTCATAAAAATCCACACAATGTGAGGCTTTGTTATAAATGGGTGCCATGCAGATGGAAGAAGTATCTACATAAGCAGAGGAAGAGAAATGAAATCCTCATTTTATTGACTTGGTTTTCACTGTATGTAGCTAGTATTTATGAAGGTGATGACCTTAGGAAGAAATTGCAGGCTATAAATCATTTTAAATATAAACCTGAGGCAGAAGCAGAATATCTTTTTATATAGTTTATTTATGTTTTTTCAGTGGGAAATAATTTATCAAATAATTTTAATACCTTTATACTAAATGAGTCACTATCTTTTATAAAGCCCTTTCTTTAAAAGTACTGTGCACAAAGATTACATGTATTTCATTTCTTTATGGATTTTTATATGTTGCCAATAGTTTTTTAACCTATAGGTAGTATTTTCTCTTCAGTAGATGGTTAGAGTTGTTCTTAATTCATTTATTCTTTTTCCCCCTCTCTCACTCTGATACACATATGCATACACACAACACACACACACACACACACACACACACACACACAATTTTCTGCCTCCCCGCCCCTCATCATTTTCTGTCTCAGAGCTGGTGATGAATGGAAGTTGAGGTTTGGACAATGTGTGTCTTTGTGTTGTAGAAAAGATTCAAAGATGAATTGGAATGTTTTAAGTACTCTAATGATAGATATTTTAAAATCTAATGAAATTTGTGGATGTTTTCCCACAAACTGATAAATTCGAAAATCTTATAAAGGGACTTTCTATTTCATTCTCTTGCCTAACCCATTAAGTTGTTGTTGTTTTAGAGTATTCTGATTGGTTCAAAGCTCTCTTACCTTGAAACAAAATATACACACATAGAATAAAATTAATCATCCTCAAGTCAAACCTTCATATATAAAGGGAACTATCAATACCCATATGATATCTGTAGATTCTGTTCTTTAGGAATTTTTCACTTTCTGAAATTGATGTTGCAAATACTCTATGTTCACATTATGCAATTAACTCTAGTAAACAATTATGTTGAGCTATTTGTTTTTTCAAAGGGCCAAAATCTTGTGGGAAGCTTTTCTCAGAAAGACAGGGACAAAAAGTGGGTCAAGTATAAGAAGAATTATTAATGTGTTTTTAAACACCATCTACAGATTTTAAGTATTATACTAGGTACTGAACAACCGTAAAATAATAGCAAAAATAATAAGTGTGAGCTCTTATAATATTAAACTGTGGTTGGTATTGTTATAAATGCCTTATGTATTTTAATACTCAATCTTTAAATAATCTTATAAGATAGGTACTATTACTTTCCCCATTTCACAGAGAGGAAACTGATAGGAAACAAAGAAGTAACATTACATGCCCAGGGTTGCACAGCTATTCCTTGGTTCCCCTTTCAGTTTCCATGGTTTTAGTTACCAGGAGTCAACCCAGTCTGAAAGCAGATGATCCTCCTTCTGATGTTGGAAGGTCAGTAGTTGTTTTAAGCTTTGTCACAGTGCTTATGTTATTCACCTCACTTTATCTCATCACATAGGCATTTTATCATCTCACATCATCATGAGGAGAGTGAATACAGTATAATATTGAGAGAGAGAGAGAGGCCATATGCACATAACTTTTATTACAGTGTGTTGTTATAACTGTTCTATTTTATTCTTAGCTTTTGTTGCTAATTTCTTATTGTGCCTAATTTATAAACTAAACTTTATCATAGGTATGTATATATAGGAAAAAGCGTGGTTTATAAAGGGTTCAGTGCTATCCATGGTTTCAGGTAACCACTGGAGGTCTTGCAATGTATCCCTCATAGATAAAGGGGGACTATTCTACATGGTGAAGCCAAAATTTGAACTTGAAACTTGCTTTTAGCATCTGTGCTCCTGTCTAATTATAGTGTTCTCTAGTGCACAAAGTGCAGTATCATTTCAGGCCTTTAAAATTTCAGTATTACTTTTTAATGCAACATAAGAGGATGAAATATAATTTCCCCAGATATTGCTTCTATAGTATTTAGATAAGCCATAGTATCTGAAAAAAAAATCCCTTTTCCTGGAAGAGAACTCCTGCCATTGGCTTGTCTCAAACTCTACTCTCTTTTGGGCAGGAGTGAGATATTATACAGTGGCCTCCAAGAAATGACAGTAAGTAGACGAGAAAGCTGAGATGAAACTCTTGCTTTGTGATTCCACAGTCAAGTAGAAAGAAGAAGCACATTTAAATGTTCTTTTCAAAATTTCCCTGGAAACAATTTTCTCCTCCTATATGCTTTTTCCTTCTGAGAAAACAATGCATGCTTTTCTTGTTTCTAATTCTTTCGCCATTGAGATTATACTCATTATTCTTTTTCTATATCCTTAGAACTAATTTCTAACACTTTTATCCTCCATATCAACGATAACATTTTAAATACAATTAAAATGGCATTCCCATTTGAACCCAGAGAAATAATGTGTTGCACCTAGATATTGCCATGCTGCGAGTAGAATATCCCCCACTGTTTTGGAATTACTCTGATGCCAAACCCAATGAGCTGAACGAAAGAAGGTGACCCTTCATTTTCCAAGTTTAATTATCACTCTCACTGGAGTTTTCCCACATCATTCTCAAGTGCGTGGCTGCCACCTTTGATGACAGGGATCGGGTAATTCAACCCAGTGTGGCAGCTTCTAAGCAAGAGGTAACTTTTCTGAAAAAGAAATTGTCCTGAGGGTTGTGGAGAAGGGATGTAGGTCAGCTGATAGTAGCAGCAGCTAGTATCTTTCTTTCCAGAGAGAGTAGACACCAGTTGACCATGAACTGGAGGAGACGGCTGGAAGAACACCTTGACTAGAAAGGCATTGAGACCCCTGAAATATATTGTAAAGGCTTGTTCCTTAACTAGCACAGAGTTATACCAAAGCCTACACTTTATACTAGACTTCTGCCCGGCTTTCAAGGTTCCTTTTTATTTATCTGTGAATTAAATTTGGCACACTGATGATTGTAGTGACAGTTTATTACTAAGAGTTTTTTTGTTCCTAAGCTGAGATTTTGCAATGCTTATTATGAAATGTACTGTATAATTAGGGCTTACAGAAATCAATTTTAAGTGAATCCTTTCATTCTCACTGCAAAAGCCTTAGAAACCATATATTTTAAGCTTCGCAATTTTTTTTAACCAAAAAAATACATGCTGCATTTTGTCTGAATGCACTGAATTAGCAAACAAAGACTGACATTTTCTATCATTTGTGGCAGCTAAAGTAAGAGTTAGGCAAAAGATAGGGATTCAGCAGCGAATTAGCTGGTGAAGATAGAAAAGGGAGTGATGGCTTTGTTAGAGAAATTAATAAAGGAAGAACAATTGATATGTAAATATACTTCAATTACAATACACCTCACTCTACTGAAACCCTTCCTCAGTTCATTACTGAGAAATCAGCATTGCACACATTAAGTTCAAAATGATTCCAAACAAGTTGCTCTTCATCAGCATTCCTGAAAGTGCTTTCCTGACCAATTAGCCTCTAAATACAGAATTCTGAACCCCGTGTGTGTGTCCTGGACTCCTTACACACCCTACCAAAGCCTAACAGCCTTTCTTCAGAATGTTTTTGAATGTGTAAAACCCAATTCAACAGTTTGCAAAGGATTCCTATTGTATGAAAATGAATGCTCAATATATTTTTACAAATACAGTATAGTAATGCACGTTACTCTTTAATAAGTCACTAAAACACAATCTAGTGGCAGATGTAGTAACTACTGGAATTTTAACATAATGGTGACCATCAGTGACACCTTGAGATATCTAAAGCAACTTGAAGGTGATTTTCTGTGGCTTCTATTGGTGCAAAGTCCCAGGTTATCGATAGCCCTACTATGGTTTGTTGCATTCCTGAGGAAATGCTAAATCACAGCAGGAGGTTAGTGAAAATAAAGAAAATAAAAATAAAGGTCTAAGTTTTTCTCCATCCTAGTTCACGAATTTCCTGTATTCTATCAAGAATTCTATGGACCTCAGATTAAGAACCTTTGCCCAGTGCTTCTCAGCTCTGGTTGCATATTAGAATCTCTTGTGGAACTTCAGAAAAGGTATTTATGGTTAGGCTCTGTCCTAGTTTAGTCATTTCAGAAATTCTGGGATGGATACAGTGAATATCCATTTGTGTGAGTGTGAATGTGTGTGTGTGTGTGTATGTGTGTGTATACATATGTATATATGTATGTGGTGTGTGTGCATATTTTTTATAAAGTTCAATTAATCCTACTGCATATAAAACCAGTATCATTCATGACCATTGACATATATCATTACATATTTATAAAAGTCCTGTATCAGAGCTCAAGAGCCTTTTATATGTGCCAGGGCCTGTACTTAGGGCTTTATATATCTGTGAAGCAGAGTTTTTCCTCATTTTATAGATGAGGAGACTGACTTTTATAAATATGGCATTGCACAGGGCACTGTGTCACACGGCTAGTAAGTGAAGTCATTGGGGCTGGAAATCTTTCCATTACACCTTGAAGAGGTATTTCACTTGGCACTAAAGAACCTGAGGAATTAAGAGTAATATGTCATTTCAGTTCTCCTTTACCCACCCACTCAGATAGGACAATTATATTGAGCTCTCTTAACCACAGACTCTCAAAAAGGAAAGCAAAATCTTTTTATTAGACAAAGAAAGAAGTCTGTTATCAGCCAACCATTATTTTGTCATTAGTCCCAGCTCAAGACATTTTATAGCTGACTTTAGAGTACAATGTCGGTGACTCAATGTGGACCTTGGTTTGAACTGTTACCTGGTCCCATCTTAAGTTCTGTATTTGAAAATAGGGAGTCAAGGGATTGAGTCAGATCTAGGTGTCCTCTAAACAAGGAGGATACTTACTGCTTATTCAGTGGGTATTCATCACCCCATAACTGCTGCAGTCTTCCTATAGGCACCACAAAGGCTGACTCAGCAGAAGCAGGCTTTCTTTTCTTTGGATTATTTATAACTAAGTCTTACTCATTAGAAATATGAGGATTTTGTTATCCCCTCTCAATCTGTTTAGAAGAATAAAATTTAGTAACAGATAAAACTACAATATATATGTTTCAGGCCAATGATGACCAGTATAGGGTTGTTAACTTTTGCTTTCATTTTTTATTAAACCATTGCTTTCTTAATACAGAGCTTATAAAGCATAAACATCACCTTTGCTCTTTCCCCCTCATGTTCTGAAAAGGATATTCACCAACAGAAATGTAAGCATCCCTGCACTGGAGGGATTCCTTCTTTGTTCCCTCTGGAATTTTTTGAGCTTGTCAATTCTCTGTTTCTGTCAATTTCTACACATTCCCATGTTGATTTATTTTAAATAAATTAGGAAACTGCTGGAGCAAATATTGAAGGGAAGTCTAGTATATCCCCAGGAAACTCCTTCTTTCTTTACACCAGAGCTTAAGTAGTGATTTTCTAACATCGTTCATGAATTCTAGAGAATACAGATACTTCCCAACCTCCCTCTTTTACTAAAATCCAGGACAGTTATCTGCTGACATTACTTTATTGATTTTTTAAAAGATCTATCTAGTGTACAAAAAAATAAAATAAAAATTAATCATAATAATAGTGGAAATTTAAAAAGTTAGGGTGGATTGATGTAAAACAGTCCATGTCTAGTTGTCCTAACAAATCTCTGTTTTCACTTTCTAGAGTTGATAGAGTCTAAGAGCTAATGGTATGAGGTTTAAAGTCAGAATAGATTTGAATCTCAGCATCAACTCTGACTTGCTGTTTATTGATGCTCTCAGAGTCTGCTTCCTCATCTGTGTGATAACAAGAACTATTCCCAGAGGTTGTTCTAAAGATTAAATGAGATATTATATGTATCTTGTTTGGCACATTGAAGTTATTCACCACTATAAATAATATTGCATAGGATACCTTTATGCATTTAGCTTTTATTCCTTTTTAAAGTAATAATTAGTTTTCATGAAATATTCTGAGAGGGGGATTTGGCAAGTCAAAGGTAACAGCCTATTTATAGCTCTTGAAGTATATTGCCAGTTGATTTGCAAAGCATTTGTGAACTAACAGTGCATATACAAGTCACTATTTTAGAAATAATTACCAACTAAAAAATTAAAAACTAGCTCACTAAATATGCTTTTTAGTGATACTTATAATCTTGAATTTATTATATGTAATATAGAATGTAAAGTCTTCTGATCTTTATTCAGTGTTTTATTTGTTATACTTCTGTGCTTTAATATCGCTCATTCTTTTGACTTAGTTTCCAATTAAAACAAGACTTAAATAATGGCAGTTATTAGTATCAGCATAGAAAGAGAAAAATTAAAATGTGTTTAATTCTACAAACAAGAGTAGCCAAAATGAATCAGAATGCATAATGAAGCTCATAGTTCTGTGATTAGTTTCTGGCTTCATGTAGCCAAGTATTTTTTTTTCTTTTTTTTTGAATAGGATATTCCTAGTTCCTTAAAAGAAAACATTAGCTACAGTTTAGATGGAGTAATGGGGACTGGATTTACCATCCCACCTGAAACAGCAACATAAAATAAGGTATAAAATATATGAAACAGCAGTGTTTAAGACCTGGAACAACAGTCGATAAAGATAGTGGTCACTGAGAGATGGAAAACAAAGGAATGAGCTCTGCCAATGCTCTAGAATGTTTCCAGGCCACATTACAGGAAGAAGAACCCAGAAGTCTCTCTGAGTTGAGGAGACAAAGCTGAAAGTCCAGAGAAACCAAGGTGGCTAGAATTCACAAGATAGAACACCAGAAAGCAGAGAGCTGCATGCAGGGAGTACTCCAGCGACCTGCAGAAGGTCCCTCTTGAGTGTTCAACAGAGTACATCAGCTCATGCATGTGAGTAAATTACAAGAGACTGCAGAAAGAACTTTCTGAATGGATTAGAGGAACTAGTACTCAATTCATAAAAGGATCTGGGAATAATTACTCTTTCTGCCAGCCAGACTGGAAAACCCCATGATTCACAATTAGCCATAGGCTTAGCACTGCTTTAGTCATGCCCAACAACCCTTAAAAGCCAGATCTGAAAGGATCAAAATATTTCCAAGTAACCTGAAACTCAGAACAAACCTCAAGAATATAGGTATACAAAAATATCTAGGACCAAATAAGATAAAATTCACAGTGTCTGGCATTCAACTAAAAATTACCTATCATGTGGGACACCTGGGTGGCTCAGTCGGTTAAGCATCCAACTTCAGCTCAGGTCATGATCTCACAGTTTGTGGATTTGAGCCCCTTGTCGGCTCTGTGCTGATAGCTTGGAGCCTGGAACTTGCTTTGGATTCTGTATTTCCCTCTCTCTCTGCCCCTCCCCCCCACCTCTCTCTCTCAAAAATAAGTAAACATTAAAAAATTTTTAAAAATCAAAATCAAAACAAAACAAAAAATGCAATCAGACTTCCAGAATGAAAACTACAATGAATAAGATGAAAAATACACTGGTAACTAATAACACCGTATTAGGCACTGCAGAAGAAATGATTAGTCACCTTGAAGATAATAGCAGTAAAAACTATCCAAATTAAAATTCATGGGGGGTGGTTGGAGAGTGGGGAGTAAATATACCATTTGTGAGCTAGGGACAACTTCATGTGGCCTGATATATACTGGAGTTTTCAAAGTTTGAAGAAACAAAATGGCTCCAATTCCCAGTTTTGCATAAAGCTATAAGCCTTTCCACCTGCAAAACAAACAAACAAGTAAAAAACAAGAAACTTGAACTCCAGGCATAAGAAACATGAAGAAAATTATACCAAGGAGTACATCATAATTAAATTAGTTGAGCCAATGATAAAGAAACAATTTTGAAATCAGAGAAAAAAGCATATTCTTTACAGAACAAATATAAAAGTCACTGTTTTGATTTGTTGTCAGAAACAATGCATGCTAGAAAACAACAACTTTCAAGTGCTGAAAGAAAATAAAAGGTCAACAACTGTTAATGTAGATTGCAAAATTCAACAATATATCTTTCAAAAATACAGGTGAAATAAATACTTTTTCAAACACGAAAAGCCAAAATAAAATCATCATCAGGAGATCAGCACCACAAGAAATGTTTAAAAACTGTTTTAGACAGAATGTAAAATGCTGCTAGGTTGAAATATGGATCTACACAAAGAAAGGAAGAATACCAGGATTTGTAACTACATACGTAAATATATGATTTTGTTTCTTCTTATTTAATTCACTTTAGAAGAGAATTGTTTGTTTAAACAAAAATATAAGACTGTGTGGTTTATAAAATATATAAAGGTAAAAATGACAATAAAGTACAAGAGTTGTGAGGAAGAAAATGAATTATACTAATGTAAGCTTCTAACAAATTATGTAAAGTTTTATATCACTTGAAGGTAGACTGTGATAACTATGTACAATTGAAGCTCTAAACAACTAATAAAATAATGCATCTGAATTATAGCTAAAAAGCAACAGTAGAGTTATAAAATAGAATCATACAGAGTACTTAAGCCAAAAGAAGGCAGAAAAAGAGAAACATACTAAAGAAGAGATGACACAAATAGAAACCATGTAGTAAGATGATAGACTAAAACCTAACCATATCAATAATCATATGAAATGTAAGTGGTTGAAACATTCCCAATTAAAAGGCAGAGATTTTCGGATTGGAAGAAAAAGCGTGACTCTACTGTGTATATACTGCTTACAAGAAAAATAATTTTAAATATAAAGACACAAAAAGGAGAAAATTGAAGCAATGGAAAAAGATGTACCATGCTAACTCTAATCAAATAAAATCTTATAATATTAATAAAAAAAACAAAGTAGATGTCAAAGCAAAGAATATTGCCAGGGACAAAAAGGGAGCATTTTATTATAATGAAATGGTCAGTTCATCCACAGGTGATAGCAATCCTTAAGTTTATGCACCTAGTAACAAAATTTTAAGATAACATGAAGCAAAAACTAATAGAACAGCAAGGAGCAATAGAAAAACTCAGAATCACAGTTTATTTCTATACCTGAGTTTCTAAAAACTCAGAATCACAGTTTATTTCTATAAATCATTAATAAAACAATGAAGGGAGGTCATTCAAGATTTGAAAAATGCTATCAACCTATCTGACTGACATTAATAGGACATGCCATCCAGTGGTAACAGAATACACTATCTTTTCAAATATGTCCATAACATTTATTAAAATAGACCGTATTCTGTGCCACAAAAGAAGTATCAATAATTTTAAAGAATTCAGTTCATTCAAGGTATGTAGAAAAAGAAGAATAAACTAAACTCAAATAAGGGATATAATGAAGATCAGTGGAGGAAGTTGGTAAGTTAGAAAACAGTATTCTCTCTCAAAATAGATAATATCAAGGAAAGTAAAGCTGATTGCTTAAGAAGACAGCCAAAATTAATAAAACAGACAGACTGAAGAAAAAGGAGACAAGAAACACAAATTATCAATATAGGGAATGAAAGAAGTAGCACCACTGCAGATTCTATGGATATTAAAGAAAAATTATAGAATATTATAAGCGATTTTATGCAAATAAACTGGACAGATCTTTTGAAAGATGAAAACTATCAAAGCTTAGTCAAGAAGCAATAATGTTAAAGAAATTGAATTTATAGGTCAAAACATTTCCATGAAGAAAACTACAGACCCAGATGGCTTCCTGAGTAGATTCCACCAACCCTTTAAGAAAGAATGATTCCAGCTCTTTGAGGAAGACATGGTCACAGCTAGAGCGGAGCTTTGCAGGCTCTGCCCCTGCTCCCAACTCACTGCTGTTCTCTCTTGCTGAGGAATAAGTCAGTCAGGAAGCCATGGCCCGAAGACACCCATGGAATCAGAGGTGGCCATTCACCAGATTAGAATTATTCTAACCAGCCGCAACGTGAAATCTTTGGAGAATGTATGTGCTGACTTGATCAGAGGCACAAAGGAAAAGAATCTCAAAGTGAAAGGACCATTTCGGATGCCTGCCAAGACTGAGAATCACTACAAGAAAACTCCTTGTGGTAAAAGTTCTAAGACTTGGGATCGTTTTAAAGATGAGGATCAACGATCTACTCATTGATTTGCACAGTCCTTCTGAGATTGTTAGACAGATTACTTCCATCAGTATTGAGCCAGGAGTTGAGGTGGAAGTCACCATAGCAGATGCTTAAATCGACCTTTTTAATAAATTGATTGTTAGTTAAAAAAAAAGAAAGAATAATGCCAGTTCTACACACACACTTTCAGAAAAGTAAGACAGGGGGAATACTTCCCAACTAAATCTATGGTGCCAACACCTTATTACAATTACACAAGGACAGGACAAGAAAAGAAGAGTATAGACCGTTGTCCTTCATGAACATAGATGCAAAAGTTCTAAACAAATTTTAACAAATAGAATTCAATAATATATAAAGAATATAATGACCTCATCATGACCAATTGAGGTTTATTCCAAGAATTCTAAGTAGGTTTAACATTTGAGAATATTGTAATTCACATAAATTACAAACTAAATAATAACAATGAGAACAACATAAATTATATAATTATCTCCATAAACCAAACAAAAAACATTTGAAGAAATCCAAAAATCTGTTTTTAATTTAAAAGAAATTTCAGCAAACTAAGAATAGAGAGGTAATTCCTTAACCTGGTGAGAACCATTAAACAAAACAAACAAAAACCTACAGCTAACATCCTAGTTAATGGTGAAAGACTGAATATTTTCTTCCCAAGAGAAATAAGATAAGGATATCTGCTCTCTCCACTTCTATTCCACATTTCTGCTAGAGTTTATTTGTTTAAATAAAAGAGTGAAAACAACAAAAAGATATACAGATTTCAAAGGAAAAAGTGAAACTTTATTCACAGAGGATATGATTGTTTATGTAGAAAATATGATTAAATGTGCCAATAAAAACCACTTTATTTACAAAACCAGGAAGCTACCTTATAGGCTGTTGTTTTCATATTTTTCTTAAAATATGCATTAAAATAGTGTTTATCTTCATTACCAACTTTTCTTGTAATCCCTTAAATTATGCACCTCTGGAGATTGCCTAATTCACCTAATCCTGGTCATGGCCTGTCATAATTCTACTTTAAATAATAAATGAGTTTAGGGGCGCCTGGGTCATGATCTCATGGTATGTGAGTTCAAGCCACGTGTCGGGCTCTGCGCTGACAGCTCGGAGCCTGGAGCCTGTGTCTCCCTCTCTCTTTGCCCTTTCCCTGCTCACACTCTGTCTCTCTTTCCTTCAAAAATAAATACTAAAAAATTTTTTTTAATAATAAATGAATTTATTAGCAGAGTTGCAAGATACAAGATCAACTTATAAAAGTCAATTATACTTTTTATATGCTGGCAATAGACAACTGGAAACTGAAGTAAATATATCATATTGTATTAAAATTAAGCAGCAAACACATGAAATTGGGATAAATCTGACAAAGATGTGAAAGACATGCATCCTGAAAACTACAAAATCCTGCTAATAGAAATTAAAGAAGACCTAAATAAATGGGAGGCTCTACAATGATTGGAAGAGTTAGCATTGTTAAGATGTCAAGTGTCCCCATACTGGTGTAAAGATAAAATGCAGTCGTAATCAAAATGTTAGCATTACTTTTTTTGGTAGAATTTGACAAGCTGATTCTGAAATCCCTGTGTAAGTGCAAAGGACTTACAGTAGCCAAAATCATTCAAAAAGAACCAATTTAGAAGTCTAACACTTTCTGATTTCAAGGCTTATTTTAAAATTGCAAGAATCAAGATACTGGCATAAAGATAAATATACCAATAGATTAAAGGAGGATAGCAAGCCCGAAAACAACTCACACGTCAGTTGTGTGAACAACTGACTTTGTCAAAGTTGCAAAAAAGAAATTCAGTGGACAAAATATAACGATATATAACAAATGATGCTAGTAAAATTGGTATCCATATTCAAAAAAGTAAGTGTTCACTCATATCTGACATGATATATAAAAATTAATTCAAAATAGTCATAGGCCTAATTGAAAAACCTAAAACTATAAAACTTCTTAAAGAAAACATAGGTGAAAGTTCTTGTGATCTTAGGTTAGGCAAATATTTCTTAGATATATACCAAAAGCACGGTGCTTCAAAGAAAAAAAAATGATGTGATTTACCCAAATTAGAAAGTTTTGCGCTTCTAAACCTATTGTTAAGAAAGTGAAAATACAAACCAGAATGTAAGAAAATATTTACAAATCACATATCTGTTGAAGTGCTTATATCCAGAATATTTGTTTATATCCACGATATTTAAAGAACTTTCAAAACCCAACAGTAAAAAAGCAAACAACCCTCTGCACTTTGACCAAAAAAATTTGAGCAGATACTTCAAATTTTTTTTAACGTTTTATTTATTTTTGAGACAGAGAGAGAGCATGAATGGGGGAGGGGCAGAGAGAGAGGAAGACACAGAATAGGAAGCAGCCTCCAGGGTCTGAGCCATCAGCCCAGAGCCCGACGCAGGGCTCGAACTCACGGACCGCGAGATCGTGACCTAAGCTGAAGTCGGACGCTTAACTGACTGAGCCACCAAGGCACCCCTCGAGCAGGTACTTCAACAAAAAAGATTATGAATGATAAATAAGCACATGAAAATGTGCTCAACATCATTAGTCATTATAGAAATGCAAATTAAAATCATAATGAGATATACACCTATTAGAATGTCTAAAATTTAAAAGACTGATCATACCGAATGTTAGCAAGGATTTGGAGGTACAGGAACTCCTATACCTGAGGCGTGAATAAACATAATAAACATGTTCATTATCTTGATTGTGATGATGGTTTCAAAGTACATACATATGAT
Organism: Panthera tigris; assembly: GCF_018350195.1. Lineage (NCBI taxonomy): Eukaryota > Metazoa > Chordata > Mammalia > Carnivora > Felidae > Panthera > Panthera tigris. Next base: position 82,229,703 of record NC_056667.1, on the reverse strand, counting down.
GGGGTGCCTACGTGGCTCAGTTGGTTAAGCGTCCAATTTCAGCTCAGGTCATGATCTCACAATTCATGGGTTCGAGCCCCACATCAAGCTCTGTGCTGACAGCTCAGAGCCTGGAGCCTACTTCAGATTCTGTGTCTCCCTTTTTCTCTGCCCCTTCCCTGCTTACATGCTCTCTCTCTCTCTCTCTTTCTCTTTCTCTCAAAAATAAATAAAAACGTCAAAAAAATTTTTAAAAAACCAGTATGCATACACATGTTAAATCTCATAAAATCATATGCTTTAAATGTGTACAATATTTTGTTATACTTTATATAACATATAATAAATTATACATATATAACACATAATTTATGTATATATAGCATATAATTATATAGAATATAGCACAAATAATATATATAACCTATATAGAATATATATATCATATATAAAATTATACTTCAATAAATCTGTTTAAAAAATAGGTTCAGTTTAAAATTATATGGCACTTTTCATGGAATGTGTCCTGGAAATTAATTCAAGGTTTAGCTGAATGGCTAAACCCTTGTCACTGAGAGCTTCAATCTCTACCCCATTGCCAGAGCCATCAGTCAATTATTACCCTTTACAAAAGTGTCTCGCATTTTGGTCGCATTCACTTTGATATTGAATCACAGGAATTAACAGGTTAAAAGTGACCTTATATCATATTAAGAAAAAAAAGAAATATTGGATTGATTTTTAAGCTGTTGTTTTGTGGGATAATAAAATTTATCAAAGCTTTTTAAATAGTCACAATATACAGGCATTAATTGCCTACAACATACTTTTTTCTCAAACTCGCCTTTACTTTGTAAGTTGTCAGGCTGCCTTTTGGATAACAATACTGTCTTCTCCATTTGGAAGTATGGCAGGGAACACACTGAACCATGTTGAAAGAGACCCTGGGAATGGTGATGGTGCACTGAATTAGGCTCTTATTAGTATGACTTGTTCATTAGAGAGGCAATGGGAACAATTTATAAATTGTATATGTTTGCTATATAACCATAAAATTAAACCAAGTCCATACTCAGATAGGTGAAGAGTTCTGTTCAGTGGGTTCACTTACTTTCTTAATATCAATTTAGTAATCTTTCATCAGTCAATATAATGTTTTTGTGGAGAACTCAACTCTGATGCATTCTTCTTTTAAAATACTTGGGAAACCAGGAAAGAGAAAGGATAGGGTAAAACCTTCTACTTCCCCTCCACCCATCCCTGTAAGTCTCTGAAATATGTCTGTTTTTAACTTAAAGGGTCCATTTAAAAACAGAAAAAAGCACAACTGTTTTATGAGAGCTTAAAAATAGAAGGTAATATAAAGGTTTTTATTTAATATAAGATACTACAATTGTTTTTTCATTTGCTTTGTTACAAACTACTTATCCTAGTTGACTTTTGGGCAGATGGGAGCTTACTCATAGACAACATTTCCCCCCCAGCTTCTTTTTTTTTACCACTAGGCATCTTATTCTTTTACATTGTACCCTACAAGGCATATTCTAGAGGTTTATTATTCACAAGGAACTATTTTCATATTTTCCCCTTAGGTCTTGTAGACATTTACTTGAAAGCATTCTTTATTCTTTAAGATAGTTCAAACACACACACACACACTAATTTAGTTTTGTTTTTAAAGGTTTGTATACTGTACTTTAATGACTGTTTTTATTTTTGTAACCATTATTTATGTTTGGATAATTGATTCCATTTAAGCAGAATTTAAGGTTGTATCTGAGACCCACAAATAAGATCTAATTAATTGTAAACCATATAAAAGGAGAATAGTCACAGAGGCCTTGGACAACTAACTTAATCACCAGGGAAACCATTTTTAAAATATCACAAATGAGGTAAACTTTGATAGAATAAATATGTACAATGAACCCTCCAAATTACTGAAAATTGTATTCTGTGGGATTTGTCTTCATTTTACGAACTAAAGTTATGAAAATATACATTAGAATGAGCACCATTTTAGTACGGATATATATATATATATATAGGCAACTTGTGGTTATCCATTTCAATAGCAGATGATGAAGAACCAATCAATGGATTTCGTCAATAAGGATACAATGATATTTTTACCAGTATCTTCTAGTTTTGTATCAAGAGTACATTTCATAATCATGTTAGAGTTAAAAGGGAAGGTTAAAAAAAAAGAAAAGAAGAAAAAGAAAAAGAAAAACATCTTTTGGTAATGAGCCTTTTCCCTAGGCAAGCCCCAAATCTTAAGGGAAGTACAAGAAGCAAGAATTGAAAAAGGGATTTTAGGAATTCAAAACATAATAACTTTTGTATAGCTATTTATAGGACACGAACTTCTATTTCTCTGAGTTGATCTCAGAATGACTTTGAAAGGAAGGTATGAATATCATCCTCATTTTATACTAGATTCTGATAGCCAGATGAAGAGAAGTAATTTCTCGAGGAATTTTGTTTCAGACTATAAGTGGTAGAATTTTAAATTGATAACAGAACATCTGACATACATTTACAATAGGAAAATTATTTTTTTTTTAAAAAGTCAAGCTTCAGAGTACTTAAAAATGTTCATGTGTGATTCACTTTTTCTTTTCACCTGGGTTTTCATCCCCTTCTAGTGGAGGTGCTAATGAGCAGAGAAATAGGAAAGGTAATCAGCCAGAGGGAAGAGAAGAATCAAAGACCTAGATAATTCACAAACTGGAAAATGAGCTCCTAACTAATCAAGACTGGATTGTAAATAGGATAGAAAGAATTTATGCATCCCTGGTATCGGCCTGAATAGCATTTGTACCCAATCCAAGAAAAGTATTTGTGAATTTCACAGTTGGCTATTTTTTCTTCCTTTGAGATTTTTTTACTGAACTAATTATCCATTGTGTACATGAAGCAAAGAAATAACTTACCATTAAAGTCATTTTTGAGGTGGATATTTCACTTTGCATGTTGTTAAAATGCCTGGAGCATTAATAAGGAATGAGTTAACTTTATTAATACAGCTTCTTTGGGGAGTTTCTGATCTATATACTGATCACCCAAAAGGAAATTTTGTGTCATATTTTATTCATGCAAAATTTAGGGAAATAACTAGATTGACTAATCTTTCCATAATAAATAATTTAATTTAACTTTGTGCTGCCTTTTGCATTTTAATTTTTTCATAATGTGTCCTTTAAACTCCCAATATTAAAATTATCAGTGACTGTTTCTGTTTGATTTAGTTTAAATTGTAAATTTAGTTATGGCTGTTGGGTTACAAGGTATGGAGGATGGTGCCTTAATATAGGAAGTGAGCACATTTACAAATAGGAAAAGCTATGTGTGTGATCAGTTTTTTAATGAATTGTTGGAAACAGGGTGGAAATCAACACAAACAATGACATATAACACTACATAACAATAATTCTTATCATTACCTAGACTGTAATTGTGCATGAAATACTTCACATTTCATATACTTTCATACCTACTATTTAACTGCAGGGTTTTATGTCATATTTTGACTCAGATGTGTTGCCTTTGTCTCTGCTTAACACCTTCCAAAACCTTCCCAACTCAGACTCAGCCAGGATCGTTGCAATATGGTTGATGGTTACTTTGAAATTCAGGCAGGACTTCTGTTTCTCCTTCAGATGTAGAAAACCAGAGAAATCACCACTCCTACCCTAACAACCAGGACAAGTCCAATAAACTGCAAAATTGGGCTTTTAAAAACCTACCAGATATCTGAGGATACAAATTAACCTAAATGAACTAAATTCCAGAACGTAAAAGATAAGCTCCTTTTAGGAGAGAAGAAACACGTGACTGCTTTGCTCCCTGCAGGAATGGTGAGAGGGAAGGGAAGTGATCATAGACAAAGTAGGAAAGTTTTAAAGAATATTTAATAGATGTGTTTGGAGTGGTCTGATAGGTGAGAATACAAGGAACCCAGACACAGACCTTGTCAGCCTTTAGCAACCAACTCTTTCCCATGTTATTTCATTGAGGAGCCTACCAGATAGGGGCTGAGGCAGCCTGAGAGAGATCCTCTCCAAGGGAAGCACAACTGTCTCCCATTATAGGGCAGCACCATGCTGAATGCTTGGGCTGCAAAGCATTCTAGGCCTTTGCCAGTTGTACTGCAGTGGCTCTTTTGAAGGTTTGAGGAAGGGAAGCTCATCAGAAAGATATTCTGAAGCACAGAAAGCTAGCACAGAGGACAAAAGAGCAAAGAAATTCCCTAGCAGCACAAAAAGCTAGCAGCCGGTCTATAAGCAGCAAAAGATATCCCATGGTTTGGGAAGTTGGTGGCTGGCCTAATCATAATACAGAGACTCTGCAGTCTTTCTGGGGCCCAATTCCCAAGTCCTCCTTAAGAGAAAAGCTCTATCTATCTATCTATCTATCTATCTATCTATCTATATCTATCTATTATTATTATTATTTTTTTAATGTTTATTTAGAGAGAGAGAGACAGAGACAGAGTGTGAGCAGAGGAGGGGCAGAGAGAGAGGGAGACACAGAAGCCTATAGAGGCTCCAGGCTTCAAGCTGTCAGCACGGAGCCCGATGCAGGGTTCAAACTCACAAACCCTGAGATCATGACCTGGGGTGAAGTCAGATGCTTAACCGACTGAGCCACCCAAGTGTCCCAGAAAAGTTCTGATTCAGCCATCAAAACATTTGAAGCCAATGGGAAGCTGAATCTAACCACAACAAAGCCCAGACTCAACAACACACTTCATTAACTCAGTCTCCTTCCTACATTGTCAACCTCATAATAGAAAAGGTGTATCATTGTCTGGGGGTAATTATTATTTATATAAGTCTCTACTATTCCTTTATACAAACTATCTGGAATACAATAAAAAATTATGACATGAGAAGAAAAAATGTGACCCAGTGTCAAGAGAGTTTTCGTTCAAGTTGTCAGTAGAAGCAGATCCAGAGATAAAATTGGGATTAGATACTTTAAAATTACCGTAATGAATGTGAAATAAAAATCCAGTGGAAAAACATTCATGAAAAGATGTAGAATTTTATCAGAGAGTTGTAAAGTATTTAAAAATATCCCAATGGAAATAAATGAAGAATACTGTGTTAGAAATAAAGAATTAATGGGATAGGCTTGCAGGAGACTGAATATAGCAGAGGGAAGAATCAGTGAAGTTGAAAGACAGAGTAATAGAAGTTACCCAAACTGAAACAAAACAAAACAAACATATCACAGTAGTTGAGATGTGTGTGATAATTTCAAATGCTCTGGCATTGATGTAATTCAATCTTATAAAGAAATAAAAGAGAAACTTGAGCATAACCCAAATGGTGCCATCTTACAGTGGCCTTCCTTGAACATCTTGTGGAAAGTAGTCCCCATCCCAAACCCCAATAATACTCACTACTATTGAAAGTATCTCTTTATTTTTATTGTATTCTACCTATATATTTTTACAATATGTACTAACTATTGGACACTATTTTCAGAACATAGTACTGAACTAGAAAGACAGGATCTCCTGTCTCATGAAATGTATTCCTTCTCTGGAGTATAAGTTTCATAAAGGTAGATATCTGTTTAATTTTTTCTCATTTATTCCTGAATCTCAACCTCCTAGAATTATAGCTAGTGCATGGTAGGGACTCAATTAGTATTTATTAGGAAAAATGAATAAGTGAATTTTTCTAGGAGTCAGTTCTAAGCCCCGTTTTATATTGTCTCTCCCAAGACTATCTGGCACAAACTTGTAAGCTTTTTCAGTTATGTATCATTTCTCTTTCTTTTTTCTCAGAGCCCCAGGCTCCACTTTTTCTACCTTCTGAAAAGGACTGAATGCCAAAGAATCTTTGAGTTATTAATTATCAAGCATCAAGTGGCTCAAGGGGTTTGCCTACTAAGGAAAAAAAATGAAGCTTAGAGATACTGGTCCCAAAGTTACGTAAATTAGCATTGAGTTTGTCCACATTTATTAAGCATACCATGCCTCTTTTTCTAAATACATGTTTTTGGTAATTGCTAACCTCTCTTTTTCCCTCTCCCCCCCATCAAATAAAACACACTAAAGAGAACAGTATTAATGCCCAGGTGCACATCCTTTAGAATTATATGTTGCAAATATCTATTAGCCAGGGTATAATAATTAATGATGACTAAATTCATTAGTAATATCCATCATGTGCCACTTGCTATGCTGAGTAATAGACACACTTGATCACTAATGCTCTTCACAATTTTAAACAGGAGGTATTATTTTCCTCACTTTACAAATGTAGAAACTAATCCTAAAAACAAAAAAGTACCTCACCCAAAATAAAAATGGTAGAATGGGACAAAGCTAGGAATCAAACTCCAAAGTTTTCAGTCTCTCCAATAGACAACGCAGTCACCTGTGACAGTATCTACCTAATCATACCTTCTGACCAAAAAAGAAAAAAAAGAAAGATGAATAAAAAGAAAAAAAGGAATAAATTACAGACTATGGTAGATATTTTTTTCTATTTAGGATTAATGCAGATGAATTTATGCTAACTTTATTTCTTACTTAAAGATATTTTACCAATATATTACTGATTTACTAAACATTTAAGAAGCATACAAGTTGATCAGGTAAAATATAATATGAAATTATATGTAATTAAAAATTATAAAGTATACTCATCTTTCTAATAATACTCCTAGTACAGTTTTATTGTCTTCATAAACTCAAATTTGCTAAGATGTATATCAGGTTATACTGATTAATAGTTTTTTTTCAATATATGAAATTTATTGTTAAATTGGTTTCCATACAACACCCAGTGCTCATCCCAACAGGTGACCTCCTCAATGCCCATCACCCACCCTCCCCGCCCTCCCTCCCCCATCAACCCTCAGTTTGTTCTCAGTTTTTATGCTTTGGCTCTCTCCCACTCTAACCTTTTTTTTTCCCTTCCCCTCCCCCATGGGTTTGTGTTAAGTTTCTCAGGATCCACATAAGAGTGAAAACATATGGTATCTGTCTTTCTCTGTATGGCTTATTTCACTTAGCATCACACTCTCCAGTTCCATCCACATTGCTACAAAGGGCCATATTTCGTTCTTTCTCGTTGCCACGTAGTGCTCCATTGTGTGTATAAACCACAATTTCTTTATCCATTCATCAGTTGATGGGCATTTAGGCTCTTTCCATAATCTGGCTATTGTTGAGAGTGCTGCTATAAACATTGGGGTACAAGTGCCCCTATGCATCAGTACTCCTGTATCCCTTGGATAAATTCCTAGCAGTGCTATTGCTGGGTCATAGGGTAGGTCTATTTTTAATTTTTTGAGGAATCTCCACACTGTTTTCCAGAGTGGCTGCACCAGTTTGCATTCCCACCAACAGTGCAAGAGGGTTCCCATTTCTCCACATCCTCTCCAGCATCTGTAGTCTCCTGACTTGTTCATTTTGGCCACTCATTTTGGTGTGAGGTGATATCTGAGTGTGGTTTTGATTTGTATTTCCCTGATGAGGAGTGACATTGAGCATCTTTTCATGTGCCTGATGGCCATCTGGATGTCTTCTTTAGAGAAGTGTCTATTCATGTTTTCTGCCCATTTCTTCACTGGATTGTTTCTCAGGTGTGGAGTTTGGTGCGCTCTTTATAGATTTTGGATACTAGCCCTTTGTCTGATATGTCATTTGCAAATACCTTTTCCTATTCCATTGGTTTTGGTTGTTTCCTTTGCTGTGCAGAAGCTTTTTTACTTTGCTTTTAATTCCCTTGCCTTTGGGGATGTGTCAAGTAAGAAATTGCTACAACTGAGGTCAGAGAGGTCTTTTCCTGCTTTCTCCTCTAGGGTTTTGATGGTTTCCTGTCTCACATTCAGGTCCTTTATCCATTTTGAGTTTATTTTTGTGAATGGTGTGAGAAAGTGGTCTAGTTTCAATCTTCTGCATGTTGCTGTCCAGTTCTCCCAGCACCATTGTTAAAGAGACTGTCTTTTTTCCATTGGATGTTCTTTCCTGCTTTGTCAAAGATTAGTTGGCCATACGTTTGTGGGTCTAGTTCTGGGGTTTCTATTCTATTCCATTGGTCTATGTGTCTGTTTTTGTGCCAATACCATGCTGTCTTGATGATGACAGCTTTGTAGTAGAGGCTAAAGTCTGGGATTGTGATGCCTCCTGCTTTGGTCTTCTTCTTCAAAATTACTTTGGCTATTCGGGGCCTTTTGTGGTTCCATATTAATTTTAGGATTGCTTGTTCTAGCTTTGAGAATAATGCTGGTGCAATTTTGATTGGGATTGCATTGAATGTGTAGATAGCTTTGGGTAGTATTGACATTTTGACAATATTTATTCTTCCAATCCATGAGCAGGGAATGTTTTTCCATTTCTTTATATCTTCTTCAATTTCCTTCATAAGCTTTCTATAGTTTTCAGCATACAGATCTTTTACATCTTTGGTTATTTATCCCTAGGTATTTTATGCTTCTTGGTGCAATTGTGAATGGGATCGGTGTCTTTATTTGTCTTTCTGTTGCTTCATTACTAGTGTATAAGAATGCAACTGATTTCTGTACATTGATTTTGTATCCTGGAACTTTGCTAAATTCATGTATCAGTTCTAACAGACTTTTGATGGAACCTATTGGATTTTCCATGTATAATATCATGTCATCTGCAAAAATTGAAAGCTTAACTTCATCTTTGCCAATTTTGATGCCTTTGATTTCCTTTTGTTGTCTGATTGCTGATGCTAGAACTTCCAACACTATGTTAAACAACAGCGGTGAGAGTGGACATCCCTGTCATGTTCCTGATCTCAGGGAAAAAGCTCTCAGTTTTTCCCCATTGAGCATGATGTTAGCTGTGGGCTTTTCATAAATGGCTTTTATGATGTTTAAGTATGTTCCTTCTATCCCGACTTTCTCGAGGGTTTTTATTAAGATTGCTGAATTTTGTCAAATGCCTTTTCTGCTTCGATTGATAGGATCATAAGTTTCTTATCTTTTCTTTTATTAATGTGATGTATCACGTTGATTGATTTGCGAATGTTGAACCAGCCCTGCAACCCAGGAATGAATCCAACTTGATCATGGTGAATAATTCTTTTTATAAGCTGTTGAATTCGATTTGCTAGTATCTTATTGAGAATTTTTGCATCCATATTCATCAGGGATATTGGCCTGTAGTTCTCTTTTTTTACTGGGTCTCTGTCTGGTTTAGGAACCAAAGTAATACTGGCTTCATAGAATGAGTCTGGAAGTTTTCCTTCCCTTTCTATTTTTTGGAATAGCTTGAGAAGGATAGGTATTATCTCTGCTTTAAACGTCTGGTAGAACTCCCCTGGGAAGCCATCTGGTCCTGGACTCTTATTTGTTGGGAGATTTTTGATAACCGATTCAATTTCTTCTCTGGTTATGGGTCTGTTCAAGCTTTCTATTTCCTCCTGATTGAGTTCTGGAAGTGTGTGGGTGTTTAGGAATTTGTCCATTTCTTCCAGGTTGTCCAATTTGTTGGCATATAATTTTTCATAGTATTCCCTGATAATTGCTTGTATCTCTGAGGGATTGGTTGTAAAAATCTCATTTTCATTCATGATTTTATCTATTTGGGTCATCTCCCTTTTCTTTTTGAGAAGCCTGGCTAGAGGTTTATCCATTTTGTTTATTTTTTCAAAAAACCAACTCTTGGTTTCATTGATCTGCTCTAAAGTTTTTTTAGATTCTATATTGTTTATTTCTGCTCTGATCTTTATTATTTCTCTTCTTCTGCTGGGTTTAGGCTGTCTTTGCTGTTCTGCTTCTATTTCCTTTAGGTGTGCTGTTAGATTTTGTATTTGGGATTTTTCTTGTTTCTTGAGCTAGGCCTGGATTGCAATGTATTTTCCTCTCAGGACTGCCTTCACCGCATCCCAAAGCATGTGGATTGTTGTATTTTCATTTTTGTTTGTTTCCATATATTTTTTAATTTCTTCTCTAATTGCGTGGTTGACCCACTCATTTTTTAGTAGGGCATTCTTTAACCTCCATGCTTTTGGAGGTTTTCCAGACTTTTTCCTGTGGTTGATTTCAAGCTTCATAGCATTGCGGTCTGAAAGTATGCATGGTACGATTTCAATTCTTGTATACTTATGAAGGGCTGTTTTGTGACCCAGTATGTGATCTATCTTGGAGAATGTTCCATGTGCACTCGAGAAGAAAGTATATTCTGTTGCTTTGGGATGCAGAGTTCTAAATATATCTGTCAAGTCCGTCTGATCCAATGTATCATTCAGGGCCCTTGTTTCTTTATTGACTGTGTGTCTAGATGATCTATCCATTTCTGTAAGTGGAGTGTTAAAGTCCCTGCAATTACCACATTCTTATCAATAAGGTTGCTTATGTTTGTGAGTAATTGTTTTATATATTTGGGGGCTTGTATTCAGTGCATAGACATTTATAATTTATTATATTTATTACATTATATATGATATTATATAATTATATATAATTATTATAATATATATAATACAATATATACATTATATAATATATATTATATGTAATATATATTATAATATATATTATATAATTATATATACAATATTATATAATTATAATTTATAATTGTTAGCTCTTCCTGATGGATAGACCCTGTAATTATTATATAATGCCCTTCTTCATCTCTTGTTACAGCCTTTAATTTAAAGTGTAGTTTGTCTGATATAAGTATGGCTACTCCAGCTCTCTCTAAGTGCATCACTTAGTTCTCTAATTTTCCCCTCATACTCCTGGATTTTTTTATCTCTCTTTTTCTCAGCTTCCTCTTCTCCCATAATTTTATCTTCTAGTTCACCTATTCTCTCCTCTGCCTCTTCAATTCGAGCCGTGGTTGTTTCCATTTTATTTTGCAGCTCGTTTATAGCATTTTTTAGTTCCTCCTGACTGTTCCTTAGTCCCTTGATCTCTGTAGCAATAGATTCTCTGCTCTCCTCTATACTATTTTCAAGCCCAGCGATTAATTTTATGACTATTATTCTAAATTCACTTTCTGTTATATTGTTTAAATCCTTTTTGATCAGTTCGTTAGCTATTGTTATTTCCTGGAGATTCTTTTGAGGGGAAATCTTCTGTTTTATCATTTTTGGATAGTCCCTGGAGTGGTGCGGAACTGCAGGGCATTTCCCCTGTGCTGTCTTGAATAACTTGCGTTGGTGGGCGGGGCCGCAGTCAGACCTGATGTCTGCCCCCAGCCCACCACTGGGGCCACAGTCAGACTGGTGTGTGCCTTCTCTTTCCCTCTCCTAGGGGCCAGATTCACTGTGGGGTGGTGTGGCCCGTCTGGGCTACTTGCACCCTGCCAGGCTTGTGGTGCTGGGAATCTGGCGTATTAGCTGGGGTGAATCGGCAAGGTGTACAGGGGTGGGAGGGGCAGGCTCAGCTCACTTTTCCTTGGGAGATTTGCTTGGGAGGGGCCCTGCAGCACCGGATCCGCCGGAGGGATGGATCCGCAGAAGGACAGAGTTGGGTGTTTCAATGGTGCAAGCAAGTTCCCTGGCAGGAACTGGTTCCCTTTGGGATTTTGGCTGGGGGATGGGCGAGGTAGATGGCTCTGGCGAGCGCCTTTGTTCCCCACCAAGCTGCGCTCTGTCGTCCGGGGCTCAACAATTCTCCCTCCCCTTGTCCTCCAGCCTTCCCGCTCTCCGAGCAGAGCCGTTAACTTATGACCTCCCAGATGCTAAGTGCCGCTTGCTGTCCAAACACGCTCCATCTGGCCCCTCCTCTTTTGCCAGCCAGACTCGGGGGCTCTGCTTGGCCGGCGGGCCGCCCCTCCACCCCAGCTCCCTCCCGCCAGTCCATGGAGCGCACACCACCTCGCCGCCCTTCCTACCCTCTTCCATGGGCCTCCTGTCTGTGCTTGGCTCCGAAGACTCTGTTCTGCTAGTCTTCTGGCGGTTTTCTGGGTTATTTAGGCCTGGGTAGGTGGAATCTAAGTGATCAGCAGGATGCGGTAAGGCCAGCATCCTCCTATGCCACCATCTTCCACTGATTAATAGTTTGAACTAAACATTTAGCATTTCTTTGTACAGTTCTAAAAGCTGCATAATAATTTGTCTGAATTCTACCAAAAGCCTAAGTTATATCTCATGTCCACTTCTAAAAATGCTTACTATTTTACTACTTATAATGCTAAATTTTCCTGAGCTGACATTTTGTTATTATTTGCATCCTTACAAAATTTTCTAAATCCTTTAAAAACTGCAATACCTATTTACCCAATATTCTATTAACAAAGCAAGCCATTTTCTGAATTCAAATTAATAGTGCAGTTTAGTCATCACCCTATGCACATTTTGAAAAGAAGCCTTTCTTACTGGTTCTCACATGAACAAACTTGTGTAGGTATTTTTACGTACACACACTGGAAAAAATGTAAGGTCTTGATAGATTTGAACATGTTTATTTTCAAATTATAGGAATCATCTATTTGTGTAAGAGATGTTATCAAGTTATTTATTTTTTTTGAAGATGTCAGGTAGATTTTGTTGTTTTGCGTTAGTTGTTTCTTGGCTGGTCAATTGGACTTTTCAGTCTTAGCTGCGAATTAGCACATACTCCCCTTGTTACTTATAAGTAATGAGCTCTAACTCTGAAACTTCCCTGTGTGAACAAAATCTGCTGCCTTCCTACCTCCGCTGCTTCCATCTTATTAATTTTGTTCTATGGCGTCTGGTACATTTTAATCACATACATAAATATTTGTTGACTATTAACCTTTTGGGCTCTTTTGTTTACTTGTTTTTCATGTTTAGAATTTGAAGAACTGCCTTTCTTTCCAAAGTAATTTCAAGCAACTGGTTCATAAATTAGGGAGCCTGGTTTGGCAGGGAGGATGGGAAGGATGGATATGGGGGAAAATCATGGAGGTAAGGGAATCAATGAATTAATGCTAGGCCACGGTCTGGGAGAACAACAGTCTTTCACAGCTCTGTTGCCAACTATATGAACATGTGAAAGTCACAGTCCCATCCATAAACAAAGAGGTTGGGCAATTTTATCACTGTCCTGAAGATTCTACATTTCTGACAATTATTCAATTAAATGGATCTCTTCCTGAGGCTGAGAAATCACTTTTGTAACATGTAACTTACATTGCAGTAGTATTTTTGCACTAGGTATTGAATAGTAGAAGAAAAAGCTTTTACATTTTAACTGAACCATAAATACTTAGTCATTTTTTTAGGCATCTTTGAATTGCACATAAGAGAAGCCAGTGGGATCTCTTGCTCAGAAAATATATGAGATCATTCCAGAGGTGAATACATACTATTTTCTATTCCCTACTCCATTTTAGTCATATGTAATGAAATGGTTTGATGGGAGCAACATAGAAAATTACTGAGAATTTTTATATTCTGAGGTTCTTTGACTATTGGCTGAATGGGCAAAGGGGCAGGATTAATATCTATTTCTGGAAAAAAATTTTGAGACAGAGGTACATTTTCAGAGAGAGATTTTTTTCTTCTTGCTTCATTGGGCAAGAAAGCTTTATCTTGTCTGTGAGGTTAACTATGGGAACAGACCACTGCTGGGAGCTGGGGAACACACGGCAGAAAGAGGAAGGGAGAGAATGCTCTGTTAGTTTCCTGGCTAGACAGGTCACATTGCACTTCGGGCATGAAGATGAGGGTAAGAGTTTTAAATCAGCTGTGAAATTATTTTGGTACCTAGTGTAGAGTGAAGGATTGAGGTTATGTTTTCTTAGTAATTTCCTAGAATAGACAAACAGGAGTTTTGTATTATCACTTGTCTGTGATGAAGGTATAGATCTTTGGGCACACAGAAATGTCAGTCATTTGGCCAAGCAGAAATAGGAGTTGGTTTATGTTGGGTCTTGAGACAATAATGAGGAGAAAAAATGTCATTTTTGTCTAATTTTCAACACTTCCGATATCAGAGAGCATATCTTTCAGATAGATATACCAACAAATAGATAATTAATTTCAAAAACAAACAAGCAAATACAGAGCATATCCTTGACTCTATGCCTCTCCTTTTGTGACATAGTATCCAAAGTCAGTGGTTGTTAATAAGAATTTTCCCAGAGAACCTATTTGAAGGTTAAATATGAAATAATTCAGGACCAAAAGAACTAAATTTACATATTATATACTGCATAAATGACGAAGTCCTTCTACTAACTCTGAATGTGAAATGTCCCATGTCATAGGAATCTGCAAGAATATTATATTTAAAAAATTCTAAATAATCTAAATGGCCTAAACATGGACAGGTACTGATTTATTTCTTTCCTTATGTTGTCACAAGAGGCCTGAACATTGCAGAATTCCCTCTACTCAGTTATCACCAAAAAAGACTTAACTTTGATCTTTCCTAGAACTTCCTTCTATTTATTTTTCCCTCTGAAACCCATGTCTTTTTGACATCTCCTGATAACCTTAATATTTTCCTGGACTCTTAATATCTACCTTGTTGCCTTAAGTAAAATATCTATTTTACTGATAAAAGGGGAGCATTCTTCAAAACTCTCTCAAATACAAGTCACTTTTTTTCCATTCTCCCTGCCTACCCTTCTCCCCACCACTTCACATCCACATCTCTGTTCTTAAGCCATTAGTTGTATGCAGTACCCTCTGGCTTCCCACTAACACTTCTAAGTATATATAGTCAACTATGCCTTGTCATCGAGTCATATGCCATCAAAGTAAGCCACTCTCTTCCTGTCCTACAGCCTCATGGGTCCTTGCTCTGCATTGCCTTCTTTTCTTCCTTCTCAACTCCAAATATTCATGAGAATTTTATTATATGAGTTTTAATCTTTATCTGCCACTTTATCGGCAGTTAAAGTTATCGGCAACTTTAACATCAGTGTTTACAGTCTCTGTTACCATGTCTTGACTTTTCATCCCCTGGCTACCTTTGCCATCATATCCCACTAGTTTTCTTCCATAGACAGCTCCTGGTCTTGTTTTCCCAAGGAACTGTCCCACCTCTACCATCTTGAAAGCTGAGATCTTGTTATCTGAATTAAAGCCCCTGCGTTCTGTATCCCCCACCACGTGTGCTTTTTGACATCTCCATGAGTTCTTGCCTCTTATTTCCTCTCTGTTCTAACACTGAGTCCACTCCGAGTTCTATAACCCTTCTTTTCAAGCCTATATTCAATAAATACTAATTTAAATTAATGCTTTTAATTTTGTAAAAACAGAAAATAATGAAAATTATAGAAATAGCATAACAAACATCTGTATGTACCACTCATAAATAACACATGTTATAATTTTTTATGTTTGCTTTACTAGGTTCTTTGATTGTAGTTGTAAATAATTCAGAAGATATAGATTTATTTTTCAGCTAACTGAAGCCAGTATGTATAATATATATGAAATTGTGCAGTTAAAATGCAAGCAAGGAATGAAACTTGTGAAAAAAGGAATAATTAAAAGAATTCTGTCAAAGGTTCAAGTGAGAACATTTTTAGGATCTTATGCAGAAGGATTTGACCAAAGTGAGGGGATTGGAATAAAGCCATAGCATGCTTGGATGAAGTCTGTTGTGTAAAATGTCAGATATACTTTTATCTACATTGAAGTTTATCTGTAATGTAGAAGCTATGAAAAGTTACTAATCATAGACATCTGTTTCTATAAAATGTCTCTTCTAAATTTTCCTCTGGAGTAACAAAGAGCTGGATCATTACAGAGGATTATAGTCTTCAGAAAGTTGTGGTCATAAAAGAAGAGTAGATATCTCTATTTTTTTTTCTTTTCTTCTGATATCTTTATAGTTTTAGTAATAAAATATTCCTGGCTAATATTTAATTAATAAGACAATGCAATAATTCTACTCTCTACTTTGATAATTGTTGCTTTTATAGAATTCTCATGTTACACTGAAATATCTTGATTTGCCCAATTGTGTTCTACCAAAAGGTTCTAAATAGGTAAATCATCAGTTTAATAAAGAGATCAGCTTAATAATCTATTGTATTTTATTGTTATAAGTAGGAGACCAGATATTTTGTACTTATTTTTCTTAAGTTGAACTATGTTGGTAACATCGAGTTATCCTGCTGATTTTAATCTATACTTAATAAAACAAAATTAATTATGTATGCCAAATACATATATTTATTGTCTAGGTATTTTAAATTAATGAATGCATTCTCCAAAAATTTTACCAAATTTTTATAATATACTACCATAAACATAGTGATCATATGCCCTAAATTTCCAAGGTAGACTTATTATCTGTGTAATTTATATTTAATAAATACAATTCTGTTGCCATAACCTTATGTTTTTTAAATACAAAAAAATTCAAATCTGAAAAACTGAATTGGTTAGCCTATAAATTTAGAACATATATTAGAATAAAGATCACGTGGGAACTCCAATGGCCAGTCTAGGAACTCTTAATTGTTTAGGTTCATATGTTGTAGAAAACTCTAAGGAAAATTTAACCTTCAATGAAACAGCATTTGGAAAAGGATTTTGTGTACGATGGGCATAAGAGTCTAGAACGTGGGCCCTCTAAATCATATACTAATATTGGCATCTGGATAAGGGAAAGAAGGCTCTTTAGAATTGATCTTATGAAAGTGGCATAAGGATCCTGTCAGAATTATGAGCCCAGACTCTGTGATGAGTGTTATAGAGAATTTCACTATAATTATTTGCATAACAAATAATAAAAGATGTATAGTTAGTACTACAATCAATCTCTATTTTCTCCATGCTATGGTTCTGGTGATACAGTTTAACCAGTGGGGCCAAAGGATCCTTCCCTCACAGCCTAGTAGTCCTTGTTTCCAAACGATGTTTCTCTTTCTTATCTGTAGCATGTCTGTGTCTTTTCTTTACCAATAGTATTCTATTCTGTTCTATTATTCTCAGTTGTTATCTTTGCTCATGTGATAAAAACACATTTCCATTCTGTTTCCATCCAGCTGTGTCATGGCTGTTTCTGTATGAACCACCCTCACAGAAGTTCTGGAGCTTCCCCATGTAACCACTGAACAACTATTACTATAGGGACTGCTTTCCACATGTCCTTTGATTGAAAGAGTACTAAGTGTTTTCCAGATATTTTTATTAGTTTTCTGAACTGCTCTAGAAGTGTTTTCTTTTAACTGTTTTTGGCTATATGTTTTATTGGAGTTGTGTTTTATCATCAGCAGAGAAAAATAAATGCAATAATTATTAGACACTAAGAAAGTTCTACACAAAAAGCCAAACAGATATGACATAGTGTTGGTGTGTTAAAAAGGTGCAAATCCTAGAATCAAAAGGATTAGTTGTATTTCTGTTTGTATATCTGGTTTTATTGTGGGTGTATAGGCTAGATATTGCATTCATAGGCTAATAGAAAGATAAGAAACAATATTAATATCTTATTTCAAAGTGAATGTCAGAGATTTTTAGTGCAGTATGCCTGAAAAGAGAAGAGGACTGGAAAGTAAAGGGCACATTAAACTGGAACCTGCAGTGACAGTGCTGTGTTACATCGCAGAGATTCTACAATATGTCAAAGGGTCGGTGATTTAATTGTCTGAATGCATGATTTGGTGAGTCAGTTTAGACTAGAGCAAACCAGACCTGTCACTGAAATCACAATGGGTAAAAATGGACCTATTCAATCTGCGTCTCAATGCTCCAAATTCTTCCTGGTTGTAAATTAGCGCTTCTGGACAATGCATTAACTCGTTCAGGTCACCAGGGTACTATGTCAGCTCAGTGCTCACAATTGCCCATGACCAATTCTGCACTCTCCCCAGCAGGAGGGATGCAATGTCATTTTGTACTCTCTTCTTTAGGATAATATCAGGTCTGAAAGGAAAGGAACAAAAGAAGTTGCTGCTTTCCTTCCACCCACTCCGCTTAGCCATAATCATACCCCTCCTCCCACTTGGCCAGACTACGAACCAGACAGAAAATGAGCTTACAGGATGGATGTGTGGTTACCTACACACTTAAATAAAATCAAGAATTCAGTTCTGTTTAACTCCATCCTTGAATCAAAGAAAATGGACATACAGCCAGCATAGGAGAGCTAGAGAGTTTTCCAGTTGTCCCCAGTAACACCATCTCAATATGGTTTCTCTTGCTAGGACCAACATTTTACTGTGGCTACTGTCCACTTCTCTGATAGCATCTCATTTCATTCCCTCCTTAGTTACTACCATCCATCAAAGCTAGTCTTTTTATGTATTTAAACATGCCTGTTTCTCACTGCATCTGGGTCTTCACACATGATATACCCCTTACTTAAAACTGGCTGTTCATGACCCAACAAATTCCAACCAATATGTCAGATTCCCACTTGCAGGTCACTTCTGTGGGGAAGTACTACCTGAAAGGGTGATCTATATTAAGTCTCCATTATTTTATTTATTATTTATTTATTTATATGCCTACTTATTTAGCATAGCAACCTGTTTGCAGCACTAATCACACTTTGTAGTCCTACACCATTTTGTTTTATTCTTTGAATGTTTCTGTTCCCCACTAGACCATAATCTTGAGGTAGGTATGCTGGTATCACATCTGTTTTGTTACCTATTATACTCCTAGGACCTGGAACAATTTCTGGCACATAGTAGATGTTCAGTGAATGAAACTCTAGAGCTCACCACCCTGTCACAGGTTCAAGGTCTCTATTGACCTGTAGCATCTGAGGGAAATGCTACTGACCCAACAACACCATAGAATTGGAAATGAGAAATCTCAGACCCAGACTAGAAAGGTAAATTTAAGTAAAGTTTACTGTATTTCACCTCCCCTTCAGTTTGCCACCCTCATAGTCTTCTCCAAGGTCAGCCAAGCACAATCCCTGGTCAGCAGTGGAAATATTATCAGAGGAAGCCTGCCAGTGTATATATCAACCCCCTCACTCAAAGTTATTTGCCCTTTTAGGCTCTATCCAGTTGTTTTCATGGTCCCTTGGCAAGGACTAAACAATCAAATTGTGAAAGCTCTCTTCTCTTTAATTGTATGCCTATTCCTAATGAACGTATTATTTGTTTCAAATGTGCATTTTTCTAAACTCCAAATAGTTCCATATCCAAATATTGGTACTTTTATTAACATAATGCAGTAATGTAAAATTTAGATTTTTGCTTTTTATAAACTTATTTGTAGAGCCACTTACAATTTATGGTGAGGATAATTCTACATCTCTTGCTTTTCCCAGAGGAGAAAACAAAGAGTAGAAATGAATCACAATTTCAGGAGTATTTGACTAAGAAGCAGCACTCGGTATTAATACAGAATTCCAATCCCTGTTTTTCCTATTCTGTTTCTCCTTATCCCTGTCCTTGGAAGCTAGTACTTCACGTATCTTATGCTTTCACTCTTAGTATTTCAGAACCTCACCTCATATAGAAATTCTTCTTGTCTCTGCCTTCTGTCGCTACTATCCTGGGATCTTCAAAGCTGAGGGGGAATCTCCCACCAGAAGTAACAGTTTTCAGATCATCCAGTCACCATGCTCTTTGAATGGTGTGTTTCTTTACCTGTGAGGAATTACAGTTATTTCCCCTGGCACTGAGATAAAGGGCTTGCGTGTCACCTCAGGCCACAGCAGTGGTCCATACTGGTAAGCAGTTTATGTCCCAAACTAGGGCGTAGATATTCTTTCAACAAATATTTATTACCACTTGTTATGTGCTAGGCACTCTTATGTGTTATGGATTATATAATGAACAGTAACTGGACAATGACAGTAACTACCCCCATGTTTCTTGGTTACCCAGAGATTTGGGCAGCCCCTTGTTTCTTTTCTTTGCTCAGAAACCTTAAACTTGACATCCTCAAGAGTTTTAGTGTTAAGCCCAAAACCTTTTCAAATTTCTCTAGGGAAATCTAGTGGGTTTTCATGAAATAGTCACTCTGAATCTCTTGGAAATAGGATCCTTTGTGGCTTGAGATGATACATAAACATGCTTGAGCTAACAAAAGTGATGACTCAACATTTACTGAGAGTTTCTATACTAGATGTAGTGTTAAGGGCTTGGCAGAGTTGAAACTCTTCTAACTCTCACAACAATCCTAGGGAGAAGGCACTGTGATTATCCATTTTATAGCTAAGAAATGTGGAGAAATTAAGAGACTGCCATGTGTACACACAGCCAATTAGTGAAGGCTCCAGAACTCACACCTAGGCCATCAGACATCGAGTTTGTGCTGGATACCGAAGAGAGAGAGGAATAGTATGAGCAAGCAACAAAGGCTTTTTCTCAAGTTGTTCACAGCCTCAAGAGGGAGATAAGCAAGTAAACAGGTTCGAAAACTATGTTCAGGTGAGAAACACACAATGCCCTTAGAGATTGAGAGTACTGAGTGCCTCTGTCAAAGGAGAGTTGGTTAGGAAAAGCCTTCTAGAGAAGGGGACTCTTGAGTGGTATCTTGAAGAATGACTAGGAGGTCACCATGTGTGCAGAGGAGGAACTGGCACTGTGAGCAGAGCAATGCAGTCGCACAATGTTTTACAAGTGAGAACAGCTTAGTACTGCTTGAGTGCTGAATACGAACAGGCAATTTGGGGTAGCAGGCATGGGGAGCATGCATGATAGTTGGAGAAACACCCCCACACCACAGGGGCCCAGTTATGAAGGGTCATTTATTCTTTCCCAGAAGTTTCAACTTTATCCTGGAAAGATAGAGAGCTACTGAGAGAGAGATTTTATGCAGAAAACTGATGGGATCTCACTTGCATGTTGGAATGACCCCTGAATGGCTCTGCAGAAACTCCATGAAAGCAGAGTAAGAATGGAAACAACACAACCAGTGAGCAAAGGAGATATAATAGTTAAGAAACCAAGATGACAGAATAAAAATATCTACATCCTTTAGCATTATACACAGACTTTTTTTTTAAAACAGACTGTTTTTAATTTCCAACTATGGAAAATTACAACGTATAGTTGACATTTTCAGTTTGCTGCACGGGTCTGCTCTCCTCCCTTCCACACAGTGTCTTTATCTGGGAGGTTGACCTGCAACAACAGGCCACGTTTTTCTCTTGCTTTCAGATGGCTCAGTCAGGGGAGACCAGAGAGGCTGAGGGGAAAGGGAAGGTTTCCCTGCAGAATCACTGTGCATGTTATTGAAGTGTCAGCCCCTGTCTGGTGGCCCTCTTCATCAACCTTCAGGTCTTGGGGTGATAAGGGCTCCTGAATGGCTCCTCTCATATCCTGCACTGTCCTTAGTGGTTTTCCTACACAAGCTCACACCTTTGCAAATAGCCCCTTCATTAATCTTTACTCAAATTACCCAAATTAAATGTACCATCTGTTTCTTGCTAGGGCTCTGATTAATATAATAGAATATGAGAAAATAGGCATTTTCATATACTGTTACTGGGATTATCTGTACCCTTTCTACAAAACAGTTTTACCAGAGCAATAAAATTTGTGAATGCATGTGCCATTTGACACAGAAATCTCTAAGAATTTTACTCCATGGATCTAATCTCTAACATAGGTGTAGAAAAATGTTTATTGTGATACCATTTAATGATTTGAAAAAAAAAACTCAGAAAAAAATGTATCCATAGAGGCTGATTTGATGAATATCCAAGTTAAATTTTGAAATTAAATTGCAGAACAGTTGTTCATAATATGGTCTACTTGGTATAAATGTGTATATTTTATATAGATAAACTACATTAATAGAGGTCACATTTGTGAAAAGGGCCTAGAGTTAAATGGTAGAGTTGGAGCTAGGTATTTTTATTTTTCATATTGCATTTTTCTAAACTTTCCATTCTCTAACCTTTAATAAAGTTTATTTAAATTTTTTTTAAATTTAAAGTGGGAATATTGATGCCTATCTTATAAAAACTGTTGTGAGAATTAAAGTCATAATATATATTAAGTAGCTATTTTTACCAGGGGTAGAGTAGGACCTAGTGCAAGTGATAAAAAAGAACAACCTGAGCAAGGGTAGTGGACATGGAAGAGGTGATGAGTTTTAGAGGGGTATAGGAATTCGAATTTCCAGAGATGGTGACTATTCAAACAGCAAGGGTAGCAAAGTCTTATTAAATGGTTCTCAGTGCTCATTCAAGCAACTGCCTGTTCCATGGCCTCATTTAGTAAAGATAGAATGCAGCAGGAGAAAGATTTGGGGAGGGAGATGATGGATTTGGTTTTGGGTAAAAAGCGTTTTGGTGCCTGTGGAATATCTAATTGGGTTCCCCAGAAGGCATTGGGACAAGAGCAGATCAAATGATCTCATGACAAATTGGCCCTTTCTTCACTCTGGAATAGCATCATCTGGGGTTGAGGAGAGGGGAATAAATTCAAAATTAGTTGGTGGTTTCAGGAGCCTTTTCTAGAGTCCCTAATTCCACCTTGAAATTCTTTTCCCCTTACCAATATCTACTGTTCCTTTTTCAGTACTTAGGAGTTGAGGATGTCATTGCTTCTTGGCTTCAGCTAAAACCTGTGTCCACTAATGCAATTTAATCTGCACCAGCAATCTTAGATACCAAAATATCTTGGTAATTGAATCATGCAGCTGAACTGATTTCTTTCTTTCCATTTATTGTTACATGTGTTTTTATACTGAGAAGATTTTCATTCTTTTCTACTACTGTATATTTGATTGATATATTTATATTTATAATTTTTACTTTTCTTGTCATATTTTCTCATGGGAAAATGTATGACATTTATAATATAAGGAATTAGAACTAGAGGCAATTTCAATGCAAAACAACAAAAGTAAACTATATTTCATAGAAAGCTTGCTGGAACAAATAGCTGAAACAATACCTTTTTTCTACTCCCTACATCTCTGTGTAATTATTAATAGTTTATTCATCTAAAACCCTGGAAATATTTACGTACAGGTTATGCTAAAGAAGAAAAAAGAAGATAATGTTAAATTATTTACTAACATATTCCAAAAAGATTTTTTTTAATAAAGAGATTATAGATCAGTAATGTCAAGATATTCTGCATAGCTTGTCTTTATCAAAATAAGGAATCTTTTTATTAAGGCATCCCAGAAAGGGTAGATTTATGGATTGAAGGGAGTGTGTTTAATATGTCCGTATCCATCTAGATTGACAGTTCTCACAGACATGAATTTCCCCAGAGAGACAGTGTTACTGGTGTCAGTGGATGGCATCATTTACTTCAATGTTCCATTATTAAATTGATAACAAGATAATTCCTCTGCTTCTCAGAGACATGACAGGGTTTACAATGGTTAACACTCTTATTGCATGGGATTTGATGTTCTAGGTATTTTTTAATAAGTAACATGTTTGTATTTCAATAATATAAAAATGAGGTAAAAACAACATAGTAAAATAAAATCAAAATCAGATGGACCAGGCAATAGATCTATTTAAAGAATATTCTGCTTACTAATATGTAGCTTTATTTAAAAGAAATGTCCTTATACTTCCTTCAGCACAATTATACTTCCTTCCTAACACAATTATACTGTTTCGAGACATTTTTTATAATATGTTATTTGTTGAAATTGAAATTTACATATTTGGTTCAGTATTTGTATGTAAGAAATAATAGCTAATTTTAGATAATTACAGAGGCAGAGGAACTAGCTAATAACTTGCTGAGTACTTTATATTTATTTCTTAGACATACAGTTACAGAACTAGAGATGGAGATAGGGTTAGAAATAGCAATAGACAGAGAGATAGCAATCTGTTTCTTTATATAAATAGAAATGCTTTAAAGAATAGCTCAGCAGTTCACTAAGGCAGCATTATTAACCCCATGTACAGATAAGGAGACTGAGGATCACAGACATTAATATTTATTCAAGAGATTATGAAGCTTACCTAAGGTCCACCACTAATGAGTGTAGAAGCCTGCATTCCTTCCGCTATATCACATGACTTCCCTTGTAGAGTTTAGAGAAGTATATTTCTTGTCAGTAGCCAAACAGCTAGCAAGCAGGAGGGATAGTAGTCATGATCCTTTCATACACTCCTTAGAAAATGAAACATTATTAATTAATATATTTCAGGGTATATATTGAGAACCAGTGGTATGAAAATATGAGTCAATAAGAAATCATTTAGTTTGGAGATGAACTCAGGGCTTAACTGAAGGGGAATTTGGCAGGCACCTCCAGGTTAAGGATATCCCAGAGGGTTTGGATTAGTCCTATCATCCCAGTAATGAGTGGAACAACACTTTCATATTAGTTTAAAATTATGTTGTGTTTGCAGATATTTTTATGGGCATAAATCCCTAATAATTTCCAGATAGAGGTGTTTTTTTTTCTGTTTTACCAACAATAATGTGACATTTTGACAATTGCTACCTATCATATGTACTTCAAGAGAAGTGCTATGCTGGTGCCTTCAAAGTAGTCTAGGATCCATTTCAAATGGAAATATGTTGCAATATACCAATGAACTAAAACAAAATAGTATTTTCAAAGTTAAAAGTGAGACAAGTCCAAATGTTTGATTATGGATCAGACTTATGGGATAAGGCAAATCAGAGAGCAAAGCATTTACTCAGTCAATGATTGTGGAAGGATCTAGCACTGTCACTGTCTACCACAGTCACTGGATACATTTCCTTTACCTATTCCAATAATAGCTCTACATGAACCATTGACAAGACAATAAGGTTTCTATACCACATTACATGAGTGAGAGGCTAATTCGTATGAATTTAGTCCTTGGAGGTAAATGGAATGACACAGTTTGAAATCCTTTCAAAGCTGTAAGGAATTGGATTGCCCTCTTTGTTAAGCATCCTATATTGTGACATGTTTTTCGGGTTCTCAACAAAAACTGATTTAATACCAAAGTCTGGCAAAATGAGAACTGAAAAAGTCAATGGTACTTAAGCATCAGTATTATTGGATTGTTCTTGCTATACTAATCATTTTCTTCATCTTTTTTATAGTAAGATGATATTGAATAGCTGCCATATCTACTAATCAGGAGTGTAGCTAAATATATCAGACACTATACATGGGAAAATAAAGTATATAAGAAAGAGTCCCTACCATCAAAGGGGTATGAACTTGCTGGGCAGACAGGAAAAACATGTACAAAATAACAATTAATTAAAAAAGACCCTACTTCCTAACATCCATATCTTTACAAGCACTACATGCTACAGGAGTAAACACACACACACACACGCACACACACATGCACACACACTTGCTAATATAACTATATCACAGAGAAAGGATATAAGGATACAGGGATACAGGAAAAACATCGTCATTAAAGAGGAACGGATGATACCCTATTACTGGTAAGTATAGGGACAACTCAGGAAGCTGATTAGTTTTTATTATTGTAAATGAGGTATTTCTAGGATGGACAGTATGGTAAAAAAATCAACTGATTAAATTAGTTAGGATCAATGACTACTATGACACTTGCTTTACTAAGGAAGTCCTTGAAAAATGTGTAGATTGGTAGTAGTTTTCCCATCTTTTCATCCTACAAGCCTCGTAGAGCTTGTCTTTTCCCTTAAGGAATGTTTTTCCTTCTTCCCTGTAGCTACAGGAAGCGTTGCTTCATATGAAGTAAAAACATTCATGCTCCTAGCACAGAAATTCCGACTTGTTAAAGGAAAATTTAGCAAAAGAGTACTGAAGGTTGATGAGGTTTTTTTTTTTTTTTTAAAAAAGAATGAGATACCTAGTTTAATAATGATTCTTTAGAGTGGCCTGAAAAAGATTCATTGACAAAATTATTTAAGAGGAATTGACCAGATGAAGAAGCTGACCGTTTAAACCAGACCGAAAGCCAAGGCAGGCAATAGAAATGATTCAGTGCAGCTTTTTGTTAGCAAGCTTAAAAGATACAGGCTGTGAACTAAAATGCTTTGCACCTAGAAAGACTTGACTCTTAGAAATTTTATAGTTACAACATATTGGGCAGTAACAAATGGAGCGAGGCAGAGTAATTCTGTATGAAAAGAAAAACACTATTAAGGCACAAGTATTTTTAGATGCGCATCTTGTGCTGCTAGTTAGAAAGTGAAGTTAATTTTCCACTATGGGTCCCTTCTGATACACATCAGGAAAATGTGCTATGAAACCAACACCAGGCCAAAACTATACATGTCATTTAATACATGAAATGTGGTCACTAATTTACTTTGAGTGAATTTTTCTTGGCATTTCTTAGAGACTGTAAGTATAAGGTAGAGATAACATCCCATATAATGAGCTTCTCAGCACCTACAGCATATTTGCTATGGAATTTTGATATAGTGAGTCCTTTACCAGAAATTGCTTGTGCACTCAACCAAGGCTGGTAACCAACTGATAGAAAGACTAATTGTAATACATTACAATTTGAAAAGAAGGACCTTGCCTAGAGAGGACAAAAATTTAAGGTTAAATTTGTATATTAGGATTTTTTTCTTCCAATTTATAGAATGTGTGTGCGTGTGTGTGTGTGTGTGTGTGTGTGTGTGTGTGTGTGTGTTTTGACTGAGTAATTTGGGCTTATAGATGACTGTTTCATCATAGTGTTATTGGGATAGATAATTGAGGGGAAAGTGTATGTGTTTGTGTATAATCTACATATGTTTTTCATATCTATGTTTTCTCTATATATGTATGTATTATTTACATAAATAATTTAGAGGAATATATTATACATTTAGCGAATGCAATAAATCTCTCTGGCTTGGCTGAATAATTTCTACAAAGAAATAATACTTCAATTTATTAGAATATATTTAAAGAAAAAAGGAAAGGAATTGCTTAGCTTGATTCAAGAGGCATACCTCAGAATATCTTGGGGCGGGGTGGCGGGAGGAAGGAAAAAAAAACACCTGACAATAACTACCTACTATATTGTGAATTCTTCCTAAAGAAATGGCAGAAATCCATATCACTCTGAAAGTATACTGAAGGAAACGCTTTATGTTATACTGCAACAAAAAGTTTTTTACTAAGAAGATGGATTAGGTGATGCAGAAAGACTACTACATTTGTATCTCTCTTTCTTCCTATCTGTCCCTCATTGAATACTTTTTGTCACAAGAATGAACAGCATGGTGCCAAAAGAAGCTTCCACTGGGTCTTTACAATCTGCATTCATTCTTTTATTTAGTAAAAATGTAAGAGGTTTTTGTTTTGCTTTTATACTTTTTTGTTCCAAAAACAAGGCCAGGAACCATTTGCCCTTTGTTCTTGGTAGCTGAAAAATGTAGCATATGGTAAACCTTTTCACTGAATAGGCATTCACGATCATGCATGTGAAAATGCATTAGAAGAATTTATGAGACATGTGGGGACATGGGCTGCATCTGAGACTAAAATCCTCCTCACAAGCTTTTATAGTATTCTACCATGAGGACTTGTTTGGTGGGGGAGGGAAGGATACCTCTCTTTGCCTTCATTAAATGGTAGAACAATCAGCGGTGGTTGTAAATAATTCAAAAGGTTCTGAACCAGACTTTGTCTTTTAAATTGAATTGTTCTAGAGGCTGTTCCTTGCCTTATTGTAAGTAATTAAAACAATCACTGCTATTGTTTTTATAATACGTTTTGAAAATATAGAGAAATTATTAAAACATAAAAGCATTGGGTGAGCCAAAATTGCAGTCTTATACCTTCTTCCCGACTCTTTGGTATATGTTTATACGGTGATTCCTAAGACAAAGGTATGCTTATAAATATATGCTTTTAAAGAAACTTTCAAATTGGCAAATCTTATATAATAGGAAAAATGTATAACCTACCCTTAATTTAGAAAACTACAAACCCAGCCATGCAATTATTTCGTTTTAAAAGGCTACTTTTCTCCTATGTGTTTTGGAAGTTTCGAAGATCATGTAATTACATGTGGGATATAGGACGAAAAGATTACAAAACAAACACCTCATTGTTGTTCCTTAAAAGCAGCATTGATATCAACATCTGTGCATTTGTGAGCAAGCTGAAAAGTATGAACAATGCAAAAAAGGAACATTTAAGAGAAAAAGTACTTCCTCATTTTCAAACTTTCAATATGTTATTGGGAAAAATATCATATTTTAAACTCCACAAAGATCCTTCAGAATTTGCTCTGGATTAGAATTGCTAATGCATTGATTATAGATGAAAGTGACTTTAGCCCAGCATTTGAAATAGCTAATATTAGTATTAGAAAAATTTTATGAAATGACTAATTAGAGCAAAGAAATTTGGGGATTTTTTTTCCAAGGTGATTAATTAGGTGTATACCCTTAGCATGCGTTGCAAATATTAGTGCATATGTATTATTTTGGAAGTATATAAGTAGGCTTGAATACCATTTCTTGATTTTAATTAGATTACAATGCCTTTTGAGTATCTTCATTTAGCAGGTAATGTGAATTTAACAGGGACTTTGTTGTACACTCTGTTTTATTTTTATAGTATGCAAATAAGGACCAAATGCCAACCCATTCATTATGCTGTATAAAGTTTATACCAGAAAGGTTCCAATCACTTTGAAAAAGGTCCTGTCATTATTTCTATTGTAAATCAGTATGCCAAGCTTCTGAGAAGGAACATTTTGAACTGAAATATGGAATATAGATGAAATCTTAAGATGTTTACAAAGTGTGTGAAACATATTTGGTTGATTCTTAAGTGTCAACAGCATATTAAGGCAAGGGAATCGTTTATCAATATTCAGTGATACAATGAATGTTTTATTAATTGAGTGTCATTAATCTTTATCCTAAAAAGCAAAACACATTAGAGGTTTTGTTTCTATTGCTGTTTACCAAGGTGCCCATTGTTGGCAGATGTGGCAGCTTGAAATAGAGGTGGAAGCACCTGAGTCCATACTTTGCTCCCTGTACAGAAAGGTCAGATTGAGATGAAGAAATTGGTGGGGATGGGACATGTTGAAGAGAAAGAAGGAGACCGGAAAAAAAGGGAAAATGGGATCATTTGTGTAAGAAGAGGACGCAGGATTGTTAGTTTATACATTCAGCCAGTTTTCCCTCAGCTCCTTCTCTGTTGAAGGAGGTGGGCTCAGGGGGAGAAAGGTGATGAGTATTTATAGAGTTGCACGAGAGAAAGACAGGTGCAATGGAAATACTTAGGTATTTCCAATGCAGAACATTGGTCATAAGGAAAGCTTAAAGCTTTAGAGCTTTGAGAGTGTATGCCTTTAGACCTTTTAGGTAAAGGGTATGATTCCTGACTCCCACCCCATTCCCCAACCCTTCCTCACACAACATTGTAGCTGGTCCCAGTATGCTGCTCTGTCCTTCACATGGCATCTGTTTAGAATAGTGGCCCTCTTTGGGTCATCAAATCAGGGAAATACACATGTTTGGGCTCAGAGTTCTTAGAATTTTTTCTGGGTAAACAGGAAAAAAAATTTAATCTCAATTCTGATAAAGCAGTGTGAGCCAAGAAACATAATTTAATGAAAGGTATCATAGATATTCGTGAATTTCCTGCCATTTTAGTGAAATCTAAAAAATTTCTTAAATATCTATAAAATGTGAATCTATACACAAAATATTATTCTGTGGATCCACTCATTTAAAAAATTTATTAACTTACAAATATAAAATGCCCACAACGTGACACTATAGAAAGATCACAGAAGCATATAAAGATAACGCTTTCTACCCTTTCCAATGACATATTTTTTAAAGTCTTATCTGTGGATGTTTAAAACCCAAGTATTGCACCGTTTCAAAATGTCATTGTTTGCACTCTAAATTGTAGAAAATGGCAAATCTGAATATGACATTATTCTCTTAGTAATAAAAATTATCATTGAATTTCATTGAAAAGTATTTAATGTCAGACACATAATACCGTGTAATTCTCAGAATAATCACTATGAAATAAGTGTGGCAAACCAAATCATTCCCATTTTATAGATAGGTAGTTCATGCAGAAAGACAATTAAATAATATGTTAGTATTTGATCATTCATTTAACAAGTATGGGGCATCTCCTACATGCCAGCACTGTTTTGTGTCCAAAACAGCAATTCTTACTCTGGTGGAGTTTACATTCCAGCTGATGGGGGGAAAGACATCAAATATAGTAAATAAGAAAATGATATAATAGAATATTCTATGGAAAAGATAGTAGGACTGGGAGGGGATGGTATGCAATCTTCAATAGAGTGTCACTGAGGCAACAACATTTGAGCAAAGACTGGAAGGAAGTGTGGGAAAGTGCCTGGTGATGTCTGGGAAAGAATGTGTAATGTTGAGGAAGCAGCCAGGGCACAGTCTTCCAACACTGTGTGGCATATCCCATGGTGAATTGAATTTAAACCATCCTATGCAATTTCTGTGAAGTAATAACATGTATTTGGAAAAGACTAAGTTGTGTGTTTTTAGAAGTCCTTGACTTCTTAAAAGCATTGCATCTAACGTATATTGCACATCAACACTTATGTATTTCTTATTCAACAAATATCTTGTGAGTCCCTGACATGTGTCAAGTACTTTGGTAAACACAACAGGCAGTCCCACCCCACAGGGATATATGCTGAGACAGAAGACACAGCCTGTGTCCTCCAGAAGCTTACCATCCAGTACTTAAGACACAATACCACTAACTCACACAACAGAATTATCTAATTGAATGTGCATTAAACATGCAATCATAGTTAATGAGAGCAAAAGAGCTACATCTCATAAAATAATTACAGTAACACTTAGTATTTACATAAAATTTTCATTTGGGAATTTAGTCTTTACAGAAAATGTTTCAATAATCTTTACAACACCCATGTGCTATATGTATGGTACTGGAAGGAGTGCCCAGACTATTTAATGCAGTGAATCATTCCATGTGATTATAATGAGAGTTTTCATTACTTTCTTTTTAACCTCCTTTTTTTTCATTCCTGTATCACATATTAGCACTGTGTTAGTTATTAGTCTTATTAATTTATAAAAGCAGTTCATTAAATGCATGTTTGTTATAGCCTCTAAATAGAAAAAGTTTAAAATTGGAATATAGATGCTTCATAACATTTTTCAAATCAACTCTGTTATGTGCGTTTGAAAGGCAATATTTCTGAATGAACCACATTAAAATAGGCAACGTATCATGATCTTTAAGTAAAAGCAAAATCAAATCTCATACACAGGTTTTGTGTAAGAAACATGCCTTTTTTTGTGTACAATGAATTCAAATCTCATGGTTTCAGTTGACTTACTGCAACCTCAGTGAAGGGTAAACAGTGATAGAACAACTTAAATCCAGCTAATCATCTTAGATTAAAGTAGTGCCAAAGTCATGCTATGAAGACAGTAAATGGCTTATAGTTATAAAATTACATGGTAGACATGGTAATTTCATATATGTGCTTTTTCTCCATGATTACAGCAAGTACAATAATCTTTATAGGGATGCACCAGAAATTTTTTTTTTAAATTTAACATTTATTTATTTTTGAGAGATAGAGAGAGACAGAGCATGAGCAGGGGAGGGGTAGAGAGAGAGAGAGATAGGGAGATAGAGAATCTAAAGCAGTCTCCAGGCTCTGAGCTCTCATCACAGAGCCTGATGCAGAGCTTGAACCCATGAACTGGGAGATCATGACCCGAGCCAAAGTCAGATGCTTAACCGACTGAACCACCCAGGTGCCCCTGAACCAGAAAGTTTTTAAAAATTAATAATCAAATAATGAGACCATACTGCCTTCTATAGATACTTTAAAGTGTATTAGGTGCTATGCAATGCTGAACCAAATGATAAGAAAACAAAGGTGAAGGGTGCCTGGGTCGCTCAATTGGTTATGCATCCTACTCTTGATTTTGGCTCAGGTCATGATTTTGTGGTTCATGGGTTCGAGCCCTGTGTCAGGCTCTGTGCTGACAGCATGGAGCCTGCTTGGGATCCTCTCACTCCCTCTCCTGCCTCAAAATAAATAAATAAACCTACAAAAAAGAAAACAAAAGTGAATCAAAATTATATTTTCCCATGGAATGGAGTAAGAGAAGTCAGTGGTAATTATCAATAAATACACATCTGTGATGCACTGTGACAGGAACTGAAATAGAAGTAGGTAAACTACACCCTAATACCCAATAAAAACAGTGATCCTATCTCTGAGTTTATTGAGGGTGGTATGATAGGAATGAGCTCTGAGTTAGACCTTGAAGCGTGAATAAGAGATATACTGTCAGAGGAATAGGGTGGTACTCTTAAGAAGAGAGACCAGCATGGGAAAAAGAATGGAAATCTAAAAGGATATCTGGTGGGCAGTATAGATAGGGTGTTCATTATGGTGTGTCAAGATACAGGAAAAAAATGGATTTGGGGCCAGGTTATAAAGAGCCTGTACTACCCTATCTTCATTTCTTAACATGTTTAAGTGGTTAGAAAACAGTGGAACACTCATTAGGTCTTGCTCACTTGGTCTTCCCTCACTTTTTGATTTCTTAGGCACTTCCATCTTCCTTTCTAGCTTAGATGGTAGTTTTGGAGTTGCAGTGAAATAACCCATTGGCCAAGAACATAAAAATGACATTAACCTCTGAGAAGGAAAGTAATAAAAATTGTCATGGATTGAATAAAATCTACCATGTATAGGAATAAACCCACAAAGTCTTATATAAATGTATGATTAAGGAACACAGAAAAATGATTCAGAGAAAAAAAAATATTATAACCAGACAATTCAAGATTTGTATTTACTCTTATTAGCTGAAAAACCATGAATAGTTATTTAACCTCTTAAAATAAGTTTTTCTCCTATCTGTGAATGGGGCTGGTAATTTCTATTTTGTTATGTTGTCCTAAAGATTAGAGATATACACGTGAAATACTTAGCACAATGCTTGGCACACGTAAGTACACAGCATGTGCTTCACCCCAAATTTAGTGGATTTGAACAACTATTAATTTATTTCAGAATTCTGCGTGTTAGCAATTTGGGCTGGGATAAGCTGGGTGGTTCTTCTTGTCTCAGCTCATCCCACTTTTTCTGTAGTCAATTTCCAGGTGGGCTGGGGCTGGCTAGTCTCAGGTAGCTTCACCTAGATGGCTCATCCTTATCCCATGTGCTCTGATCCTACAGCAGACTATGCCAACTTGATCACATGGCCAGGCAGGATTTCAACAGAGTGGGCAAAAAAGGACAAGACTTCTTCAAGCCTTGGTTGGACACTGGCACAATATCCCTTTTGCCATGTTCTGTTGATGAAAACAAGTCACAAAGTCAGTCCACATTCCAGTAGCGGGTAAATAAATCCCCCATGTGATGGGAGTAGCTGCACATTTACATTGCAAAGGGGCATGAATACAGGGAGAAGAACACTTCCCCCACCCCACTCCCCGAACACTCTACCACAAGAAGATTGAGGATGCAAAATCAGTTGGAATCTCTAATGTAAATTGAAAGGATAGGAAATCAATATGGTAAATCTTAATGTAGTAGAGAGGAACTTGGAGGCAAAAGACCTGAACTTAATCCTTGCTTCTGCTATTGATTAGCTTGACCCTGGTAAAATAAATGACCTACGCTCATTATTCTCAGTATAAAGTTTTCCAAATTCATAATTATTACAAGGAATAAATGAGATAGTGCATGTGAAAATGTGCAGTAAGTTTAAATATATGCATAAATTTAATGGATTACTGTTCTTTGATATAAAGTATACTTAATAAATTCTGAGAGGTTTTCGAACCTCTTACTTTATACCACCTATCTGTCCTTCTAATTCTCTCTCTAGAATGTAGAAATTTGCTTACATTTAAATACTGGGATTGGTAATAAAAATGCACATTACTGGGAATTTCTTTCCTCAGCTACCTGTCCCAGCATTCCTTTGAAGCAAATATTATTGAATCCCAATTATGTATAAGGTATAATATTAGGTACTGGAGATATACCTATGAAAAAAAGCCCTGTCCCCCAAACTTCAGTCATCTTTTGAAAAACACACAAACAACAGCTTAATACAATATAATGTTATAACAGAGAAATGCAAAGGATGCCATAGGATCTCCGAAGAGGGGTGCCTGACCCAGTCAAGGGGAGAAGAGTACACAGGAAGGGGTTCCTAGTGAAGGTAATGCCCAAATGAGGAGCAGGAATTTACTGGACAGAGTAATCCAAAATTCTAATCCAACTGCCCAACTGGTTAGGGACCATAGTTTCAGACCCTGCCTGGATGAACGTGATTTCTACCAATGCTCCCAGCTTCATTGCCCATGATATGTATCCATTCATTTCTCCCCAACACTAAACTGAACTACGTGAGATTTCTTAAACAGAGCATATTTCTTAAATACAGCATCCTGTGCCTTTGCTTCTGCTGCTCACTCCACCTGGAGTGCTCTTGCCTCTTTTATTTCTAATCAGTGTCTAATAAACACCCAAGCATGACTTCAGAGTCTAGTAGGAGTTGCTTTTCTAGGATATCTTCCCTGATTCACACAGGTACAAATAATCACCCTTCCCTTTCTTCTGTCATTTTTTCCTGGTTCATACACTATAATTATTTTTCTATCAATTTACATATGTCTGCTTTATTATACCATATGCTCCTAGAGCACAGGGACCATTCCTTATTCATTCAGACAAAAGGAATAGACATATGGCCAGGAGAATGCAGAATACATGTTACATTCAGGAAGCAAAGTAATTCAATGTGGTTGGAGCAAAAGTAGCATTGTGATCTTGTACAGCTTATTACAGAATTAGATTTTATCCTGAAGTTGGATTTGAAAAAGAAGTGTGGTATGATCAGGTTTGTTTCTTTAGAAGGATCTGCCAGATGGCATAGGCTGCAAAGAGAGAGAGGGAGACTAATAAGAAAGCTACTCCAGTAATCCAGGGTAACAGTGGTGAGGATCTTAACTAAGACAGTCATGATGAAGAATCAGGAATACTTAGAAGGGATCATTAGGAAGTAAACTAGAGCAGTGCTTTTCAAATTTTCCTGTGCATTAGAATTACCTGGAGATCTTTGAAAAACCCTGATGCCTGGGCCTAACTACATACAAATTATCCTAGAATCCTTAGGGTTATTTTTTTTCCTTACTCTTCAGGGGATTTCAATGCTTAGCCAAGTCAAAGAACCAGTGGACTAGAGAGTACTTGGTGAATAACTGGGTGTAGGTGATGAGAGAGAAAGGAAGAAAGGAAATCTAGTTTCCTAACTTGGGATGAAAGGGTGGAGTATATTTAACATGAAATGAACAAATTCAGGGCAGAGTTTGATCTTGAGCAAATTGAATCTAGGGGGTAGAAGGCAGTTGGACATGTTGTTCTTGAACTTAGGAGAAAGATATAGGTTGGAGGTATACACTTTATAACTTTTCTACATACGGATATGATCTGAAATTGTTGTGAATGTGATATCCAAGGAAATCTGTATGAAGTGATACCAAGAGGACCATGAGTAGACCCTGGGGACATCAACATGTAAAAGGTGGTCAGAGGTAGAAGAGCCTGAGAAGGAACAATGAAAATGAAAGTAACAAAAAGAGGTACCTCCAAAGCTCATATGGAAGAGGGTTTCAGTAAGCTGGAGATAGCTCACTGTCTAAGTGCTGAAGAGAGTTCCAGTAAAGATTCGGGCTGAAAAGTATCTGATATATTTGCCAAGGTCACTGATGACCTTGGGGAGATGACTTCCTAGACAGAATAGGGACAGAAACTAGATAAAATATTTAAAGAAGTGATCAAAAGGAGAGGAAAAAGCAGCCATTACTACAGTTTCCGAATAGTATGCAGTGTTTTATTTTTTTCCTGTTTTAGTGGAAAATGTCTGATTTTCTATGGAAACTATGTGCATATTGTTTAACTTGCAATATGACTTTTCTATGTTAGGAATAGTTGTGTAAACAGCACATTTGTTAGTCCCAAAATAAACAAAGAAAATGATGAATTTTTAAACAATATAAAAAGACAACTTTAAGAATATTATTCTCATCTGCAAACATCAAATAAGCAATAACCATATAAAATATGAGGAAAGTTTCACTGTTAATGTGCTATTCTCAATGTGTACATTTAAGGAAAATTGTACCAATCTCACTTCCACTTTATTTCTACTACAGTACAAAGAGCATTTAAAATTTGAATGTTGTACAGTTAATTAATATTTAATAAACGTATTTTCTTGGTTTAAATGTCTTTGAAAATCACATGTCCCATGCTATTTTTCCTCCTTGATATAATCCCAGTAGTGTTAGGGATAATTTTGTTAAATTGTTTGACAAAACCTAACTCAGCTACTTGTAATTTACAGTTGTTCACCTTTGTCACTTTTCAGTTTTTCCCTACTAAAAAATTTAAGTTGTCTTGCAGCTGAATTGTTGACTGAATTTCCAATGTAGTTCATAATATAGTTACAGAATACCAAAACAGTGTTGCTGACATGTGTTTTAAGCATACACTTTAAGTTAAAGGGAATTTGGGAATATAGCCAGCTTGTAACCAATTAGATGTTTTAAGTTGTTCTTCACCTTAATTTCTAATGTACAAACTTTATGGTAAATCAGTTTGAAAAAAAATGCTAAATAAAATCATTTTTGTTTTTCCATAAAGGAAATGTAATTTTAAAAAATAATTTAATCATGAATTTTGATTCTTTCATTTAAAAGTTAGGGATGATGACAATAGAAGCCATTTAACACTGTTTTTTTGTTTTGTTTTGTTTTGTTTTGTTTTGTTTTGTTGTTTGGAATAAGTTCTGTCAGCACAAAGGCTGACCCAGGGCTTGAACTCATGAACCGTGAGATTATGACCTGAGCCAAAGTTGGACGCTTAACAACTGAGCCTCCCAGGTGCACCTCTCCCTCATATTTCTAAGCCTCTGTCCCCCATTCTTTCATGTCGGAAGACCTCATCTACTACTTAAGAAAAATGTGCATACCAGAAAGGATAATTTTACCTTTTTCACACCAAGTCTATAAATGCAATTGCATCCATACCTATTTTTTCTCTCTCTACTCTTCTCTTCCACCCAATTAAACTGGAAACAGTACCTCTGCTCCTATCAAAGTTTACTTCTACTTATGCGAAAGATTCGTCATCACCTCTTGCCTTCTCAATAGCTTTTTCCTCCTTTCCAGATTATTTCCACCAGCATAAAAAAATACTCAAATATGGCCCATTAAGAAAAAACATCTCTCCCTAGACCTCCCATAATCATTTATGTGCTGCCCCATTTATCTTTTAGCTAAGCTCACCAAAACCTTGGGAGAGATTTGTGTGTCACTTCTCTCCACTTCTGTATATTCTATTCACTCAGACTATTCCAGTCTGACTACTGTCCTTGCTGCTTTACTGAAACCATTTTTTGTAAAGGTTACCAATGGTTGCTGTATTGCCAAACCTCATGGACAATTCTGTATTCTCTTACACAAACCCTTAGTTGTATTCACCAGAGTGGATTGGTCTTTACTTTCTGGAACACTTTCCTCTCTTAGCATTTGTGACCTCACATTCTCAGATGGCATCCCAGGCCCTTCCTTTTTCTGTATTTTATTCTCTTCCCTTTGAAGTCACCTATCCAGGTGGCTTTAAATACTATTATATTTCAAAGTTTCTAATATGTACGCCTTCATCTCTAACCTCTTTAGTGAGTTCTAGACTCATGTATACAGTGACGTGGTTTATGTTCTCATTAATGAGAGAGGCTTAATAGACATTTTATGTGTAAGATATGAAAACGGAACCTCTTAGTACCTCCCCCCACCCCACACTAGTTATTTGACTAGGCCTTGTTGCATCTCAGTAAACTGTCTACATTCCACTTAGTAGCTCAAGCCAATAATCTAGGGATCAGCCTCAATCTCTCCTTTTCTCTCATCTCCTGAATCTAACTACTGACCAGTCTTGTTGGTTCTAGCTCAGAACTGTCCACTTCACTGAATCCCCATGGGTAATATGCAAGCCACATTATTTCAATCTAACTGGACTCTGCTTTCATCCTGAAACACCTTCATTCCCTTCCCTATAAATTAGTGAAACACATCTTTTTAAAATGCAGATCAGATTATTTTATCACCCTCCTTTAAACCTTTCACTAGTCTCCATTGCACCTATAATAAAACCCAATTCCCACAGGGATCGGCTCATAGAGATATGGCCACTGACTGTTTGTCTCATTTTCTCTTAAATTCGTCTTGCCCTATCATGAAACTCCATCCACATGGCCTTCTCTTTTTCTTAAATATGTCATGCTCATTCCCACCTCAGTGTCTTTGCACATGTATTTTCTTCTACTTAGAATGCCAGTTGTCTTCCAGTTCCCCATCCCATTCTTCAGTGCAAGGGGCCTTCTTATCTATCATGTCTCAACTCACACAGCCTTTTACTGACCATCATCTGATGGAGGCACTGTGCACCCCACTGATTCTCCATTACTGTCCTCTATTATGCCTTTCTAACAATAATCTTGATGTGTAAATAGTCCTAATAATTTTTTTAACTTGTTATAATTTTCTCTCCCTAAAATGTAAGCTACAGGAAGGCAAGGACTTCTTTCATTTTTTAAATCACTTCTGAGTTAGAACAGTTACTGGTACATAGTATGTGCTCAAGAAATATCAGTTGGGGGTACCTAGGTGGCTCTGTCATTTAGGCATCTGACTTTGCCTCAGGTCATCTCATGGTTTGTAGGTTTGAACCCTGCATCAGGCTTTGCAGTAACAGTGAGGAGCCTGCTTAGGATTCTCTTTCTCTCCCTCTCTCTCTCTGCCCCTTGCTTTCTCTCTCCCTCTCTCTCTCTCTCTCTCTCTCTCTCTCTCTCTGTCTCTCTCTCTCTCTCTCAAAATAAATAAATAAACTTAAAGAAAAATAAATATTAGTAGAGTGTTCAATGGAAAAGACTCTAAGTCAATGTCTTAAACTCCTTTCTATGTCATTTGGTAGCAAGCACACAGTACATGCTCAATTTACTTATTAATGGACTGACATTGACTCTCCCACTAGCCTGTGTGTCATAAAATGTAGGATGTAGTTCAAACACTACATAGCATTTGGCTATGTATAAATTTGCCTATGTATAAAATTATCCAATGATTTTTAAAATATGAGTTATAAAAATGGAGCACTAGAAATGGCCTAATTTAAGTGAAATATAGGCAAAAGTTACCCTGGCTTTAAGAAAATGTTTCACTGAATATTTATTTCTAGTAATATAGCATGATGTTTCACAATATAAAATATCCATCAATTCTCTTTTTTCATGGGAAGAAAACAAAGCCCTGTCCTTTCTTGCTTGCCTAAAAACCAAGCACACTAAAATACGGAAAGGCTTTCTAATCATCAAAGAAAGATTAAATTATGCCCAGTGTCCTTTTAATGTTAATATCTTTTAGCCAGACTCTTTGAAAAATCCTAATATGTTTTAATAAAGAATAAAATGATTTTTGGGTCATTTTTATTCCCCTGAAGTAGAATGTCATCACATATTTTCCCAAAATATCAGTTGGTTTTAGATTAAGAATATTTAGACTATGAAGACAATTTGGCATTTTAAAAATAATGTAGATTTTTTTCCCTTACATTTACTTGACTGTTAAAAAATTGCTTAGGAAGTTATTTCAAAAGTGCCAATTTCAGTTTTAAATGTAATAATTGTCAAGACTCTAAGTGAAAGATATCAGGATACAACTTGAATTTTCTTAAGATAAAGTGGTGTTAGTTCACACATACAGATGTGTTAGTGGTACACCTAGCTTAAAAGTGGCTAGCATAGGTCTCTTCCCATTACACATTTTCTACTTCCCTGTCTCTGCTTTATTTTTCCCTAGCATAACTAGCTTTGGGTGGAGGTGGCAAGATCGGTTAAGTGAAGAGTAAGTTGGGGGTCACCAGCAGCTCTCAACACACTTCATTCCAGTTTAGGGACCAATGAGAAAAAGAATTGTTATCTTCCCAGCTCCAGTGCAGGAATTCCACAGGAATAGAGTGGCTGATTGCTATGATCAGCCCTGTTAGAGATACTTTTTGTTTTTTGGGCAAGAACGTAGAGTCTGTTTCAGAAAGTGAGGAAAGAAGAACAAGGTAGTGCTTGACTGCTTAGAGCACACACACAAAAATCTACCTCTTCTTAACATAATGTTTCTCTCCCACCTGTGGTCACCCTTCCCCAGTGACAGCCCATGCCAAATTATACCAAGTCACTGCATCCCCAGGCATTTGGTGGCACCAGGGCTCTTGATGTTCAGGACAATTATCTGGGTAATATTTATTTCTCTCCATCAAGCCCAACCATGGCTTCTCATGATCCTCAGGACCTATAGGGCAAAAATGACTTTAACCAACCCCAACACAATCAATATATATTTGAAGCAATAACAGCTTTGTCAAAATTAAAATGGCCATTTAGTAAAGTGGAACCAGGTTAGACACTAGTTGAGAGCATAACTAGTCAATGCTAGTAAACATGGTTATTTACTAGTCATTTACTAGTCAGTGCTGGTAAACATTATTTTCCTGGCAGCAGATTTCTTTGGTCAGGCTATCTGCTTAGCTGAGTCCTGCCCACTATAAGGGTCTTCCCTGTTGTCCTCCACGGCTGCCTAGGAGGGCCATGGGAGAGGAGGATGTTGTGCTGATTTAGCACCTGCTTCATATTTCTATAGGAATGTGAACCTGAGGATTACTTTTCATAATTAGAGGCATGTTTGGCTTTTGTTTTTTGGGTTTTTTTTTTTGCTTGTCTTGATTTAAATAATAAAACTCCCTAAAAACCTTAGTATACTGTTTATTACTTTCACCATAGAAGCACTCGTATCTAATGCTAAAATCTGTTTTTCATTTTGAACTTTGGATCTCACCCTGCCTTTAAAGTTTTAGCAACAAGCCTGGGGGCTCTGCCCATTTCCAAACTCTTTTTATTAACTGTTTTGTTTTTAAAATTTGGGGTTTTTTTTTCTTACCTTGAAGCCACCGAGGACAATAGGAATCTGTCTGACCTGCGCCCATTTGATTTTCCTTTTAGATGGGCTCCTTTTTTTTCATGCAGAGGATACTCACCAGGAGGTATTAGTCTCGTCCTAGAAGATCAGGTGTACACTGTGGTATTTCTCACTGGTTAGTTTTCAAAATAGGGAGGGGGGCAGAATATAGCTGATCTTAGATCACGTGAAAAGGGCAGAAAAAGCATCTCTTACTGAAGGTTCATAAGTTATGCTGGTGATCCTTTTTTAGCTAGCAAATGGGCAAGCATGGAATGTGACTTTTCCCTTTCTTTTAGCCCTAGAGAAAAGGCCATGTGTCATTCTTAACATTTGTTTCTCCAAATTCTTAAAAGCTGCATTCTCACTGCACACAAATGTTGACTCCTGAACTCACCCCAAAATAATTAGGCATTCTTAACTTTTCTCTTCTGTTCATCATTTACTTTCTTCCTTTTGTTCTCTCTCTAAAGAGGAATCAATCTTATTTCTCATCATTGTCCCACCTTTATCTGATTCAAACTCTCAGATCTTCTGATCCCTGTTTCTCAATTGCTCTGTCTAGTTCACAAGTTCTGTGTATTTTAACATCTGACCCTTTTTTCTATCACCAAGACCAACACCCAGATCAGCCTTGCTCACTCTTCACTCTGACTCATGATAATTATTTGCCAACACTTTTCATCTGTTGTTTATTTTTTCCCTTCTCTGACTCAAGATACTCATTTCTGCTTAATCTTAAAGGGATAAACTGATAGCGGCACCTGGGTGGCTCAGTCTGTTAAGCATCCGACTTCAGCTCAGGTGATGATCTCATGGTTCATGGGTTCAAGCCCCACACTGGGCTCCGTGCTGACAGCTCGGAGCCTGGGGCCTGCTTCAGATTCTGTGTCTCTCTCTCTGTCCCTCCTCCACTGCAGCTCTTGTTCTCTCTCTCAAAATAAACAAGCAAACATTTTAAAAAACAAATAAAAAAAAGGAAGAGCTGATAAAGCAACTCCCTGCTCCTAAACTTTTGGTGACCTCATTCATTTATTCACTCAGTCTTATTGTGTGCCAAACACCATGCTGATTATTGTAGGTGAAATGATGAATGATACAGAGCAGGCCCAGCTCCCATGGAGATTATAGTCTATCAGGAGAGAAAAAAAATTAACCCAGCGTTACAGTCAGGCTTGTTGTCTCCGTGGTTTTCATGGTGTATGATCCCAACTTATTTTCTGTTTCTGTCAATGTTGAAAGCATTTACAACATATATTTGTTTTGTTTTGTTTTGTTTTCTAGACATACATAAGAAAGCTGAGTGTGGTGAGAGCATAGTTAGTGGTTTTAGTGGACTCTTCCTCTAGATTCTGCAACTTTAGGCTTGGCACAAACTCTTTGTGGTTCAATCTCAGTCTTTAAATGTTAATAATAAAAAAACTAATGACATGTATTGAATGCTTGCTTTGGGCCAGCAAAATCTAGTGGTTAAAAGCACAGATTCCCAGTCAAACTGCCTGGGTCTGAGTCCTGGCTCTGCTCCCTCTTATCTGTGCTACTTGTGCATCTCAGTACTTCAGCATCTTCTATAAAATGGGGAAAATAGCGTTGGGAACAATTAATTAAGTGAATGAAGTAAAAACCATTTAAACAGTACCTACAGCATCATAAGAGCTATGTAAGTTTTAGCAACTTCCATTATTTCTTTCCTAAGTAAGTCATACTATTATCCATGTTTAACCAGTGAAGAAACTAAATAACTTGCCTGGGGCTACACAGTCAGTGATAGAGTCAGAGTTCTAATGTGGATATTCTGGCTTCAGAGCAGATATTAGTAGCTATCATTCTATGTACCCTCTATTATAGGATTATTGTAAATAGTCAAATAATCAGCATTTAACAAAGTTTAAACTTATAGTGCACTGTGAATATGTAAGGTATTATTATCCATGCTGTAATAAGATATGATTGAAGAAAACACTAATTTATTTCTTTTCTGTATCTTGAAACTTTTAGCTACAGCAGAAATTATATTAATAAACATTTCTATGTCATTGTGTGATATAGACAACCCTCTCACATGCACAAATGTATGTAAGTCCCACTATCACTTTCTGAGGTGGACAAAGTCCACATTGTTCTCTCCATTTTAAAAATAAGAATGTGGACGACCAGAAAAGTTAAGTAACTTACATTAAGAATTCAGAGGTAGTAAATGAGAAAATCTCTAACATAAGTCCGAAGCCCAGAATCTCATTCTTTGCCTCACTGTAAGACTCTGTTGTTTTTTAATAATTTTTCTTTCAGTGGATCAAAACTAATTTTTAGACTATAGTTTACCATTGTAAACATATGTATGTAAATATCAATATACCCTTGTGTACAAAAGCATAACCATTTGAACTGACATTCTTTCCCTCTTTTCGTTTTAAAGATTGTGATTGCTAGCATCATGTGCAGTTACAGCAAAAATGACTGGATGGAGCTCTCCAAAATGGCTGAGGTAATGATTTCTTTAGTATATATTTATTTTATTTCTCCTCTTCCATTTTTATTAGTTTTAAATAAAGAGCTGCCATGAAAAATAACACAGTAGAAGTAAAATTGAATGGAAAATGGTAACTTAAAACATTTCTATTATAATTTGTTTACCCTGTGTTTTCATTAAAATGATGGAAATGTAAATTTAAAAGGAATCTATTCTATGAAAGTGGTCCCTTGGATTTCACACAGTACCTAAAAAATCCTTTATTCTTTGAATCCATATACTCTTTATTTGCATATTAAGCAAACTGTATATTATGATGGATGCCATGATAAAATTTAATTCTACCTTTGAGAGTGTAACAGGATCTTACCTTGCCTTTAGGCAAACTAGTTTGACAGCGAGAAGAAATTTTGAATATAAAACTCTTGAATATTTAAAATATAAAAGGTTCGTTTAATACTATTCTAGTTTGAATACAGACATGCATAAAATGGTAGGACAGAATGCTCCTGAATTGAACACTAGTCAGCAGGTTTTCTATAATATAAATTGAATCTTGCACAAATGCAAACAACTAACCATGTGCCTCCAATTTGTATTTCAAATAGAAAAATACATACTTAAAATTGTATACTTATGTCCGTCATGCTGTCATGAAAAATAATCTAGATAGCTTCAGCTGGGGTTTCTTGAAAACCTCTCAGAAATGTAGAAGGCTAAATCTAACAACGCTTATATACTAATGACTGTACATTATA
Source organism: Panthera tigris (assembly GCF_018350195.1). Taxonomy (NCBI): domain Eukaryota; kingdom Metazoa; phylum Chordata; class Mammalia; order Carnivora; family Felidae; genus Panthera; species Panthera tigris. The sequence goes on along the minus strand of NC_056667.1, from coordinate 82,185,673 downwards.
AAATATTATAAAGCCTTCTATCGTGTTCAAAAATTGTACATTTTATTTGGATATCTTAAAACTGCGAGGGAAAAATTACTTCTGGGACTTAAAGGGGTGAAATTAAACATGATCAGTAATTGGTTTCGTGATCTTTAGTGCTGGGTCCACTTTATACGTGTATTTACCTAATTGACCATGAAATCTTCCACAGAACCTGTGCTTGGCATGTGCTTTGCCAATTTTAAGCTGACTATGATGAATGGCTTTATCACGCTGCTTGCTTCTCTGCCTTTCTGTAGAATAAAATACTTTAAAATAAATATATTCTTCAGTAATGAGCATTAACTTTTAAATAAACAAATTTTACTTTTAAAAAGTCCAAAGCCTTCCTATTAGTAACATACCAACCAAGTTAAAGATATTTTTCACATTTCTCACATTCTGTATCTATTTATTTAATTGCAGTTTTATTTAATATCATAAGTACTCATAGCAAAAAAAAAAAAAAAGGACAGCAAAAACAAAGGAAAGGAAGGAAGAGAGGATAAAAAGAAGAGAAAAAAATTAGAAAGAAAAAGTTATGCTTTCCATTGGGTCAAACCAGTCTATAGAATCTCTCCCCAGGAAAGCTATCTACATAACAAGAAGGTCAATCTATAGATGCTGTCAATTAAAAAAAAAATCTTTTCTATAATCTTAAAATATGGACCGTCCCAGGGCATATCGCATGAAGGAGCTATCCCCTGGAGGGGACATCCCCCTGGAGGGCCGCATTAGGCAGCATGATTCATCATAGCTCATTGATAGGTACCCAATAACGCTTTGTAGAGTCAGTTTTGTTTTTATGAATTCATGCTTCAAAAGAGATTAAAACAGATTTTCTTTTTTTTTACAGTAGAAGATCCCACATTCAAACAAACAAACAAACAAAAAAAACCCATTCAAACCAAACTTACTATACCACTTACAGTGTACATTTCTTTGGGGGGTGTTGATAATGGGAGGTAAGAAATCTGAACTATCACACCAGCTGTTCTAGCACGAGTTTTAAGTTCAGCAGATGACTTAATGTGATGATGAATATACTTTAAATTCATGAAGTTCCTCTCCTTATAGTACATTAATTTTCGAATTACGCAATAGGGAACCAAGGAAATCTGTTATGAGCTCTTTACTATTATATCTGAAAACAGAAATGACACGTGTGTAACAGCAGGACAGATCAACTTGTACAAGAACATGAAAAAGCAAAGAGTGAGAAACTGTGTCAGAATGAAAATTTGCACGAGGAAAGATCATTATTATTTGTTTCACCAGAGGCTACAACTGTGTTTTCCTATTCTATTTTTTTAACTTTATTTATTTATTTATTTATTTAGAGAGACAGAGAGAGAGAGCAAGTGGGGGAGGGGCAGAGAGAGAGAGAGACAGAATCTGAAGCAGGCTGTGTGCTGTCAGGGCAAAGCCTGATGCAGGGCTTGAACTCACAAACTGTGAGATCATGACCTGAGCCGAGATCAAGAGTAGGATGCTTAACCAACTGAGCCACCCAGGTGCCCCAGTATTTTACTATTCTAAATAAACATTTAAGACCATATGGATGGTTAAAAAAAATAGAACCTAGGTACATTCTTAAAATATGCTGAATTCAACTAAATGACATTTTTAAAAATTAATATATATCCAGTATATCATCTTTACCATGTACATATTTTTTATTTTATTTTTTTAATGTTTATTTATTTTTGAGAGAGAGAGAATGGGGGAGGGGCAGAGAGAGAGAGGGAGACACAGAATCTGAAGCAGGCTCCAGGCTCTGAACTGTCAGCACAGAGCCCAACATGGAGCTCTAACTCATGAACTGTGAGATCATGACCTGAGCTGAAGTCGACTTCTTAACCAACTGAGCCACCCAGGCACCCCTACCATGTACATACTTTTTAAATATATTCTTTTAAGTTCATTTGTTTATTTTGAGAGAGAGAAAGCAAGCATGTGTGTGTAGGGAAGGGGTAGAGAGAGGGAAAGAGAGAATCCCAAGCAGGCTTTGTGCTGTCAGCACAGAACCCTATGCAGAGCTTGATTGTACAAACTGCGAGATCATGGCCTGAGCCAAAGTCAAGAGTCAGACACTTAACCGACTAAGCCACCCATGTGGTCCTATCATGTGCATATTTTTTTTAGAAAACTTTATTTCCTCCTAGAAATAGAACCATACTGAACCAAACCTTCCTTTTCAGTTTAACCCAAGAATGCACATGCTTTTATTGTCATCTTTTATGCATTCTTCAACCTGGTTTGAATTTGTTGTTTTGTGAACACCATAGAAAAGAAGCAGCCTTTAGAAAAGTTTTCACAGTTTGGTGTCAAATCAGTAGCATTGTTAGGGTCTGCTCAAGTTTTCTGTATCTGATCACAGCCTTTCCTACTTTTCTGGGACATGGATAACCTACTCCAATTCCATGCAAAGGAAGATCTATGGAACACCTACTATGTGCAAAGTCTCTTGCCAGCCAAAACAGAGGTGAATAAGATATAGCACCCATCATACTAGAAAGATACCCCAGTCAGAAAGATCAGAAATACACCAAACTGAACCATATGGAACGCTGACAATATCAGGTCTTAAACAGATCTTGAACTGATTTTAATAGATCTTGAATCCATTTCTTTCTTAATGCGTATTAGCTTAGAAAACAGAGCCTGGGTCAAAGGTAATGTGAAGATGCTTAATGAAGGATACAAGCCCAGAGCAGGAAGGGTGGGAGCAAAAGGGAAATTAGATAGGAAGAAGGGAAAGCAGATCCTGTGTGGTACATTCCAGGCTGGCTCCCACTTCACAAGGAAATGGAGCTAATTGCTCTGTCCTGTGGGATGGAGAGTGCTTTGTGAAATCATCCTGCCTCACAACAGTTCAGAGGAGAAGGGTGAGAGATGTACCTACTGGTTCCTTTCTGTCTACTGTCTCTCACTGGTCAAATTTCACACCCGGGGTTCTGCCTTCCTCTGCACTCCTGGGTTGTGTATCCTGCCCACTTTAGGGCAGCTGCCAATAAGGAAGCCAAATCCCACAGCATGTTGTGAGACATTTCTTGTTTCTTGTTTGATGTGTCTTGTGAGATGTTGTGACATCTAAACCCAGAGCCTAGGAAAAAGCTAGAGCCTCTTGGTCAGGTGTGCACATGGGTACTTCTGGGGCTGTCACTTTGATAGATACAGTGGCAGCTGTGGCAAAGCCCAGCTCCCATGCTGAGGGAGCTGTGAGAACTGGCAGGGGTAGCAGTTGTGAGAACAGCATCAGGGACTGAGGTCTCTTCTCAAGCTAGTGGCAAAAGCTTGAGTGGCAAGTAAGGCCATCAGATTTGAACCAGCAGATAAATTGAATATGGCTCAATATGCATTGCTACCACCCTAATCCAAGTTTATGAGACAGCTTGCCCTCAGGCAATCCGAAACCTTCCCATTCTCCTTCTTAAGATGCAAAATCCTTACCTTAACCTGTAAGCCCCCCCACCATGTTCTGGACCCTGCCTGCTTCCCCAGCATCATCCTCAGTTTGGTATCCACATCCCAGCACCTGCTGGTCTCCTCTTACTCCTCCGACACACTCTGAACTGACGACTTTTGCTATTCCCTTGGCCTGGAACATTCTCTCTTACTCATACAATGCTCTCTTGTTCTCAACTCTGAGTCCCCTGACTGGTAGGTTAAACCCTCTGCCTAACTCCTAAGATCCTGTCTTCAGAAGCCAGTTTACCATAAAACTAATGAAACATATGCTTCAGGGCTTACTTGCCCAAGTTTACTTCTAAACCCCTGTACCTAATTTTGGATTTGTAATTTTTACTTATTTTTTTTTCTTAATGAAGTTTCCCTGATGTGTTTACGCTTCAGGCTCCCCAAAATCTAGGTGTACTTCTGCCTGTGCTTTTCCTTTGTGGCATTTAATACAGTGGTAATCACAGTGGTGTCATTCGCTCATTAACCTCTGTCCTGCTTATTACACAGCAAGCTCCTGGGGGTGGAGATTCCTGGCTGGTTCACCACTTAATCTCCAATCCCAAGCACAGGGCTTTGCCCACCCGTGGTTATCCCTCAAATATTTGTTGAAGCAAAATAGGGATACAGAGCTGGTATACTGACATGTGACAAACAAAGAGCAAACAATTACAGAATAAATGGGAAGAGTGGCACTTTATTTGGCACCAATGAACTTGAGGTGATTAAGATACAAAGTAGAAAGTTTTAAGCCAGGGACCTGATGAGGGATTGCCAAAGTTCTGACCACGATTGGTAGGATGTCACCTACTGAGAAAGGTCCAGGGAAAATGCTCAGGTGTCAAGACCAGGTGGCCACACTATTCCTAGCAGGGAGTCCAAACAAACTACGGAAAAGCTGGGTTCTTACCATTTTTTTTAACCTGAATTTGGGCTAGCAGTGTGTCGTTAAACTAAATAGATGTTAGAATTAGGAGATCTCAAATAGGCTGGGGCAGAAAGCAAAGGTGAACCATAGAAATGTGTAGGAGCAGGTGGATATGTCTGTGAAGAGTGATCTTTAGCACACTGAATGCAGTCAGGAAAGGTGGACGCCAGCTTGCAGACAAGAGACAGTCACTGACTTAGTGTCCAGTAAGGCCCAAGCCAGTTCAGTGTTTACCTGTACCAAATCCACTTAAAAGTAGTTTAAGATCCTGGAGAACTTATGCCTCCAGTTTTGAACAGATTAGACTAGATGACAGTGTTGATACATACGAAGTCAACAATGGGCATTGTATTTTCTTTTAAGAGATGAAATTAAGAGAAAATTCAAGAAGTGTACCTTTCATCCCCCCAAAGAAACACCATCCTCACCCTGCTTGGGCTCTGATGCTTTTTGCCAGCCCCACCACCCATGGAAGCCTTTCCTTCCCACTTGGGCTCTGATATACTACATCAAACCACCCTCCACATGGACATCCGTCTCATTGTTCTTGGGCTCTGATAAGCCACACTGGGCTCTCCTGGATCCTTCTAAATCCTCTAGGTCAGCTACCTTGCTCTGTCCCACCCAATGACTTTAAAACTACATCAATCAGGAGGGAAGGGAGGGGTAAGAAAGGGAGAAGAGGAAGAAGTTTGTATCTGATTTTGTTGTATATACTGTGCAAAGATTTATGTTTTTGCTACTCTGGTTTCTCTGAGAGTTTTTATAAAGTGATTCAGAGAATTTTAGAAACTACACTGCTCCCACTATTCTGATAATTACTTACAATATTTTTTTTCTTTTCTTCCCCCTCCCCACGAAGTGTAGATAGTTACTTTAAATCCTTTTACAAGTCAAGACTGGAGAAGGGCAAGTTGGAGATTCTAATTGGATGCCTGGATGATGGATGGATGGATAGATGAATATATGGATGGATAGACAGACAAAGAAACAGATAGATAGACAGCAATTGCTTACCCTTGCATAATATTTACTATAGTCCAGGCACTGTTTTAACTCATTCACTTTTATTAAATTTATATATATCTTCCAAAAGCAACCTATGAGTTACTTCCATTGCTTTCCATTTTTTTGTAGATGAGGAAACTGAAGCAAAAGATAGTTAAATAATATGCCCAAGACTATAGATATAGTATATAGTAAAAGTGGGATTCGAACCCACGAAATCTGCCTCCAGAGTTTAGGCTATTAACATATACATTCTACTTCATGTAAATAAATGGGTGATAAGCAGATAATGTATGAAATTAGAAACAGCAAATTTTCTATGTCATGGCCTTCACTAGATTACTTTATTGTGTAATCATTTAGGTTAGGTAGCATAAACTCTGGGCTAAATGAGTAAACCGAAATGCTTGTAACTAACAAGAGTCAGAATGCAAGCCCAGTTTCAGTTAATTTAACATTTCATGCTAATTCAGCAATTAAGGCTTTTTGAATGCATATAGTTGCTTGGAAATGGAATTAACTGCCTTTTAAGGGGGTGTACATCCTGTGACAAGAATATTCAAGCAGAGGCCAAATGAATGTTCCCTGTCTCTTGGTGTCACCTTGAGAAGGATTATCTCAGTTTTGAGATAATCAAAGGCCTTTTCAGATGTGTTTGGTGGGTCAATGTTTGTATTTGTGTATAATACTGGGGAAATCTTTATTAATTAGTCACTGAAAAGCCTTTAAATTGGACAGGTGGTTTTACAAGATTTTAATTTTACTTCAAGTTTAGAAGCCTTAAGGATGTTAAATGTTACATCTTCTTAACCCACTGTATCAGCTCCAGCCTTGGAATTAATGATTTCTAATAAGTTATGATAGTGAGTAAAAACATAGGCTCTGGACTCAAACACTTGGTTTTACAAGATTAGAGATATTAAGCAAGTCACTTGAACTCTTTGTAACCTCTGCTTTATCATTTGTAAAATGGGGCTAATGATATATCTCATGAGAAAGAGCCTAGTAAAGTATCTGGCATATTGCAAGTAAGTACTCAATGAATATTAGTTATTATCATCTAATTGTAACCTTAGCTTTCACTTACAATTTAGGAAATATGTATAATGTAAATATATACAAATACCACCTAAAGTTTATCTAATCCAAAATGTTGTGGAACTGATTTGCTATTAATTGCTGCATTTCAACTAAATAAAGAAGTCTAAAGGAACTATTTGAAATAACTAAGACGAAGAAAAATGCAATACTGTATATAATTGCAATGCACAATCTTTTAATTAAGCTGGTAATTCCCACATGGCATGATTTTGAGATAGGTCCTATTATCTACAGTTAATACTTGAGTAGATGGGGACAAAGATCAACTGACTTCCTAAAGTATCCCCGATTCCTTAGCAAACCTAGTATTAGAACTCAGAATTTAGGCTGTGCTTTGTTCATGCTCATCACCAAACCAGCAGGAAAAAAAAAAACAGTATGATTCATGGTAATTTTCAGATAATATGAAGCATTTTAAAACTGAATTAGGGAATCAGAAACCATAATGAAACAGTATTAGAAAACAAGCTGAATGATCAAATGAACTTTCACAAATGTGTAAAAGAAAGAGCAGATTCACTCATGAACAAAGGTGGTTAAGAAGGTTGACCAAGAAATGGCTAGCTAGAATTCTTCAGTTTGTTGAGGTCCTAGTTACAATTTTCAAAGCAGAAAAAAATAGGCTAAAGTCTTGAACAATTAGGAAGAAAAGTGAGCCCTTGAAGAAACAGCTAGGTCTGTTGATACACTTAGAAAGTAGTGAACTGTATTTTTAAAGCCTTTGCATGATGTAATAGACATGCTATAATGTTATGGAAACTGACTCAAGCTTCTAGTTGACCTAGTTGTGGTGTTGGAGAAATTCTAGAAGTTAGGTAAAATAATATGTAAACTTGAATAGTTTATCCCCCATCCCTCAAATTACCATATTAAACTATTTAAAAAAGTGTTTTGCTTGTTCTTAGAATTTTTTACAGAAGACTTCTCAAGAATTCTACGATTCTTCAAGTAGTCTAAGAACACTATGAGGGAACTATTGTGTTCATTTTCACAGGACCCATTTTGTATACTCATGAATTAATGAGTTAAATTGGAATCCTATTTAATTATTAAAGACAAAACTATCTGCACTTCATGTTTCTTATCATGGACTTATTTTCAATACAATACAATTGATTTTCAGTTAAAAACATTTAAATTTTTACTTGTATGCATCCCCGGTAGCCTACTGTATTTTTCTTTGCACTGCTACTTCCTGGACCAAGTATCCAGAATTAGTAAGACTTGTTTCTATAAAAGTAAAAGCTGTGTAGGGAAGAATAAATGTGACGTCAAACAGACCTGAGTTAAAATCTCTGCTGTGTCACTTAATATATGAGGCTTGTCATTAACTCCCCTGTGTTTCAGTTTCCTTGTCTGTGAATTTGGTGTCCTGCTAATCCAAGGATTATGAGAATTAAAGACACCGAATATAAAGCACATAGAACAGTGAGTGTCCTCTTATAAGCACTTAAAAAATATTTGCTGTTGCTATTATTGCTGTTGTTACAGAAATTCTAATTTGAGAGTCAGAATATACCTCACAAGATAGCTATAATGCAGAAAACAGAAGAGTTTAAATTTGACAAATGTGACCTATGTTATGAATGGTGAAAGCACATCGGGACGCAAATAAAGCTTTGCCTTTTCTTTCATTTTCCTTCCCCGTTGTAAAGGCTTCTGGAGCAGATGCCCTGGAGTTAAATTTATCATGTCCACATGGCATGGGAGAAAGAGGAATGGGCCTGGCCTGCGGGCAGGTAAGGACCTCAACAGCTGCCTTCACGTATTTCTGTGTGACAGAATAGCCCCCTGTCTAGGTAGTAACTGTACCTTAGGCAAGAAGATGTGTGGATCAGATGACTGGTTTGAGACTTCCAGGTCTGCATTGTTTAAATATTTAGTGCTTAAAAAGTGGAAAATGAGGGAAACTGAAATTACAGCAACTGTTTAGTTTTATTGAGGAAAATATCACATTATGTGCTTGACAGGAAGCAATATCATAACAAATAGTTTTTAAAAGCACTGAAGCAGAATTAGCTGATTTCAGATGCAGTGTTCTTTATTCATTCCTGATGCTGATCCAGTTTCCCTGGAGCAATATACTGTACAAAATGCATTGTTCGTAGTGATTTTGTAGTAAATGGGGCACAGCACAAATTGCATTTTACATTTTTTAGCATATGATCATTATTCCCTAACTGTGTTTTGGGAGTTGCAAAAGGACTTTGATGCTATTTTTATTTTGGGATACAATAAATGGAAACTTCATGCTAAAATACTTTCAAAAACCTAATGAATAAAATGTGGAAATATATGTTAATATGTAGAAAATACCACATTTTTATGTAACTAGATACAGTGTTGTATGTTAAGGAGCAAGGTAAAAGCTTAATGCTAAAAAGGTGAGTGTTTTGCATCTAATTTGGCCTTTAAGCCCAGAGGGAAATGGTGTGAATTAAATAATATGCAATGTTGTCATTTATGACAAATTTTCTAGTCCTGGAAAGTTTACTTTTGTCTTTACATCTGGCACAGGGCCTTGTACATAGTAGGTGCTCAATTCTTTTTTTTTTTTTTTTTCCAAATCCTTGGATTATTTGAATTTAACTTAGAGGCCAGAGGCCCTTAATTTGGAAGGGCAAAAATTTCTGCCTATTCAAATGAACCTAGGTTGCTATTTTCATATTAGCATTCAGGAAGGATTTTAAAGTACCTTGTAAATATTTAATTAACATTCGGAATAGATTTGTGACTTAGGAAGAAACCATTCTCTTGCAGCAGCAGGAGAGGAGGGTCTAGTCAAATGTTTTTCAAGTATATCCTGTGTTCCATTCACAACAGGTTACCCAGAAGATCAGTCAGTGTGGCTACAGAATTAGTACAGGAAAAATATCATTATATTAAGTCATGACTTCTGTGAGGCAATGATTGGGTGACAGTTAGCGTGTCAAGATGTGTAACTTGGTTGAAATGAGGGAGGCTTTTAAAAAGGACACCTGGAACAGGGCCTGAGGTAGTCAAGGTTCTTTATCCATCCCTTCCACAGTTTCTGAATTTTTTTAGTTACATGGAGAAGAACAGCTATGGAAAATTTAAATCTGTTGACTAATGTTTTAAAGGACGGTATGTTTTAATATATATTTCTTGCTACAGAAACGGCAATTATTTTGAAAATGTTGCCCAACCTTGTGCTTAATTTTTAGAGTGGGCTTTTGCTCTGTGAACACATCTGAACTTACCCAGCTGTTAAGTGTCTTAGGTGTATCCTCTCCAGTGAGTTATTTAGACACATAAATTTTTGCACAGCCTTTGACTGAATGAGGATGCCAAGCGTTAAAATTTTGCAGAGTTAATATTAAGATTTCTAAAACTCTTGGAAAACATGTTCCAAAAACCATGACACCTTAGGCTGAAGGAAACTTGGGAACATTGCCATTTCACTTGTTAATTATAATCTCTAAAACGAAGCCAGTTCTTCCTATTAGCCACATTTAGAAATTTTCTTTTGAATTATATTCTTTTTGTATCATATCATTAAAAAATACAACTAATTTAATTATTTCTGATCCAATATATTTTAAATGGTTGCTCTGCCTCGGGACACATGAAAGTTCGATATTTTTTTTTTTTTTAATTTTTTTTTTTTTTCAACGTTTTTTATTTATTTTTGGGACAGAGAGAGACAGAGCATGAACAGGGGAGGGGCAGAGAGAGAGGGAGACACAGAATCGGAAACAGGCTCCAGGCTCCGAGCCATCAGGCCAGAGCCTGACGCGGGGCTCGAACTCACGGACCGCGAGATCGTGACCTGGCTGAAGTCGGACGCTTAACCGACTGCGCCACCCAGGCGCCCCGAAAGTTCGATATTTTAAATGGAGGGAAGGAAGAATATTAGTGCATTAAAAAAACTTTACTGTGACTCTTTAGGGTGGGCACAAGCATGTCTAGAGCTTATTCATGTTTTCCTTTATTTCCTTTTCTTTTTCTTTCTCTAACTCCTGTTCCTATTGCCTCTTCCTTTCTCTTTGAGATTCCTGGTCTTGAACACTTGTAAGTTGGTGGGATGGGAAATTTGTACTCAGTGTTGGGGAACTGAGAAGCTGTTCTAATTTCTCTTCCCCATAGTAGCGTGATCCTGCATTCCGTTCCATCTTTTGGAAGCTCTGTGTGTGCAAAACACAGAGCTGTGTGCATTGCTAGAGTCTGATAAGTGTTTGCTTCATGAATGAAACAAGCTGACATTAGTTCCATGCCTAGAATATTTATCTATTGGAAAGACTCTATTGCACTTTTTCCACTTCTGGTGTTTCCAGAAATCATAATTTTAGCCCCTTAAGAAGAGACAGAGTATCAGTATAGTACATTTTCCTTTCTAAACATATTTTTCTTCCATTGTCTCATATATTTTCTCACAAGTATGCAATAAGTGAAAAACACTGCCTTTGTGTCTAAGTGATTTTATATTAACTATGTATGTATATATTTAAACATATACCTATATTTTAAACTCTTTATAAATGTTCCTATAAGTGACTAAATATTGTGAAATTTTTGAACAGAGAAGGCTATAACCTCTACTCCACAACATACAAAAATCATATTTATTAATGGAATTTGTGGAAATAAAAAAAAATCTCAAACTGACCTTGGGAATTTGAATTGTATATTCCCTGCAAAGTGAAACTTCATATGAAATCCTAAACACTTAACGCTTGCTGTGTGTTTAAAGGCAGTCTCATTCTTTATTCTTTCTGTCAACAACCTCCATTACCTTGATCAAGCCACTCACTCCTCTGAAACATCAGCTCCCATCTCTAAACTATGGGGTTTGAACCAGATGATCTCCAACTGCCTTCCAGCTTTACTATTCTGTGAACACTAACATTGTAGGTAGCAGGTGAATATGTTATTTTTAAACTACCCATAAAAGCATTGATAAAACAAAAAACAATAAAGAAATAAATGAACGCATATTATAGTGTTCTTTTTAAAACCAATTTAACATTTTCCCTGGCCTGCCTAAAAGTCACTGTGTTACATATGCGATTCTTAATTATATTTACATTGATCAGTGCTGCTCAGATTTTGGTATATTTTCCTGTATTTGATGAATGAATATCTAAGTAGCCTTTGTTTTAAAAAGCTCTGGCTTAATAATACTTTGTAATTTGTACTTGTGGCTAAAATAGAACCCTTGGTCTTTGTACCCTGTATGTCAGCCTGTGATCTTCTATCACATTTTCCATTTTAGTAAATGGAACCCCCCAATAACATTAATGCTCAAGCAAAAGTGAAAACATGCTCCCGCTTTGGTTGTATGTACTCCAAAGAGTCAGAGTTATATTACAAACATGAAAAAATATTTTCAGCTTTCTTCTTCTCCTCACCATAACCCTCTGAATAGGTTGAGTTTGTATTCCATTGTACAGCAAGAACAACAAGAGTAAAATAAACACAAAAACAAAACAACAACAAAAAACTGAAGCCTCCAGGCTTCCCAGGTCACAAATCTGGTCAGTGGTTGCCAAGGCCTGAGCTTTGATTAGCATATAAGCCTGAAATAGGCAAGTCGCCAAGAGCAATTCCTAGTAAATTGGTATTCCAGTGTCAGCATTAAATATTATTAATATTAACTGAAAGCTCAATGCAGGACTAAGTTACCTCTAAAGTCTTTATAGTTCTAAATTCCCATTTCTCTAAATATATGAAAACAGAAGCAAACCTGAATCTACTATTTAAATGTTGCATCTCCCAGGAGTAAGGGAGCCTCCCTGATGTCTTAACATTCAGATTTAAAGCTGTCTATGTGCAGTCTGGGTAAACTAATTTCCTGTGCCAGCATATTACTTTATAAATATAATGGTACTCTAATAAATTCTATAAAATGTAGATAAAATGGCATCTCTTTGAGGTCTTCACCTTTTCCTAAATACAAAGTGTTCTTATGGCATTGGGTGAATACCCCTCTTTTGTCCTTGAATAATTATATTGAGTATTTTTAATTCCATCCTACAGAACCTTCTAATGTAAATTCAGACAAGAGCTGAAGAAATGTGAATAGCTTTCTGTTGTTGTTTATTTTGTTTCTGTAATCGTTACCAACATTTGAAAAATAGGTGGATTTGAGAGAAACATTCTGTTACTTCTCTTGAAGTAAGATATGGCCACAGATGGCCTGCATGGCCATGCAGCAACGAGGATTGCTCTCCTTTACTGCTCTCTTTTAACACTGTATGTGGTTCATGTAAATAGCAGCAAACATTTCACCAAGGATAGGTGTTCGTTCCCAAACATGGGTTTGATCAGTATGTGCTTCTCCAGTTCAACCTTTAAATATCAAAACCAACCCTTCCCAAGATGTTTGCTTATCTTCTGTGTTCCTGACATTGAACAGTCTCTAAGCTGCCTTCTTTAGCCAGAGGTACCTTTAATTCTTAGGCCCTCCATCAGCTATCAAAAGAAGAAACAGTTGATGGGGGTTGTGGATAGAAGGCATGGGATAAGATGCCTTGCCTTCCTACCTTCCTATTTTATCTTCCACAAGGCAAAAAGGAAGAGCAAAAGGCATCATGCTTCACAGGACTTCTCAGTACTAGTTGTATGGTCCTCTTGAAATGATTTTCTCCTGCCATCAGAAAACGCTAATTTATAAAGCTTTTTCTTGGGTTATTTTTCACATGAGCCATTTACTTCTTTGCCTTCTTTGTGTCAATGATGTGACATAGTAAAGCACAGACTTCTAGAACTGAGAGGAACCCTAAAGATTTTCCAGTATGACCCCATTATTTATAGGAAAATATTGGGGCCTGGGAAGATACATAATTTGCCTTTTCCTGAGGTAACCAAACTAGCAGGGCCCAGGGCCTTTGGTGCCCTTGTCACTGACCCACGTCTGGTGTTCTGTCCAGTATTTCATATGGGTCATTTGGGTGTATCCAAATCTCTAGTTAAACTGAATAAGCCCGTATAGTGCCCTGGGAACTCCTGACTCCGTACCTTTCTGCATACTATTATTTTCTCTGCCTGGAATTCATATCTTTTCAACTGAAATTATCTAAATAGAAATCACCTGTCTAATTCTATTTTAAGTGACATCTAATCTATTAACTGAATATATCTTCTCAGTCAACTAAGGTTTCCAAGAGAAAGAAAAAAGAATATATTATATGTGAACAGGTTTATTTTTTTTTATTTTTTTTAATATATGAAATTTATTGTCAAATTGGTTTCCATACAACACCCAGTGCTCATCCCAAAAGGTGCCCTCCTCAATACCCATCACCCACCCTCCCCTCCCTCCCACCCCCCATCAACCCTCAGTTTGTTCTCAGTTTTTAACAGTCTCTTATGCTTTGGCTCTCTCCCACTCTAACCTCTTTCTTTTTTTTTTTTTTTCCTTCCCCTCCCCCATGGGTTTCTGTTACGTTTCTCAGGATCCACATAAGAGTGAAACCATATGGTATCTGTCTTTCTCTGTATGGCTTATGTGAACAGGTTTAAAGGTGGAAACTAGATGCATACTCTCATTTGAATCTGTGCTAACCTAGAGATTGAATCCCCGTTAATGAATTTGAATTTCTTTACCCAATAATTCTAAGAGGTTACAAAGATGGTATTTCCCTGGCCCTTATAGGATTCCCATTTTTCAGTCGTTTGAATGTCTTCCTTGGAGGTGTGATTGCTAAATAGTGCACACCTATTTCAATAATGACTCCTTTGGACAGAAAAGTCCAAAATGATAGTATAATTAGAGGGAAGACCACTGTAGCTTCACAGTTAAAGTAATGTTCTTAATAAAGATGGCAACGCCATTGTCATTACCTGCTACTTCTTGTTATCTCACAGCTCCCTCCATTTATTTACACACATCTTCTGCCTAGAATTTCTAAACACGAAATGTTTAATTCAAACAGTCTTAACATTAATTTTATCGTCAGGAAATAGATATGCAGTCCTGCTTTCATGCTGATTTAGCTAAGTAAGAGCAAACAGATTTAAAAGTGGCAAATCTTAAAATGTTTACTGATGTTAAATAATTATTGACTTAAATTAAGATCACCCAAACAATACTTTGATATTTCCCTCATGATATGTTCTATGTCCAATTTAATTTACACAAACTCTGTATGCCCGTGAAAAAAAAGAGAGAAAGGCTTTGTTTCTGTTACAATATGCCAACATTTTTCATAAAACATTAACCACAGATTATTACTCTTACCCTTGCCAGAGAGCAGACGTCTGTCACCAGGAATAGAATCCAAAACTAAGTGTGAGGACCACATTGCCCCAGATGTGCTAGCATTTCCATTGGGAAATAAAACCTTCCTCCAGCAGCTGGGTTAACAGACCCTTTATCTCATCATATGTAGTACAGGGTCCAGGGAGCAATGACCACATCCTGCCTGGATCAGGTCCCTATCAGGTGTTTGTGGAGGAACAATATAAAGATACTGGTTTTAAAGCCAACACAACTGACAAGTCGTAGTACTACCTATATTCCCAGAGGCATGAAATTCAGGAACTCAGGAGTATGAGACATCCCAAAGGGAATGATATCGGAAGAATATGGGAGTCTTACCAGTGGTAAAATATAAGTGAATCAACAGTGACGTCCCTGACCTCTTCTTGGGGATCTAAGGTGAGGATAACTGCTGAGTTAGAATTACTTTTTAATACTGGTCTGGTATGGGCCCATGAGATGTCCTCTGTTTCAGGTTCTTGATTCCTCTCACTCCTTCTAACTCTAGCCCCTATAAAATACATGTGTGAGAAAGTGCCACATTGTCCTGAATGTGATGTTTAATCTTGCCCTAATTAGCATAGACAAATGTAAATTCGGGCTAGAGAGTTGGAACTAGAGGTCTGTGAGTTGAATGGATAAATATGGGATAGTCCAGGATGGCTTCAGTGGATTGAGTCCCTGAAACATCACATTCACAGGTTTGAAAATCATTACATCGTGAATTGATATCATTCCATGGAGAGCTATGAGAAATGGATGCATGATATAAGCTTCTGCAAAAGTGACTGAAGTCTAATATTACCCATATACATTTGACTTATCTTGTTCTGTTTTATTTTCCTTGTGACATTGTAATTTTAGAAGTGCTTTAAAATAAATAATCAACTTGTTTATGAGAAAAAGTATCTCTGATCAAAAAGAAATATTTGCTTTATACTATATTATGTTGCCCAACTTTTTATTTGAGTTTAATTCTCAACAAATTGCATAGACATGGGTGCTTGGATAAGTACAAAACTACAGGAGATCTGTAAGAGGCATTTCTATAACTGCCAATATTTTGCCTTAAGCTGATTCTCTTTGAGTTTTTCAGTTTTAATATTAATGTTGGTTAATGATATAAAAATGATTGCTTTCTCTTAAAAATTATAATTTTTTAGCAGAAAACAGTACCATTTAAATCTAACTGAAATACCAGTTGTAGGTCAGGGGGTATCATTGTTTATGTCTATGACAACAATCATGCGGCAGTTAAAAAAATTATATGTAGTACAGATAGGTAGACCACTGTTGAATGGTTGTAGGCAAGGCATCTAAATATATATTAGTATGGTCTTTATTGTACTCATCATTTGTTATATTCCCAAAATAAAGCAGCAATAGCATTTCACAATTTTTTTTTCTAATCACCCTCAAATGATCACATTACAAGTAAGTTTGAGAAGGATAGCAGAGTTTTCTATATGCCTGCTGACTTACAGCATAAAGATAAACTGAAAATGTCTTTGACCCAAAGCGAGAGACATGGGAGTGGGCTGGGGAGAGGCTATGATCTTAATCAGTGGTATCATGGTAGCATAATGCCATGCCAGAATAACAGGCATAAGCAGTACAGAGTAGAAACAAAATTAGAAAGCAAAATTACTGGCAATGAGATGAAAGATCCGGTCACAGATCCAACTAGCCTAGAATATTTGGAGGAACTGTCAAGCAAGACTGAGTCATTTATTAAAAGCCACAAAAGACTCAGGAGTAAAAGACACTACATATTAGGCTAAAAAAGCAAGATTGGACCAAAACCTGTTAAGCACTCAGGAGCTAAGAGAGTCAGAGGCAGCAGAGTTTACAATAAGGCAAGAGAGAGGATAATGAGTAAGACAAATCAAAAGAAGGCATAAGAGCCACCATTGTCAAGAAGACCTTAAAATTAAGGCAACTTGTACCTCAGAGATAAAGTTTTTATACATTTCCATCTGGGGTAGAAGCAGCCTTTTAGAGTGCAATCAGTTTATGGCTTCCAGCTGGGAGCAGGTGAGCACTGTCATGAAGGAAGCATGTGGATTTGCCTGACTACTGAAGGAAATATTGCTAACCCCACCCCAAAAAAAGTAAGTCAAGTAAATAGATTTATTATAATCATGGCATTTTTATAGCCCAGGAGTATTGATTCAAGATCAAAGACTCTATGGCTTTTGTTAACTATCACTTAGCAGCCTCATTCCCAGAGAACTATTACGACCCACCCCCCCATCCCCACCCCCGCCAGATACACATGAGGTGATGCTTACTGAGAACAACAGATTTTCTACAAATAGGAAGTCTGTCTTGATGTTGATTACATTGCAGAAATTTTAATGACAGCCATGTTTTGTAACTAACTTTGTTTTCTTTCACCAAAAAAATCACTTTATTAAGTAGCGGTATGATTAATAAATATATACACTACAAAAAAGTATTGTCTAAGGAGGTATCAATTTAAAGCATGAATATCAATTATAGACACTTTGAGATGTTTTGAATATCTTTCTTTCCTCATGGTATTTACTATTTATGTTTTCTAGTTTGAGTGCTTTCTTTCTCTATCTGTTGTTACTGGGTTTATTCAGCTTTAATAGTTTTCATAGATCAAGTTGCAAAATCATTTATTACTTTAATGCATGTTAATGATGCATCAGAAAATAGCATACAGTTTTTTTTCTTATTTGTGAAACTTTTAGCCCTCTATCAAATGGATGGAGATCTCTATTGCCAGCTTTCTTTTATCAGCATTTTTCTTTTCTTGACTACACCAAAATTCATATGGCAACACAATAGGCATGTCATTCCTGTTTTTCCTATAATCATGTTTTGCCTAATATGGGAGAGCTTGGTACATGAAGGAATAATCAGATCCCTTCACTTCTACTGTCCTTTCTCTATTCTTCTATCCCATGTTCACTCTTCGTTCTCCTACCTTTTATCACCTCAGTCTCAAACTTTTAGAGAACAGCCTTTTCATTTAGGAGAAATAGATTGTAGAGACCCTATAGTATTTATTGCACTCCCAAAACCATCTCTACTTTTATTCTTTCAACAAATATTTAGGATATCCATCATGTACCAAGAATTGTGTGAAATGCCGATAATATAATAATGAGGAAAACCAGACAGGTTCTCTTTTCTCATGGAGATTTCCATTATGTAGAGTAGACATATATTGGACAAATAACCCCACAAACAATAAAGTATAAATGGCATAGTAACCATGAAGTAGTGGTCTATGATACTTGAAGGGTCAGGGAAGGATTATATAAGGAAGTGATGTTAGATCTGATAACTGAAATCTTTAGAGCATTTTTAACTAAGTGAAATGATTGGGGTGGGTTAGAGCATTCCAGGCAGTGGAAACAGCATGCACATAAACCTTGTGGTTGAAACAAGGCAAGTTGAAGGGCAAGAAAGAAGAACGGGGTGCTTAAAGCAGACACATGTAGCACAAGATGATACTGGAAAGGAAAAAAAATACAAGTTAGACTATTTAAGAGCCCATAAGTTGCATGTTGTAGAGCCTTTTGATCTTATTCAAACAGCAGCAGAAAGTTATTAAAAAGGTTTGTTGTGTGTGTGTGTGTGCGTGCATATACATACACATGTGTGTGCATGGGCCTGTGCATCTTCTTGGTGGGTGGGATGGTAACAATTGTGGGATGATATGATTGTATTTTCATTTGGAGAGAAGAGAACTAGAAGAACATGAGATTGGACCTAAGAAGGCTGTCTGAAATAGCCTTGCAGTTGTTATTGTAAAAAACAGTGGTGATTTACGGCTTAGATTAGGGAAGCGATTATAGAGATGGAGAAATGGATATACCAGAGATAAGGAGTATGTCCAGCAGCATTTGAGGATGGGTTGGATATGTGTTTTGAGGAAAAAACAAGTGACAGGGTAGTTCTCAGCTTTCTGTTGTGTGCTGATGGAGGAATTCTGGTATTATAAATTAAGACAGATGTCGTATAAGGTTGAAGTTGACTTCATGAGTATCTGGATCCAGGAAAGCAGATGATGTCTTCAGCATTTTTACTCTCTCTTACTTTGTCTTCTTTGCTACATGGTGTAGTGGATGACTCATTCTTACCCATGACAGATAAGCATTTTAAATCCATCTAATGACCTAGCGTCAGATAAATCTATGGTTCCTAATCCCAGCTCCCAGGGGACCTCCACCTTTCAAACCCTAGGCCATTTACTGATATCTGTGATTCTGGTATTTTCAGTATACTCTCTCCAGTCCCCACAACTAAGCTCTTTGCAAAAAATTTTTTTTAAATGGAACCATCCTAGGGGCACCTGGGTGTCCAGCTTTGGATCAGGTCGTGATCTCCCAGCTCATGAATTTGAGCCCTGCATCAGGCTCTGTGCTGACAGCTGAGAGCCTGGAGCCTGCTTCAGATTCTGTAACTCCCTCTCTTTCTGCACCTCCCCCACTCTCTCCCTCCCTCTCTCTCTCTCAAAAATAAACATTAAAAAATTTTTAAAAAAATAAATGGAACCATCTTTATTTTAAGCAATTAAAAGATTATCCATGAAACATTTTGAATATTAAACATATTTTGATATTTACTCTCTCATAGAGATGATGGATTTAGGATAAATAAAGTGAAATATGATTTTCCCAATATATATAGTAAATACAGATTTATATTTTTGAGATCACTGCAATGCAAGTATAGTTACTATGATATAGATATATCCCAAGAGAAGAAATTAATAAAAGAGAAGGAGAGAATAAAGTGAATATGGAGAATAAAAATTGAGTTTATTCAATGAGTGTGCCTTGTATTCTAGGTATTGTGCTAGGTATTTCTACACATGGGATCACACTTACTCCTCAGTCAACTTTGAGGAGGAAGATGGAACACATTATAGACAAAGGGACTGAGGCTACAGTGACTTGCTCCATATTAAATACCCAGGGATTAAGGTTATTCTGGTACATGGTAGTTTCCATAAATAATTTTTGGACAGAAAGTTTGAATGAATGAATAATTGAATTGAGTCTTCATACAAAATGGTGTGTGTGTGTGCGTGTGTGTGTGTGTGCCATTGGCAATGAGATCTTGAGCAGAGTGCTTTATGAATAGGACTCAGTATAGCCATTCTTGATTTTTTGTAAGTTAAGAACTTATATCTGAAATCATTTTACTTCTTTCTAAAACCAGTCTCAGTGTATTGTTCTGGTTTGTTATCTTTCCACCTCAACCATGTTATGTTTCATGTGTCTGATTTCTCCAATTTGTGTCTTGAATCCATTCTGTTTTTTTCCACAGGTACATACTATTAACATATGCATATTATTCACTATTCCCTGTGCCCTGGACAAGAGTCCATCTCCTTTTCAAATATTCTGTCTTTGGAACCCAATAATATTTTGTTGTCGTTGTTGTTGTTGTTAAGAGTGAGTGTTTTTGTGGGGAGCCTGGGTAGCTCAGTCAGTTAAGTGTCTGACTCTTGATTTTAGCTCAGGTCATGATTTCATGGTTTGTGAGTTTGAGCCTTGCATCGGACTCCATGTTGCCAGTGCTGGGCCTGCTTGGGATTCTCTCTCTTCCTCTCTCTCTGCCCCTCTCCTTTTCAAATGCTCTCTCTCTAAGAATAAATTTAAAAAAAAATAAGAATGAGCAGTTTTACTTGTTACTGTAGGAGTTTGGAGGATGAAAGACATCAGAATGGCTGACTCTCTGTTCCTTTTGCAAACTTGCTATTCTATGTAAACAAGGCCACTATCCAGGAATGAAGGGAGAGACAGAAAATAATCTGCCTCAGCCTGGCCTCCAGGAAATTAAGGACATTATTTTCACCTGTTTCCATGCCCACCACCTAATGGCAACCAGTTCTGGATTACAAATGCTCCCTGAATGTCACTTTTTCCATTATTTGAGAGCAGTTATGATACCTGATATAAGTCTAATTCATGAAATCCTCACTGCAACTGTATGATGTAGTGACTATTATTATTCCCATTTTACAGCTGTGAGAACCTAGAAAGTGTAAGAAGTGTGGCAGGGTCAGGTGGCAAGTAAACCACAGCCTCAGGATTCAAATCCTGATGTCTGGTTCCACAGCCTATGCTCCTAGCCTCAGGCACTGCTGCCTCTCAAACAAGAAAACCCTGACTTACTAAGCGTAGAAATTATTGCTATTTATCTTAACGATGCATCTCTCTTTGAAAATAGTGCTATTTGTGGAAGTAATGAAAGTTCCTCTGCATAAATGCTCTGGAAAAGGCCAGTTGCCTCAAAATAATTGGCAAAAAAAGATTTGAACGATCTTTATTTTTATGTGTTACCAATTTTTTTTTTCCGTATCCAAATTTGATAGAGAAACCTAACAGGTTGTTTTTGGTTTTTTGTAATCTCCAGACATGATTAAAACGTTGTGTAGTTTTACAATAATGAATGTTAATTGTCAAGGTCTGTTTCCATTTTAAAAATTCATTTGTTGTTGTTGTTGTTGCTTAAATTTGACATCACCCCTCCCATAAAGGAGGCAATGTGTGGTTAAGAAACAACTTGTGCTAGTTGGTGATTATTCGGCAGAAGCTGAAGAGGGGTGAAGAACCCCCACAGAAGTACCCACGAGGGAATTCACCCCTTTTTCAGCTGGTGGAGAGCACTAAATATGCAGAGCGCCATCCAGCCCCAGAAGTGGTGCCGCCCTCGCCTGCCATTCCACAGCCATGCCCCTCTACAAAAGGTAGATCATTAAGCCATCCAGCGGTGGGGAGTATTTTCATATAGCTGTTGCCCTTTATAGCAGCCTGGCAGTGAGTGACCATAATAAATTATGCACTGCTCTGTGAGACTGTGACACAATGCACTGGCGGAACAGCAGGGGTGTTAGAAAATCCATTATTTGAAATTTTTGTTTCTTTTTCTTACTAGATTCCATGCTGTTCTTTTCCTGTCATCTTGTTCCTTTTTTTCCTATCTATTGTTTTGAGGGTTTTGTGTCTGACAGTTCTTTTCTGCTGCTGGTTTTGTCCTTTTTGTTACCTTGTTTCTGCCTTCGTGGGCTCTCCCCCTACCTCCCTTCCGTGGTCTTGTGTGTTGTGAGCCTCGTTCTCCTTTTCTGTCATGCAGTCATTTGCTTTACTTTTCTTTCTCTTTCTGCCTTATTGTCTCATATAATGCAGAAAAACAAATTCTCTTTTTGTCGGCATTCTTTTACATGGTGTTATGTGGTTGTCATTTTCCCTTCAGGATAGATGCACTTTACTGTATGTACTATTCATTTTGGCTCCAAGAATCCAAAACACATGTCCAGAGGAGTGCCAAGGCTGATGGCAATAAAAAACAATCAAAGCAACCAGTAGAATAGTTCTTTGGGAACAGTGCAGACCTATTTCTTCCCTGTGGATCAATTCACATAGAATCTGTAAGTTTTTGTTCCTAATTTTAGATTATTCAATACCTTTCTCTTTTCTCCAAGACTAGGTCTATTCCAAAGTCGCAATTGTTTTAACGCTTTTCCTCTCAAATCTATCTGCTGTTTCCATAATTGTTTTTCCATTGATGAATACAGCCTGAAAAGATGGTTCTGGTAGTTGGAACATCCACTGATTCAGTTAATCCACCAGTTATTAACTGAGCAACTATAATGTGTCAGGAATTGTGCAGGTGCTCTAAACATTGGTCACCGTGAGTTTTGTTTTTGTTGTTGGTGTTGTTGTTGTTTTTGCATTCTTTACCTGTTCATGTCCCTTATCCCTAACTTCTTTCTTCTTTCTGTGGCCACACCACATATTATTTGTCATTCTGCCTTCTCCAGTCTCTCTACCTTGACTCCTTTGGACCTAGCATTCCCGTTTTTACTCAGATTTATTTACAAAGAACTTGTGATTTTTCTGCCTAAATTCACTGCATTGGATTAGAAAGCTCAAATCTTGTTGGCAGTGAACACCTGAGAATGTGCCAGATTCTTCAAACCCACTTTTGTGTTGCAATTACAAACAAAACAAACAAACAAAAAAAAAACTCCCCCCCCAAAAAAACAAAAAACAAAAACCCACAGAAATGGTAACCTGATCTCTGGTGTGGCTATGGATTTCTATAATATTTGCAGTAGCTGAATTTAATTATATCAATATGTATACTTATTAAATAGCAATGAATTAAGTAAACATCTACAATTAAACTCTTCCTTTTACAGTATTTAGTTCCTTGTTTCTTTTAAATGTTTTTTATCTCTATTTGCTTTTATTTGCTTATTTTCTCATTTTATAAACTTCCTGTTTTCTAATCCATTTCTCCTGAATCACCTTTGATTTTTAGTTTCTACCTCTGTTTCCTTTCTCTACTTTTTAGATTTATTTTATTCCAGGGTTATTGCTATTTTAATTTTTGTTGTAGTTGTTATTTTAGACACTGCTATGATAGCTCAAGAAAGTTAGCTTACTGTTTTCTACAGAAAATATTAAATGATTTCTTCTATCTGTACTGGTTTCCTTTATATTTTTAATCTCTCCACCCTTCTCATGTTTCCAAATTTCCAGCTAAGTGTTTTCTTCATTCTGTAATTTCTCTCTCTTTTCTTCGCACATTGAATTGCACCCCTTAATTTTTTCCTACATCAGTTTTTTTTAAAGAAACACTAGACCCTTGAATATCATTTTGCGAATGCATGTGGATGACTTCTCTTTTTATTTTTACTAATTGGCCTTTCAGAACAAACTCCCAAACGTGTACTATAGCTCATTTTATGCACTTACAACAAGTCAGTTGTCCTGTCAGCTTCCAGAAGCAGTGAAATGCTCATTTTAGAGTCTTATGTGTTTCACATTTCCAATTTTTAATTATTTCCTTCTGTGTTGGAAGAACATAGAGGGAAGGATAGATATAAAGAGCTATGAAATAGTTGTAAAAGTGAAAGGGAGGTAATGCACTAAAAGTAAGTAAGTAAATTTGATATTGAGAACACTTACACCCATAAAGGGTGCTATAGGGAAAATATTCTTGGTAACAGGATAGACGATAAGAACATCAGGAACCTCTCACAGATTTGTTCCTGTGGGTCAAGGTTTTTATAGCTGATTCCACCAAACAACACTGGCTTTGGCATAAATATATCTGGTTCACCCTACAGAATTTCACCCATGTCATTACTAAATGGCTCTGCCTTGACAAGGCACTGTTCCTATTTTTCATGTCTTTGACATGGTGCCCTAATTTTTAAAAGTTAGCAATACTAGTCTCTTTTGAATCTGCTATTGCATTTTTATCAGCCAGATTCCACATATGACATAAACACTTGAGTAAGTGATAATATTTTAAGCTCAGTATATGAAACAACATGGAAAAATTATGTCATATTTCTTTATTCTGATTTTGTGATCTCTAGCATCACGAATAACTGAAGCTCAGTTCTTCCTGTGCCTTGAATAGAGCCAATTTTAAAGCAAAACTGTCACTCTTTAAAAATAAGCTTTATCAGTTAATTTATTTCACAGACCCTCTACCCCAAATTTTTAGTTAACCTTGGATTTGTCAGATGGGATAGTTGCCTACAAAAGTAGCCCAGTCTTGGGCTAACTATGACTACATATAAAATGACTAAATGACTAAATATAAAAATGTTATGGGCAACCCACATTCTAGTATAAATTGTCAGCATAAGAAAGAAAACAGATCCATTTGGAGGACTAGATTATTCAAAAAATCCGGGCATATACAGTGTTAATCTTCAAATTAGGGAGCTTTTAAGTATGGCATTTCGCACTAAGTCTAATGGCTTGAGTATTTAATTCTTTCCAATAGCTCACCACCGCCAGTATTATAATAGAGTTTAATTTTAGTTAAAAAGGTTTCACTGTCCTCATGACTTTCTTTTTCTTTGGTCACCCTCCCCTCCTCATTCTTACCTCTCTCTCTCCCAGCCCTCAATATGGGTGGTGCTCAGGTCTGAGACTACTTTTATCTCACTGAATTTTCATTTTTCTTCTCGTATTTAACTTTATCTTTCTTTTTCTTTAATTATATATATTTTTTCTCTTTTTTGTTTACTTGGCATTTTTCTTGTTTGAATCTGCCTTATGGTTTCTGATTCTCTTAGAATCACTAGTTTTTTAATAAGAATTTGTAGGATTGGCTTACATTGCTAACAATTAATAACTCTCATTTCTGAGAGTTTATTCTATGCCAGGAAATGTGTTAACATTTTAGGTAGATCATATTATTTAATTCTCAACCAACCCTCTGAGCCACCACTAACATTATCCCTGTTTTTGAGATAAAGAAACCAAAGCATAGAAAGGTTAAGCAATTTGTTCAAAATCCTGCAGGCAGGAAATGGCCAAGCCAGGACACAAGGTCAGAGTTTCTGACTGCAGGCTTGCACGCTTTTACTTCATAGCTCCTCTTGTAAAAGGATGCTGAGCTGTATTAATTTGCTTTGGATCTGTATGTAAGAATGGGCGATTTCCCTACCTTATCTTTCTTCATCATGGATTCTGATGAGAGCTGAGTTACAACTATAATGGGGGTATTGGATCTTAGAGTGTTATTTTGGTCCATATTCTCCTTGCCCTACACACCTTCTTGGCTTCCTTCTGCCCACCACCATGTGAGATAAGTTTACACATGAATGTAACTCTTGTTTACCTCTATTACTAGAGGAAACCCTTTCTAAGGGCAAAGTCCGTGTCGTCTTCTTTTTCACATCCTTCACATTGCCTTGTATGTGAATAGTTTCCAGATAAAGGACCACAATTATAAACCCTGGCAAATGAGCATTCTCAGGCACTTCTGCTGTGCAGTGCTCGTGTTTTCCTCATACTGCAGGAGAAAAAAAGGCAGTCAAGGCATCACTCTTCTTTGATGTAGGTCAAATAGAGACATCCCAGAGCCCTTCCCAAGTGGTCTGTTTTGAAGAACTTTGTTCAGTTTTATACATTTTTATTTTCCTCATTTCAGTGAATGCAGAGTACAGAAGAAGAAGCAGGGCAGCTTGGCTAAGCAGTTAACTGTTTATTTTTTGGAATCCAACAATCACATATACTTGAAAAGGTTTTGTAGAATTTTTAATAAATACTCCGAAAGAGCTTATGTTTTTATTTTGAATTACAATTCAACAACATTTAATCCCTTGTTATTGCTTTGTCAGACTTTTAATTGAATTATTCAAAACATGAAACAAAAGGAAAGAATTGTAGATAGCACAGTAATATTAGCAGAATTACCAGAGTGCTGAGAATTATTAAAGAGGACATTATGTTTGTTAATCGGGCATTTAATTTTGCTTCTGTTTGTTGATGGAAAACATCCTCTTGGAAAGGATTTTTTCAAAAACCTTAATTGTGACAATGCCTTCTTAATGTCCGTGAATATACTGTACAGCAAAAGCTGTTTGAAACCTAATTAGTCAAAAAGATTCCTAATTTCCATTTTAACTCTAGGATGGCTGACCAGCATTCCAGTCAGATTGGTCATTAGTGCACGGGAAAAAGCAGGCCTTTCAATACTGGCTTAAAAAGTGAAAAGTGCTCAGAGGAAAGATTTTAAACTATTATGAACTATCACCAAAAAAAGGAATACTCTCTCAACTCATAGTATGAGGCAGGCACAACCTTAGTATTGAAACCCTACGTTAGAAAGGAAATTGCAGGCTACTCTCATAAACATTGATACAAAACACCAAACAAAAATATTAATATGTTGAGTCCAGCAATGCATAAAAAAGGTGAACTATGTGGTCTTACTTCAATAAAGCAAGGTTGGTTTAAACACCCGCCCCCCGATAAATTAATGTAAATCATTACATAAACAGGTAGATCTATGTCTTAATCCAGAGAAATAAGTGAAACACAAGTTTCACATGTAATCAATGTGTGTTGTGTGTGTATATATAGATATATGTATATACATATGCATATATATACATACAGCGAAGCAAAAAGTTGAAGTTTTATTCAATGACAGTATGTAACTATATAGAGATATACCTATATGAACATAGGGTAAAGAATGAAAAGGATACACATTATTGCTCCTAGTGGATAGAAACTCTAAGATTGGGAAGGGGGAAATTTTATTTACTTTATACAATTGTCTAAATAGGAACAATTGTTAACTATTATGTTTTAAAATATAACTATTTCAATAAGTCAGGATTTTTTATATTTGAGTGCACAGGATGTGACTCTGTAGTTAAAACAATTTCACTACCATTATTGTTACTAAGCTAGGAATTGCTATTATGTGCCATTAACTCAGGCTGAAATATTGATCTGTCTACTCAAAGAATAAACGAAGTGTATTTGAAATTGTACTCTCCATTTCCAAAATTGCTTAAAATAGTAATTAACAAGAACAGGTTAACTTTGGGGAACAGTCTCTTTGTTTTTTAGAAATAATGACTAAAAATAAATTGTCCTAAACTCATTTTACTTGATCTAGGATTCCTTTCCATGAAATTGTCCAAAAATGGCTAATTTCCATCTAATTAGAAGTGTAATTTGGCAATGCTCTAATTAAAATTATTAGAGTAATTTTTAAAATAAGATGCTTCTTAAAAAACATTAACAGTGGTGGCCACAGCACATGGAGTGTTATTTACCATTTACCAAAAGAATAAATAGGTAGTAAATCATGATATAAACATAACCAAGTGGAAATTGTAAAGACTTGTAGAGTTTTTAAATTTGCCATTGAGTTTGTGAAGATTTATAATATCTTACCAGCTATTATCTACCTATTTATTATAGTAAAGGGATTTTGTTCTTTCACACCTGCCCATGAGAGAAAACCATTTGTAGCTTCAGCACTCATATATTAAAGAAGTTGTATGCTTTCTTTTAAAATTTTTCATGGAAGACATAAACCTAATCAAACCTTTCTCCCCTCTAGCTGGTAACCTCTGCATGAACTAAAGGGTTGAAATATTGTTTAATCATGCTACATACTACTTTTTACAGTTATGAGAAACATTATTTTGCTGCAGTAGAAGCAACAAAACAAAATGTTTTTACTCTGTGCAAGGAGAAATATATTTTTAAATTATTTATTATTTTAAATGGCATGATTTCTTACGAAATTACATTTTCCTCTTCTGTATTTCAAATATTACTTCTGGGAGAAAAACACATTTTTAAAACAATGATAATATACATGTAATCTGAGGAACACAGACCCTCTTACTGACTTGTGACTCACAGAGAAACAATGTGCTAATTTCAGTTGGCAATCTTTACTTGATTCCTTCAGTCCAAACTCAACTATTATTAACCTTTGTTTGTGACAATTGAAGAGAATAATGGTTGAATTTAGGGCCTTTAATGTCACATTGAAATCAATAGCTGTAAATGGTAGTTGCCACAGTTCTAACTGATCTGTCACATTCAAACAAAGGAAGGCCTTTCTCAGTTCATAGAAGATAGCTGAGACAATTAAACACACAAACACACACAGGAATCTTAGAAGACCTTTATAACATAGAGGAAATGTACTGAATCTCAGTATTTGTATAAGGTTGGTTTTTTTTCCTTTGCGTGTTTGTTTTAATAATGTTTTTAAAAATACTGTACCTGAAACTGTAAGTCAAATATAGGACAGTTAGTAGACTTCATCCAGACCTCAAAACCTGGCCTCTGTCATAAAAATAAATTGAATTGTCTCTCTTAGTGTGGTGGTGATAGTGAGTGGTAGGGGGGTACTGATGATAAGCCCCTTCATGAGCAGAAATTGCAAAGGCCACCAAATAAAAACAGCTCAAAACCCTGAGTGCCAGAGTTCTGCATGCTTCTGACAACTCTCTTATCCAGACTTCAACTCCCAACTCAAATCCATCTTTGAGACTTCTGTACATTCATCAGTGTTACACTTTCTGTGCTCGGGTTTGACTTTGTCATTATACCTTTCTTATTTTTCTGGACATTTGGTGGATGCAAATTAAAAGAGATTCCCATTCATGTTCCCATATATGACTCCGAACCTGAAACTGGTTATAATCATCTGTACATTGATCAATTACATTAAGAACATAAGTCCACTTCTGCTTAGTGTTGTTATGTTGAATGAAGTAATAATAATGTTTCAGTGCTTTATCAGAAATAAAAAGCTTTGGTAATTTTTTTCCCTATATAATAACAGGCCTCCAAGTTTTATTAAGGCATAATATGAAAAATTCTTATTCACTGAAATGCCATTCCAGCCATCCTTTGAAAAATTAAATTAGTTGTTCTTGGAAGTAGAAACTAGAAAGATTCAATACTACAAGAATATAGGAGATTAAAAAGAGGAAAGTAGACAAGATCATGTTTTTAACTTGCCTTAAGCAAAAGTACTATTTTTTTCCTCCGCTTATAATTTTATAAGACAATATTTTAGACTTAACATTCACCAAAATTATTAGTTTAAGGACTCCATGCATGACTTAAAAAAAATTCTATTTCTCAGCAATAAATTCATTTATTCAAGAGGAACATAATCAGTGTCTAATGGGCCTTTTTTCTACTTTATTTCCTCCCACAAGACAATGAGATTCCAAACTCTGTCAAATCAACTATCTGGGAAAAAATCAGCCAGTAAACTGGCTCCATAGGAAAACAAACCCCTGATTTGTAGCATTTGCTGGTTTCTATGGTATAAATGCTCCACCACAAGCAATTTTAAGGTACAACCTGATGTCATTGAATGTAGAGCCTGCCTCAGCCCACCGCTGGAATAGTTAGGCTTCACCTGTGGAAACTTACTTCTGCAGCCACTCTTAGCACTGCTAGAACACTGAGGATAGAAAATGGCATCAGTCTTCATGAAGGAGAGAAACGTAAAGTAATAAAATGGCTGACCCAAACACCAGCTGTTCATATTAGATCATCACACTCATCTGCTTTGAGATAAAGGGAATAAGAACCAGTAACTTTGTAGGTAAAACTAAAACATTTTTAAGGTAAATTTTACTTTTTTAAATGCTAAGCCAGATGTTCATTAAAGATGATCATCTTTAATGGGGTGGTCTATGTTCAGTGAAAGAAGTTAGAAATTCAAAAATTCTCTGGGTTCCTAAGTATATCCTGTACTCAACAGATCTTTTTTCTTAAATTGTTCACTTCTGGAAAAAAAAGAAGGGTTAATGAGAACAATCTAATTTGTAAAGGCTTGCACATAGCTATGTGAATCTCAGGTTATCAGCATTAATTTGAAATCTTTGTAATTCAACATGAGATAATTGAAGGTGTTTATATAAATTCAATATACATGTCTGCATAAATATATAGAGACAAAGAATGAAACAGGATGTTGAGTTAGTTGGCCCTTTTATTTGGATGAAAACATAAAAGGAAGACCAACTAGCTTATGCCAAATGAGAGAAATTGTTGACTTGAGCCAAAGCACAGGAATGGTAGTACAGCTGACTCAGGAAAGGTGAAGACAACCTGATACCTCAATACCTTCTCTATCTATTGAACCAATTTCCTCTGTGACTCAGCTTTATTGTCACTGTCCTGCAAATATCAGTAGTGGATGAAAGGGTATGCTAGGTCATCCATTGTGGTTAATGCATAGATTTATTGGATTCTAGTCAAAGAACCTACTGAATAAAACAATTATTTGGGGGGAAACTGCTGAGGTATTCTTGTGGCCAATTGTATGTCCAGTGTATTCACATGGTATATGAGAAAAATACATGTTCTATGTGTGTTTCATAGTTCACATTATCTGTTAAATCAAGCTTTTTAATTGTATCATTCAAATTATCTATATCCTTGCTCATTTTTCAGTTTGGTCAATTGGTCAGAATCTAAAAGCGATCTATTAAAATGTCATATTATCATTGTTTTCATATATTTTCTTATTTGTTTCCTAGAGTTATGTCTTAGGCTAAGCCTTAAAGTTCTATTATCTGCCTTATATTGCTTGCAATATAGTTTATGCATATAGTTTTGGGAATCATACATGTTATCATTATGTAATATCATTCTTTACCTTGTCTAGATTTTCATACTTAACATTAAAATGCTATTCCTGAATTCTTTTTTTCTCTATTTTAGCTATTTGATTTTTTAACTCAATCTAGATATTTTTTATTTTGATAGGGAATTCAGCCTATTCACACATACAGTGGTAATCGATCTGTTTGAGTCATCATTTCATATTATTTTGTGTTTACTATTTATTTACTTTGTTGGGTTTTTCCCCTTATTTCCTGTTTTTGTTTTTGTTTTCGTTCGTTTTTACTCCAACATGGGACTTTTATTCTTCTGCTCACAATGATATATAAAGTAATAGTTCTCAGTTAATATTTCAAAGTCAATAATGATAAGGCCGTAATAGGACAGCCTACTTGCCCATTTTACTCCTGAACCCCTCCTTTCTCTACTTCTTTTAGAGACTTTTAGACAAATTACTGCCATGTTCCCTCTACTTTCTTCCCTCCACAATTCCTGAGTTTTACCGAGTAGGTGAAAAATTTTGGTTATAGATTTTTATTAAACTTGTATTAATTAAGAACCTACTGAATAAAACCACTATTTGGGCAGGGGGGGAACCGCTGAGGTATTCTTGTAGCCAATTGTATGTCCAGTGTATTCACATGGCATATGAGAAAAATACCATGTTAAAATATATGTATTTAATTTTAAGACCTCGTATTAAAATTTATATTCTGAGTCTTAGTTATAGAGTTGTCATCATATAAATTGAAACAAGTTGCTTAATACTGTTTATTGTACTATTCTTCTTCCCCCTTCTCAGAAAGAAGAGATTTGCTTCTGATTGAATTTTCATGAGGTTGGGAGTACTTCCTTGAGTATTTTCTTCAGATAAGATATCAGTACATGGGTGGCATATTTTCTGAATCCTTGAATGTTGAAAACTATTGTGCTTTTCCCTTAACATTTGAGTATTATATTGGCTGGTATAAAGATTCTTGGATCATAGTCCTTTTCTTTTAATGGCATAGTCAGATAATCTTTCTTTTGTAAGAAAACTATTTTTTGTTCTGGTAGAAGAAAGAATTTTTTCATTAGCATTGGAGGTCAGACATTTCCTCTGATTATGTCTAGGTGTGTGGCTTTTTTATAAAATTAATCCTGTCTGAGTCTTAGTGAGCCCATTCAGTCCAAAGGCAGAAGTCTTTCTTTAACTCAGAGAATTTTTATTCTATTATTTCCTTGATTATCACTTCTATTCCATGATCAATTTTTCCCCATCTGGAACTCTTCTTTTTTGCATATTATGTCACCTAAATCTTCCTCTAAATCTCTTATTTTATTGCTAATTTTCTTCTTTTTTTCCCCTTTCATTTGATCATCCAGACAACTAATTCAGTTCTCAGCAGTGGCTACTATCTTTTTCCGTTCCTCTATTTGATTTTAGAACTCTAAAAATCACTGTTGTCCATTCAAGTAATTATTATTTTTATTTTCTAATTACATCTCCTTGAGAATACTCTTTACATTTAAATTAACAGTCTCTTCTATCTCCTTCATTAGCTCTTCCTTAATAGTAGCCACCTGTTCAGCTTGACGTCCTTCCCACAACTTACAGAGTCCATGAAATAGGTAGTAATTTTTCTTTGATTTCCCTGTAATGTAGGTTTTGCCACACAAGAACAGGTTAGGATTTGAGGTTCTCTTCGGCTAAGGTACAGTGGAAGGTTGTGGATGATATGGCAGTTTCCTCTAGTAAGCTAGTGATTACACACCCCCTGAACCACTTCATTGAGAAGGGTATGAGACCGGCTGCTAAGACTCAGTAGGTGCAAGCGGAAGAAAGTCAATTCCTCCCAAAATATTAATACTTGGAACAATTTATGCCATCCATTCACTACCTTCCAACCCTTCCAGGCGGTCTGCCCCAGCAGGATCGGGTAACCTCCAAGTGGATCATGTGAAACATTGGCAGATGTGCTCCTTTTGCATGATTGGAACACCACTGGCATATGTTGGCCGAGCCCTCTCCAGTGGCCAAGGTGTCTGCTGTATTAACTTCAGGCCTGCTGAGACCTCTGCTCTTCTCTCTGCCCCAAGGTTAATGAAGCCTCACACTTGTTCTTTTCTCTGGGGAACTCAAAGCTTCAGAGGTACTAGCTGACTTATTTAGATATGAGTTATTCTAGCAACTTTCTATCTTCCCTGAATCCATTTACACAATTTAAAATATTGTCATCAAGTGTAAAGGTTTAACCTTACACAGTTTTTCATTTTCACCTTTATTTTGTTTGGGTTATTTCTATAAAATCTAATTTTCCCAGTGTCTCATTCAGAATATCTTTAGGGTTAAAAATAGCAGGTCAAAACAAAGTGATTATAGTCTCCTACAACTTCATCTACAAAATTCTGTAACATGGGGACTACATAATAATAGACATACTTAATAAACAATAATGAAGGAACCACCCATTTTGGAAAGGAGAAAGAGGGGCGCCTGGGTGTCTCAGTCACTTGAGCTTCAGACTTCGGCTCAGGTCATGATCTCATGGTTGGTGAGTTCGAGCCCTGCATCAGGCTCTGTGCTGACAGCTTGGAGCCTGGAGCCAGCCTCAAATTCTGTGTCTCCTGCTCTCTCTACCCCTCCCCTGCTCTCTCCCTCTCTTTCTCAAAGATAAATAAACATAAATTTTTTTTTTTAAAAAAGAGAAAGAATCAAGATATAGTTGCCAATGGTACTAAGCATAGACCACATGCTGCTTGTGGGTTTAGTGGTTACTCACTTCCCATGAAGTAAACCAAATGCTTTATTTAACCAGTCTGGCTGCCATAGGTTCAGCTTCTGCTGCTGGGGGCCAGCTTTTGCCCAGTGTTAACACAGTTAAGTAGTGTTCACATATTGAACAATTCCATGCCATTCTGCCAGACTTAGAGTTCTTTGGCAATGTAGCTTCTTTAAATCCTACTGAGCTTCTTGCTAATTTCATTTGGGTACTCTCTTAGCTGGAAACCAATTACAAAAAATGTGTGAGTCATGATTCTTCAATTTAAGCCTGCCTTAGTTGTCTCTTAGCAAAAAGCCTAGGAGTTCAGCCCATCATCTAAGATGTCATTTGAAGGTCTTTGTCTTAGAGCAGTGGGAGACAGTAGAGATCTGTCCTGGGAGTCCTAAATGAATGCATACATTATACTACAGAGTTAAGTCTGTATGTGGTGATTGGGGTTGGGGCAACTAGCGCTTTACTTTGAGCAAGGAGTACATTCCTCGTGGTAGAGCCATGAGGAATTCTGCGTCCTCAATGCTCCAACACTCCTAGGAATATCTCTTTCTAGTCAGCACTCTCTTTTAACCTCAGTTATCAGAAGAGTTCCTCCTCCTTCCCAAGACAACTCTTTCTGCTCATGTGCTTAGTCCCAGCTGCGTCTACTTCTTCAATGTCTTACTCTCCTTTCCATCTTCTGTATTTTTCATTTCTGTCTCTTCATGGTCCTTTTCTGCCCTCCTATACACGTGATAAAAATCCTGTAAGACACCCTGCTCCAGTCCTACCACTCTCTCAGGACACCTGTCCATTTTTCTTCACCCCTTCATTTCCAGTCATGTAGAAAACAGTCTTCATTTCTTCACCATTCATTCTGTCCAAACTTTTTATGCCTACTTTTCTCCCAGTCTAGTCAAAATGCTATCTGAAATGTTACCAATAACATCTTTACAATCTTCTGTCTTCTCATCTTCTGCACAGAATTTGACTTATTTACAACCTCTCCTTGAAATTATTTCCCATGTCTTTATAATTGTACTCTTCTGCTTCATTTCCCATTTCTCTGAACACTTCTTTCCCCCCCATTTTTGTGGTCTGTTTTTATCTTTCTCCTAAGTTGGGACTAGAATTCACATTTCCTGGCCCCTGGTTAAATTCTCTGTTTTTGACATTATTTAAATATGTCAGAAAACTCATTCATTCTGCAAACACTTATTGAGCACCACAAGGTATACACACCATCAGATTTAATTACTGGTGGCTTTACTATGCGTGGCTCTTTAAATAATTTCTGCAATTATTTTTAAATACTGCTGCAAATTTTTCAAAATTTGATTTTGACTCATTGACACTACTTCTACCTGTTCACTGTCAGACTTTGAATAGTCTACAAGATGTGATTCAAGAGGCACTTTATAAAGGCTAAATTGCTCAAATATATCTTTTCTGCTATGTGCCATGATGTCTGAAATATCCACCATTATTGAGTCATTCTATGAGGTGGAGGCATTGTTACATTTTTTTTTCTGAAGGTCTCTTAAAATGTGAATGTTCTGTGTAGAAAAAAATCATTAAGCTGTTTATAACATCATGGCTTAAATTATGAAACCAGTTTCCTTGAAAAATTAGAGTGAATGAGATATAGGACGGGACATAATGGCACTGATAAAAGAAATTAGCCCATGGGTATTTAAGGAGGTCTGGGTAGTGTCAGATTACTGTGATGAAGGTGGACAAATGGAAGCATAAAGAAAGTTAGAAAGAAGAAACTGAGCTATGTCTTTATCTCGAAAAGACATGTGGACTACTTTTAGGAGTGCAACAATTGTACTCTTGTATTCTCTGATGTTATTTTAAATGTAAGGAATTTAGAGTTATCCTTGGTCCTGCCTGTTGACTTGGCCTAGTGGAGGAGGCAATGCAGAGGACTGTGGGGACCCAATGGAATCAGGGAGAGCTATGGTAGATGGAGCAGGCTCCTGGGTATTGACATTTCTACAAGTAATACCATGTGGTAACATATTCCATTAATTTAAGGTACAGTTACCCCTAGGAGAAATAAGGGTGCTATTATATCTAAATAGGTGGCTATCTTCAACCCATATTTTATTTATTTTTTTAAATTTATTTTTAATTTTTATTTTATTTTCAGGAGCAAGAGAGATAGAGCACAAGCAGGGGAGGGGCAGAGAGAGAGGGAGGCAGAGAATCCGAAGTAGGCTCCAGGCTCTGAGCTTATCCGCACAGATCCCAACACGGGGCTTGAACTCATGAACCACGAGATCATGACCTGAACTGAAGTCAGACGCTTAACCGACTTGAGCCACCCAGGTGCCCCCAGCCCATATTTTAAATATATGCTGAAGAGAATTGCTAAAATTTCTCCTTCAATCATTTCTGAAGATTGGAATCATGTGTGAAGGTTTTTTAAAGGGATACATGGACTACTTTTCCCTGAGATTCCTCAGGAATTTGGGGACATAGGCATTTGTGTGCATGTGTGCGTGCTTCTGTGTGTGTGTGTGTGTGTGTGTGTGTGTGTGTGTGTGTGTATGTAACTCCATAAGTGATTCTGATGCACAGCCAGTGTTGAGAATTACACTGGAAATATGATGAGCTGAGCTTGATTAGATAAACTGCAACCATGGAAAGAAGAGGAGAGACTCTGCTTCCTTGTTAGGAAGCATCTTCTAATTAAATTTAGGAAGCAGCCTCTATGAAAACTGACAGCAGAGCTTCCTCCACATGCTGCAAAGGAAAGCCTGATGAAAAACAAAGGAACTACCCTCTCTAGAAGCTTATCACAGAGGCAGGCAACCTGTCTTTCTTTAAAAACCTACAGTTTGGGTCTGATTTCTTCCCACTCCTGCACAGAATCTTCATGTTATGACATTTACATACCCTTGCTTTCCCCAGTATGCGCCAGGCTTTCTTGTTCTCTGCAGTACCTTTGCTCATGGCGCAGATTTCCTTCTAACATCTGCCCAGTTAAGCCTCTTTGTTCTCTAAGGACAGGTTCAAATCTCTCTACTGATCACTGCTGCCCAAAGTGACCTTGCCCTTTGCACAAGCTGCTGCTTATCTTCAGTTATAATGTATTGAGCTCCTACTATGTGCTAGGTACCTGTAATAGCTGGTAAGTGACAGAGCCAGGAAAGCAGAGGTTTAGCGAATCCCAATCCCACATTCTTTTCATTATGCTATGCTATGCATGCCTCCCCCACCCCATTCTGCCCTGTACTATGATTACTTGGGCCTTGGCTTCCCTCCTGGATTCCATAAGTAGCTTATGGCCACAGACCATATTATATGCATGTTAGAAATCCCATAATGTCTGCCAAAGTTTTTAAAAATGAGTCAAACAATGACCAAACAGCAGGAATTAGCAGCAGCTGGGGATATAACTTCAACCATGGCTCATATTAGCACTCAGACATCTGGAGAGGTTCCAGTTCTTAAAGCATCTTAAGTCCTAAGTTTCTAGTCATTATACAGTCAAATTTAGCAATAACTTGTAGGAAAAGTCTGCATCTTCAAAGACAGACAGAGAGAGAGAGAGAGAGAGAGTTCCATAATAAGCTGAATAAGCCAATTTTAGCAATTACCAAAGAATTAACAAGAAATTGTAGGGGGAAAGTAAATCTACAAGCGCTGAGACTTAGATATTAATGAGGGATATGTCCCAAGACCTTCTCAAATCCCTAAGTATCACTATAATATATAATTTTCCTCATAAAAAGCAGTAAAGTATAACTGAAATATTTAAATGATCCCTGTAGACCCCTAATGATTCTATAGAAATGGAACCAAAGTCATTTATAATGCTATTAACATAAATTCTGAATTGAGCACTGGCTGAAACATTTTCAAACATCACTTTTTCTTGTTTCCCGTATAGAGCATATGGTGTACTCATTTTTGTCTGAGTCACCACCAAATTTATCCAGAACTTCTATTTTCTAAGATGCATCAGTTTTTAAAAGCTATTTCACTTTTTCTTAATGTCCATCGTGAGAGTTAGCCATTAGGTTTCTTCAGGGGTCACTTTCCGCAAAAGTTTTTTGATCAGTTAAAAAATTATTTTGTACATCTAACTAAAGAAAAAAGAAAAAGAAGGTCAAGGTTGCACTTCAAGGTAGGTGTTAGCTAGAAAAGCTCTTGAAAGCTCAGCTTATTCCTAGCCAAGTGATTCATTCATACCACTCTTACTACGTGATCCACATTTCTTATAAAATTAGATATTAATATATGTCCTATGGGATCATTCACAAATTGTTGAAACTAAATATGAGAAACTTACTGTAATATGTGGTTGTCTTCTTTAATTCTTCTTTTGTGCTTTTTAGTGTATCCATCAATAATAAGGAATTCACTTATTTATTGACTGTGCATTTACAGTTTATTTTCTCAGAACTTGTAGTTTATGTTGTTGCTTATGAGATGCAAAGAGCCCAATAAATGATAATTTTTTAGTCTCTGTCACATGGTGCAGCACTACCATCATTTGTTAATGACTATTCTGAATTGTGTTCGTGCTCAAGCATGAAGACACAGTACTTGACTTGGAGCAAATGGAGCTGCCTTTATGAAAGAGAACTGAACAAAATGGTCAGACCATCAAAGACAGAATTCCTGGTTCAAAATGTGCCTATAATGGTGCTATTTAGTCTTACTTTGATATTACTACTACCATTAATATATTAAGTCAGTCAAAACTAAATGCATGTATGAGAAATGTTACATAATTTTATTTTATATATGCACATTTTTATCTAGCTGTTTCAATTTTTTTTGGAAACAATTTGGCCCTTTAAAGTAAGTTGTAAAATAGACACAGAACTGTCTCAAAGACCTCCTGTATAGACATGATGTGCCATCATTTTAAGGAGCAGCTCAGACCTCAGAGCTCCAAATAGCAGAGCTAGGCAAGAGAAGTGTATGTCTCTAGACAGCTGATGTAGGCCCAGAAACACCAACCGTGTTCTCAGTGTTCCTAGGTACACAGAAAGAAGATAATTAACAGTGATTATCTCAGAAGCATCTCAGATGGAATAAAAAGGACCTGGAAATATAAAACTTGAAGATGAGAGAAATAAAGCATTCTTTTTGCTAATGTAAAAGTTCCTAGATAATAGATAAATAGTAACAAGAATAGTCCATTAGTACTGTGGAGTTGTATTTCTCTGAATTCTTGCTCTAGCGTAAGCATTTTATAGCTTTAAGTAGAAATTTAATCAAAGTTATTTTCTTAATGAAAGCACAGACATTCAATTAATCTTATATTATCCTATATCTCTGTCTGAAAGAGAAAAACTACCCATTATTCTTAAGCCACTCTAAACAGATGGCACTATTATTTAATTTGTAACAAAAACCAAATGCCATAGTGCTTTGGAGGAGTTAATTCGATTTCTTTAGTCTAGGCTTCTTTAGCCTGCCTGCCTTCTTTTCTTCCTTTCTTCCTTCCTTCCCTCTTGTGTGAAGAAAATCTGACTATCTAGCCAAAACCTATTTGAACATAAGAGCAAACATTTACAGCTTTAACTCTTAGTGAATGGCCTCATATAAAATGTAGCAATACATGGTTTTGCAAGACATTTGAATCATGCAATGTGGTTGGTGTAAGTGAATTTCTTGGTTAAGAATTAGCCTAAATTTATAAGCTTTCTACCAATTTCCTGCATCTGTTTCTTATTATTATGCTATATATAAAACTGGGTAATAGAAATAGGTAATGATCATAGAAAATATATCATCAAAGTATTTTCTTTGGAGTCACATCTCATCTAAGGCAATAAATATTTAGTCAATGATTAGTACCTCTACAGTGCCTATCTTGTACCAGTATTATGATTGCCTCTACTGATGATATTGCATGATGAAAAAATATGTATATGGCCCCTGACTTTGAACAACTCAAAATCTGTAAGCAAAGAAAAAATGTAACTACATGAAATGAAAATAATTTTAATCCACTATGAAAGCAAAGGATTTGTGTTGGTCAAAGAATATACATAGAGTTAAATGTGACTTCTTCAGGGTTAACTTAAGCAACCCATCTCCAGTGTACCAGTCACCCTTTCTTTCTTTATCCTCTCATCCTGTTGTGTATTTTTTATTACCTATTTGATATCATATTACATATTTATTCATGTTTCCTTATTGTATTTTCCACTTGAATGAAAACTCCATGAGAACAGTAACTTTTTCTCATTTACTTGTAAAACTCCAGCAACTAAGAGAGTAGGTGAATAAATATTTGACGAATGAATGAATGAATAAGTGAGTATCATCAAATAAGGAAAAGAACATTGAGGCCAGGTTATACAACATGCGGCCCACTACTATGCAAATAAATTAAATTCGGCTGATGATGCCTCATCATGTACCATGGCACAGATTTTAATTATACAAGTTCAGATCTTTATTAAGCAAGAACTATATCAATGAACAACAAAAAATTATATTGAATAGACTGATCATTTTTATAATTTTTTCAGAGCTGCTCCTAACTTATTGATGTGGAACTCACCCTGATTTACAGCTAGGAAAATCAGTGTATTTTTATGGTTTTGTTTTATATTGCATCAGGATGAATTACAGGACATCTAATGCTCAAATAGTTATCCATTCCCTGATTAAGAATTAAGAAACGCAGGAACGCCTAGGTGGCTCAGTTGTTTAAGAGTCTGACTCCTGATTTCAGCTCAGGTCATGATCTCACGGTTTCTGAGTTTGGGCCCCACATCGGGCTCTGCACTGATGGCGTGGAGCCTGCTTGGGATTCTCTCTCTCTCTCTCTCTCTCTCTCTCTCTCCCTCTCTTTCTCTCTAAGTAAATAAACTTAAAAAAGAAGAAAACATCCAACTCTTGGTTTCAGCTCAGATCATGATCTCACGGTTCATGAGTTTGCGTCCGAGATTCTCTCTCCCTCCTTCTCTCTCTGCCCCTCCCCTGCTCATGCTCTATCTCTTTCTCTCAAAATAAATAAATAAGGTTTAAGAAAAATAGGAAGAAATATAAGTAAAATGTTCTTTGTATTTTAAGATCTTATATTCATAATTAATAATAATAAAAATTATGCTTAAAGTTTGCGTTTGAAATTTTCCAAAAGTAAAAATACATTGTATGTTTTTGGTATTGCAGAAGTTATGGGAAATATAAAAATGAAAATATCAATTATCAAAACTCACAAATATGGTATAAGATATTCTGTATAAGATATCCTGGGAATTATTTTATGTGTGTGTTATTTGTGTTTTAAATGTAGAGTAAGATATTTATCTAGTGTGCCATTCATGCATGGTGACTTAAAGATATGTTAGTTGCCAGCCGAATGCTCATCAAGCATTGCTTTAATCCAGGATTAAATACTAGAAATAAACAAGGTTAGGAGCGTACATTTGTAACCATGATTACATCCAAAAGAGAAATATACGTGATTTTGATGTAAATATAAATGGCTCTTACCATTCTAATATGGATAATTCAAATTATGACATAATCATAAAAGTGAACTTATGCAGGATTCAAATTGGTAGCAATTCCATATCCTAAAATATATTTTTGTTAATGCTATTTGCTATTCATGCAGTCTTCACAAAATTCACATTTACAACTATTCTACTTTTCCCTTTTTCTTTAATAGCTGTTTTAGGCTATTAAGTTCATCCTATCAAATTGCCCCAAACCTAGGAAATAACACTTAGAAGTTGTCTTTTATTCAGTTGGGAAACAATTTCTTTAATTTATCACACTTTAAACAAATTGTTAGCTTTAACTAAATGTGAAATAAAACAAAGACATCCATTAAAAAGCCCCTTGGCATGAAGAACAAATGCAATAACATTAAATTAAAATTCATAAATGATAACTTTTTTTTACAATGATTCACTGTGACATAATCACAATGTTGTTCAGTAAAATTTCAGCAAATTTCAAGTAAATGTAAATGTATAAAATAAATATATAATTCTCAGATGATTGATAAGAGATTACATTAAGGATGCTTTACAAAAGCAAACCTGTATTTTATGTAGTCTGACCATTTTTTTTCTACTTAGTAGTATGTAGTTCTGTTAACTTTTCTAACTAACGTATCTTTGGAAATTTATAACCCTACCGATATTTTTTCAAAAATTTTTATCCTATGATCCAGTTATATAACAAATTATATCCACTTCTTAATCTATTTAGTAGGTTTCTATGGAACAATGAAAATCAAAATATATATAAAATCTTAAGGAAAGTTAAGTGAACAAATCAGTTCTCTCAAGGGCTGGAGCAAGTGTGTGTGATTTGAATGGGGAATGATATTGTGGATGGAGGGAACAATATTAATAAATTCAGGTATAATAGTTACACAGAAGTGGGCTTATAGGACTGTCTTAGCATTCAATAGTGACAGATTTTGGCTGCGTATCATGGTTTATATGTATAAAATAGGTTATTGTCTATTTTGTAACCATTTTAAAACACCTGTGTGGCTACAGTGTAATAGCATTATCATTTTATCCCTTATTTGGGATCTCTGTAGAATTTAAGGTTCAGGAAAATTCCATTATCAATAATATTGGCTTAAATTAAACATTGTGGAGGAATCAAGTTATACGTGTGCTATCTGAGGAAAGATCCATCCATGAGTGAGGCATGGAAGCTGTATGGTGTGGAGGGAGAGGAGGGGATGTTAAAGGCTGACTGTTGGATTGTAAATGGGCTCTGGTCTATTTTGCATCAACTGACAATCCTGTCTCTTTCGCCAATTGCTCCTATAACAACATACAGCATCATAAGTTTTTACTAGTGCCAGGCCAAGGGCTATTGACTACTGAGATAGTTGTATCTTCTAAATGCCTATTTTTGTTGGTTTGCTTTAAAAAAAATTTACATTTTACCTATAAACATAGTACCAAGCAACAAAAGCAAGGGGATTATCATCATATGGGATTTAGCCCAACATTATTTATAATAAAACCTGGAAATAATTTCAAAGTGAAAAAATTGAGAAAGTAAAACAGTATATATCTATATGATGAAATATTTTATAAATATTAAAATGACATTTCTAAAGAAGTTTAATAACCTAGGGAAGGCACATGATATAAGGTACAAAAGAATATAAAACTGTAAAAATGCTAAGAATTAAATTTTAAGGAAAGTGTATTCTTACTCAAAGAAAACAGAAGGAAATATACCTTTATAAAATTTTTTTGTAATGTTTATTTATTTTTGAGAGAGAAGAGACAGAGCACAGTGAGGGAGGGGCAGAGAGAGAGGGAGACACAAAATTTGAAGCAGGCTCCTGGCTCTGAGCTGTCAGCACGGTCCAATGCGAGACTCAAACTCACAAACCATGAGGT
Organism: Panthera tigris; assembly: GCF_018350195.1. Lineage (NCBI taxonomy): Eukaryota > Metazoa > Chordata > Mammalia > Carnivora > Felidae > Panthera > Panthera tigris. The sequence continues at coordinate 82,142,909 of NC_056667.1, read as the reverse complement.
CATGACCTGAGCCAAAGTCAACACTTAACTGACTGAGCCACCCAGGTGCCCCAGAAATGTACCTTTTTAATTTTGCTGTTGTTTGATTGCTTTATTATGAGTAATTTTAATTTTTCTTCTTTATTCAGTAATTTTTCATAATTATTACAAATTATTCTATAATAATTATGACATCTTTGTATAATCAGGAAAAATTCTTAAAAAATAACATTTAAAGATTTAATGCAAGATATTATATAAATTGTATAACATAGTTTTTCTCTTTCAGTGTAAGGCAAAAATATCTGATTTTAATCTATAGCAAGATGGAAACAAAATTTGTATGAATATGTTGATTACAAATACTGTGAGAAGTGGGGTCTACTGTATCTCTCACTAGGGATAATTTGACATAAAAGAAAAACCTAGAATGATTTAAGCACAATTAAGTTAGTATGTGTGAGAGCACTTGGTAAATCATTAAGTATTTATTAGTATGCTTGTATGATCTAAATAACTTCTTTGATTCCTATCTATGCTTGTAATTTCAATTATATATGTAATTAATAAAGTTCATTCTTTAGATCTCAGATCATCATTGACTCCACCTTGTAAGAATTCAGAGACACTGTTTAAAATACAACCTATTTCAGGGCATCTGGGTGCCTCAGTTGATTAAGCATCCCACTTCGGTCCAGGGCATGATAACATGCTTCATGAGTTTGAGCCCCATGTCGGGCTCTGTACTAACATCTCAGAGTCTGGAGCCTGTTTCAGATTCTATGTCTCCCTCTCTCTCTTCCCCTCCCCCACTCACGTCTGCTTCTCTCTCTCTCTCTCTCTCTCTCTCTCTCAAAAATAAATAAACATTAAAATTTTAAAAAAAGAAATACAACCAGGGCACCTGGGTGGCTCAGTCAGTTAAGCATCCGACTTCGACTCAGGTCATGATCTTGTGGTTTGTGAATTCGAGTCCCTCCTCAGACTCTGTGCTGACAGTTCAGAGCCTGGAGCCTCCTGCTTCAGATTCTGTGTCTCCCCCTCTCTCTATCCCTCCCATGCTCATGCTCTGTCTCTCTCTGTCTCTCAATAATAAATAAACATTTTTAAAAAATTCTTTTAAATAAAATACATCTTATTTCTTTAAAAATGTCAGTCTCTTCACCCTCACAGACATGTGTGTCCTCATAAAAAAGACATAATGTCTTTCACTGTCAATTAGTTCTAATTGTATAAATTATCTATAAAATGATAATTGACACATATTTGTTGCATACACCTTTTATGTCAAGCAGAGTTCTAAGATCTAGTAGTTTCGTTTAATTTTACTGTTTATTTTCTTTGACCCTATGTGTCTGCAGATACTAACTTCTTAATCCATTACAATCTGCCTTCCATCCCTATGATGTCTAGCCATATTTACTCATAAATTGCCAATGACTCTAAGTTGTATAGTCTATTGCCTACATTTTAGTTCTCATCCTACTTGATTTCTCTGTGGTATTTTGTATCAAGATGTACATCCACATCTCCTTTATTCGAATTTCTCTTTTCCTCTGTGTTTTTCCTGGTTGTTCTCTTCTCTCTCTGATCATTTCAAGGATTTCTACACCTTAATATTAATGATCTCAAGGTTTAAGTCTTTTTCCTTCTGTCTTCTCATCCATTCACAAGACTCCAACCACCATCAGCCTGTGAACAACTCCTTAGCTACACTTCTAAAATTTCTCTTAAGATCCAGATTCCTGTTATCTCTCAACCAGATTCTTTCAGCTAGATGTCCTAAAGGAACTTCAAACTCAATGTATCTGAAGCTCATTTATTATTTTCTCCAAAAACCTGCTTCTCTTGTATTTCCTCACTTGGTTCATGAAATTGCTATCCCCCACCAATGGCAAAACACAGAATTATTCTTGATTTTCATTCCCCAACTCCAATTTCTTGAAAATTTTTAATATTCTTCCTTAAAATGAACTTGAAGTTCTAGATTTACACTTGCACTCCTTTACTTTAGGCCTTTCCTCTCTTTCAGATTGGTCTCCTAGCTTTCACTGCCTTATCCTACTTACCTCCACAGACATATATGGAATTATGTTTCTAAAACATGGATCTAAACATACAACCTTTCATGTTTTCTGTTGCCTAAAGGATAAGGCACAGAATCTTTAGGAAGCTGACCCAAAACTTTATCTGAACTATTCAGCCATGTCTCCTGCCTGCTCCCTTCATAGGTCATATTTCTTTTTCCTATTCCCATCATGCCATGAATTCCCATTTTTAGAGTCTGTTCCTATATATTCCTCATTCACATATTACTTCACAGACTTACTCCAGCCTGTGTCATTTTGAGAATCCTTCAAGATTTCAAACTATAATCATCTTCACTATTGTCTCCCCCTTCCTACACAGACACACACCCATGCACACACACACACACACACACACACACACACACACACACACACACACATGTGAGAAGTAAATTAAAGTAATCACTCCACCATTAAGTTCCCATTCACTTGTACACACTTCAGGTTAAAGCACATTGTTTGAGGTTGTTTTTATGTCTGCTTATTATCCCAAAATGAAACTATTAAGGTGCGCCTGGGTGGCTCAGTTGGTTGAGCATCTGATTCTTGATTTCGGCTCAGGTCATGATCCCAGAGCTGTGGGATTGAGCCCCTGTCGGGTTCTGCACTGAGCATGGAGCCTGCTTATGATTCTCTCTCTCTTTCTCTTTCTTTCTTCCTACCCCCCCCCCCAACTCTGCTCCTCTCCCCTGCTTACACACTCTTTCTCAAAGAAAAAAAGAAAGAAAGAAAGAGAGAGAGAGAGAGAGAGAAAAGAAAAGAAAAGAGGAAAGAAAAGAAGAGAGAGAGAGAGAGAAGAAACTATTTATAAAGCCTTCTTCATGTTTAGTTGCAGGGTGATTGCAAATGTTCAATAAAAGACATTGGTTAAGATTCAGTAGCTTTTGGTAGTCCCACAAATCCCTTGTCAGAAAAAGGATAAAGTAATAAGGAATAGAATTATTTATGTCACCTTTGTGCTGTCAACTATTGCATGGTAAAATCTGGGAATATTAGCAACTGAAAAGGTATGAATAAAGTCATCTTTGTAATGTTGGACTTTGCTTTTGCCCAACCATCCAAATACCTAATTAGGTGCTGCTGCATCTAGTTGTTAATTACATAACCCAGTAAAGTTCACTGCGGTATGCTGGTTTTTAAGTGAAGAAAAAAGGGCAAAATTTTAAACTGTCTAAATTTAGCAGTCCTTTGGGTACTTTTACATTTGTTGAATATTGCAAAAGTAAACACCCATCTGTTTTTAGTGCTAATATGATTTTGTATATCAAGCAGTTTGAAGATTTTTCCCCCATGCAAGCTTCATCAGCTGTTTTATCAACAGTGTAGGCTCCAGGCACTTTCGTAAAGTTGAGTTGGGATAAATGAAAGATCCTTGTCAAATTGGTAATCATGAAAGTATTCAGAGTGAAAGGGAGATCATATTTTAATTTAATTTCAGTGCCTCAAGATATTTTTCCTTATGGGCTATATTACCATTCTCTGTTTACATATCCATCTTTTAAGAAATCATAGCTACTCTTAATACATTTCAAATCAAGCTTTCCAGGATCTGGGTGATATATCTCACTTCTTTCTGCAAGAGTGTCTTGAATTATATGAGAGCTTTCTCATTGTGACACACTCAAATGCTAAATGATTTGTAGAGGGATAGAGATATATTGTAATCCCAAAGTCGTTTATATATTCTATTGAATCGGACAAATTTTAGTGCCCTAAGTGGTTATAACTTGATTGTAAGTTCTTTGAGGACAAAGTTGCAGCCTTACTCTTTTGTAATTCCCACATTTCATGGAAAGTTTCAGGTTAATTCTTAGGTACTAAAGAAAAACTGACATTTTCTTACTAGAAAGTCCATGAATTTAAGGACTTGTCATACCTTTCTAAAGGAAGATGGCCAGTGGCAATATATTGTATACAAGTTGCCACAAAAGCATGTGTCCTGGCTACCTTGACCACAATTCATCGGACCAGATATTGTATCCTGAGCAAAAAAAAAAAATGGCCACCTAGACTAAATAAAAAGAGGTCAGCAGCTGTCAGGAAGTATGGTGATATAACTCAGGCAATAAAGTCACTATATAGTGGATAGTGGCTAACTGCATAATTTAACAATCTTTTTTTGGGGGGGGTTGTTTTTATTTATTTTGAGAGAGGGACAGAGAGAGAGAGAGAGAGAGAGAGCACATGAGCGGAGGAGAAGAGAGAGGGAGAGAAAGAATCCCAAGCAGGCTCTGCACTGTCAGCGCGAGCCCTTCATGGAACTCAAATCCACGAAGCATGAGGTTAATCATGACCTGAGCTGAAATCAAGAGTGAAATGCTTAACGGACTGAGCCACCCAGATGCCCCTAATTAAGCACTCTTAATACAAGCAACAGAAACAATTCTGGCTGTCAGAAGTGAAAAGATGATTTATCAGCAGCTACAAGATGTCTTACATAATCAGGAAGGCAGGAACATAGGCTTTGAAAGGGGGCAAAAATGAAAGGGGTGCAGAGAAGGGGCAGCAAGAATTGTCCAGTTTAAATGCAGCCTCTACCAGTGCTGGTATCTCCCACTACTGCCATTGTTGGATACTGTCAGGAGACACTATACCCTACGCCACTACAAATAAACCTTAACCCCTTTTCTGGTTGTGAGATTACAATTTTGCCTGGAGCTTTATTTGGCCATGCCTAGATCACTTCCTTATTTTTAGTTGCCAGGGAGTAAAGAGAGGAAAACTCTCTTCAGTGGATTACGTAGTGGGGACAGCTTCTGTGTCCTACTGTACTTCATACAGTGGGAATTTACCACAAAATAGAAAGGGTATGACATAGGAAGGACAGCCAAAAAAAAAAAAAAAGAATTTTTCTGTTTGTATTGCATCTTCTGTTCTGTGTGCTTGATTTTGAAACATACAGATTTTATAGTAGGTGTTAGAAAAATTGAATCGGAGGACCAAAAAGGCAACATGTAAAAAATGAGAAAGTAAGTTGAAGTAGAAATGGAAAAATGCTGAGAAATAAGAGCAGATTTATTGGTACTAAGGAGTTTCTAATCCTTAAAGCAATAGACAGCAACTCTTAAAGGAACAAGAAAGTAAGAGCTGCTCTTTGTCACTGGCTTCTCTGGTGAGTCACCAGAGCTACTGTGTATGCTACAAGAGAGTGAAGGCATCCCAGACCCTAGAAGACTGGCTCTTCCTCTACCAAAAACATTTCACTTACTGTCTTATATCTCCATGTACACTAGTTATAACTCCCTGACAATGGTGGGAACCTTGGCATGGTTCCTTTTCTCAACACCAGAAAGACTTTAAAACAGAAAACACACGCACAGACACACACACACAAACATACACACATCTTATGATAATATACTCTTATAAGCCATGTACTCTTATAAATAAATAAATTGGTAATGATTAAGCTAGGTTCTGATTGCTCAAAATTTGGGGTAAAATCTAGCATCCCTGAATTTTATATCAAGAATTTGTAAATATCACACTTCAGAGGTCATGTTTAATATCTTCCTCATCCCCTATTTTCACACAAAGACTTTTCAATGAAGTCACCCCACTTTTAGTTATCTCCAAATCCTTTGCAGCTCAAAGTGGGAAATTAGTCCACAGAGCTGGGAAAACAAACAAAGGCCTAGATATTTCTTTCTAGCTCTTGCAGCAGCCGTAGGAAGAAATCCCTTAAGGAACTGTACCAACTTGTTATGGATGAGTTCCCCTTAGCTGAAACCACTCATTGCCAAGGGATTGAGGTTTTCTCCGCTACATTATTTAAAATTGCCTCAGCAGTAATTCCTTCTTGCTTAGATTTCATAAAGTTCCCAGGACAGAAGCATGACTTCCCTAGACTCTCTTCATCCTAAATGTATCAGCATTGTGGGTGCTTCAGGGCAGAAGGCTGTTTTACACTAGTCTCCTCCCTGTGTCACTTAATCATTCACACCAATGTGGGATTATAAAGATAGTGAAGTTTTGTGCTTGTGGTTGTTTTCTAACTGTAGCACTGGAAAACATAGGCTAAGTGAATAGACCAACAGATGTATAAAATATCAATTGTTACACTGTTTACACTAATGCTTTGCATTAAGAAAACAAATGACAAGCTGCCTGAAGTCTGCAAAGAATAAAAACTCCTTATTATACACTTAAATACTCACTTGCCCTTATCTAAAATGAATCCATACACAGTAGTGCAGGCAACTGCCTGCACTTCATTACCCACTGAAGTCTTTTTAGTGTGTTCTGAGCAGTGATTGGGAAGCCTGCTGAGTTTCAGTTTGGCTCAGCTGGTCCACAATTTTCAACCCCTACTGGTGGTATCAGCAAAGCATGTGCATAGCCTATTTCTCCATATATTAAGATTTTCCAGGTTACACTGTATAACCTCATTAATAAACAAACTATGAACAATCACTTTTTGCATGATAGATAATACTAGCCTTTGAATTCACAGAAAAATAGCAACTCATATATAAGGATAACCTAATAAACAAATGCATTATACCTCATGTTAGACAATGGTGATCCAAAATGTATAATATACTATCCCTATTCTTTTTTTTTTTTAATTTTTTTTAACGTTTATTTATTTTTGAGACAGAGAGAGACAAAGCATGAACGGAGGAGGGTCAGAGAGAGGGAGATACAGAATCTGAAACAGGCTCCAGGCTCTGAGCTGTCAGCACAGAGCCCGACGCGGGGCTCGAACTCACGGACCGCGAGATCATGACCTGAGCCGAAGTCGGCTGCTTAACCGACTGAGCCACCCAGGCGCCCCTACTATCCCTATTCTTAAAAACAAAACAAAAAATACTTCATAACCTAGGGGGGGAAATACATAATACAAACAAATAATGTGGTGGGTTTCTAATTTAGATTAGCTAGTAAGACCAAGATAATCCTAGGAAATCTGAATCTGACTCCCTGGGGACAAATTGTGGAGGGGAAGATTTGAAATTTTAGAAGTTTTAAGAGCTGATCTCCATTAGCACTGCCAACTGGGAGTAAAGAAGTGAGCTGGTGGAGAGGTAGCCAGAGAATCAGCGGGTCATCAGAGGATAAAAAGAAAGACTCAAAGAATATTTGGCCATTGGGAATTATCTAAGCAGTATATGGCAATTCTTGTCCATTTGTTAAAAATTCAAGCTTCTGAGACTAAGTTTGTGGTAATAGGAACTCTTATACTAGGAACATTAAAGGAATGGGACATGAAAGAAACGCTGTCTGAAAGGAGGAGAAACAGCATAAACACTGTCACAGGAAATGGCATTTAAAGGACTAAAAAAAGAGAGGCGCCTGGATGGCTCAGTTGGTTAAGCATCTGACTCTTGATTGCCGCTCAGTTCACGATCTCACGATTCATGGGACCCAAGCAGGGCTCTGTGCTGTCAGCGCAGGGCTCCATGTCACGAATCATGAGATCATGACCTGAGCCAAAATCAAGAGTTGGAGGCTCAACTGGCTGAGCCACCCCTAATTCTTCATATTTTAATTCAACACAGTGTTTATGGTCTTTAGTGTCTCAGACTCTATGTTAGGGGATCAGATACAAGAGTAGGATACACCCCTTAAAAGACTAATAGTCTATTAGAAAGAAAAAAAACATAAATGGATGATGGTTAAATATTGTGATAAATGAAGGAGTAAAGAATGTTATGAAAGTATTTAAAAGGGAGTCATTTACTCATCTGTCCTGTACTGAGGTAGGATGGGAGGATTGGTCATGGAGGGCTGCCCTGGGGTGTCTATCCAAGGGACAAGAGGTGAAACATTCTGCATAAAAAGATAACAAGAAAGAGAGGCCTGAAGTGAGAAACAGAATGGAGAAGGCTTTATGTGTCTGGGGAGGAGAGAACACACAAGCAGCTCTATGTCATCTTCAGCTTAAGGCACAAATGGAGAAGAAAGAATGTATGTTACATATGAAATGTTTTATACACACATACAGTGCCTGTATATATACTCACATTTTATATTCACATTATTTGTTTGTATTATGTATTTCCCCCCCTAGGTTATGAAGTATTTTTTGTTTTGTTTTTAAGAATAGGGATAGTAGGGGCGCCTGGGTGGCTCAGTCGGTTAAGCAGCCGACTTCGGCTCAGGTCATGATCTCGCGGTCCGTGAGTTCGAGCCCCGCGTCGGGCTCTGTGCTGACAGCTCAGAGCCTGGAGCCTGTTTCAGATTCTGTATCTCCCTCTCTCTGACCCTCCTCCGTTCATGCTTTGTCTCTCTCTGTCTCAAAAATAAATAAACGTTAAAAAAAATTAAAAAAAAAAAAGAATAGGGATAGTATATTATACATTTTGGATCACCATTGTCTAACATGAGGTATAATGCATTTGTTTATTAGGTTATCCTGGACCCAATAAATTTATATTCCATTTTCTTCTCAGTAAGTAGCAATAAGAAAGTCAGTGTTAATTCATGCAGTGTGAGCTCTATGGATTCAACAGTATTTGTTGAGAGCCTATTATGTGCCAAACCCTGTGCTACAGGCTCTGAAATAATCTGAAATGAGAAAGCATTAATATCTCCTTTTTTATACTTATATCCAGCTTGTATTTCATTTATATGTCTGCCTTTTTTTTCCTACTAGACTCTGCTTTCCATGTTCCATTCATCTTATTCTCCAGCACAAACCAGTTCAATGCCTTGTGGTCAATGAATATTTGTTGAAAAAATAGAACCCACATTGCCTAGAATACCACCAGCGTTCCTTTTATTTAATTTATATTTAAATGCCCTTAGAATTTTTTTAATGTTTAGTTATTTTTGAGAGACACAGAGAAGGGGAGGGGCAGAAAGAGAAGGAGACAAAGAATCCGAAACAAGCTTCAGGCTCTGAGCTGTCAGCACAGAACCCAACATGGGGCTTAAAATCAGGAACCGCGAGATCAAGACCGGAACACAAGTTTGAAGCTTAACCGATTGAGCCACCCAGGCGCCCCTAGAGTTGTTTTCTGTTTTTTGTTTTTTAATTTTACAAGAAATTTGTGGCTGTATAATTTACCTATAATAAAAAGAACACATTTAGGTGTAGTGTTTGATGAGTGTTTCGGCAGATGTCTACACCTGTGTAAACATTATAGTCAAGTTATAGAAAGTTTCCATTACCCTCCAAAAATTTCTTATGCCTCTTCCCACTTAATCCCTCCCCTGCACCCTAACCCTAATCCCAGCAGCCATTGCTCTGATTTCTATTAGCTTACTTTGTGTGTGTGTGTGTGTGTGTGTGTGTGTGTGTGTGTGTGTGTGTGATTTCATAGAAATGTAAGCATACAGCATTTAAACTCTTGGGTACTTCTCTAACTGAACATAATTTGTTTTAATTAACTATAAATTGTTCCAGGATTCAGTAGATTAATTTCTTTTTATTACTGAATAATATTCTAACATGTGGATATATAACTACTTGTGTATCCATTCACATTTTAATGAATATTGGGTTGTTACCAATTTGGAGCTTTTTTGAAAGAGTTGCTATGAACAGTCATGTGCAAATCTTTGTGTGGACCTGCTGTCATGTCTCTTGGATATATAATTAAGAGTGAAATTTAGTGGGTGGATTGTATGTGCATGCTTGCTTTTTTTAGGAAATTACCAAATGATTTTCAAGGCGATTGTATCATTGTTAGAATTCTTAAGTCAGGAAAACCAGTTCAAAGAGAAGACATACTAAACCATACGTTCATTTAAAACATCCATTCCCGTGCACAATCTTTGCATTTAGTAATAATTCTACCTGGAGTAGTTAACTCTTTCTGTTCTATTTTATTGACATAGAAGGATAAATACATCATGTTTGCCTATTACTCTGAAGCTACATTTACTCTTATAAGTATAAATGAAGTAGAAGCCTTTTATAGTTCTGGTTTATAATTGATGGCTGAATTTCACTTTAGGGAGCAATTTTGTTAAAGAAGATGATGGTTTAGGACATGATAATGGGAAAGAAAATTAAGAAGGTGAAATAGATACTCAGATTGATCTTCTGGGCCCTAGTTCTCTCTGTCAGAGAAGTGGACATAATAAAAATGCTAGCTACTTCCTAGCATTCATGTGAATTAAGACTTAGGAGTTCCTTAGTGGAAAGCATTTATAACTGGTAAAATTTTTCAGTGAATTCATTGAAACACCACCTTCTAAGAAAGCCACTTTGACAAGAATTGTACAGAGTTAAAATTACCAGGTAAATTGGAGAGAAATGTTTCTCAAAGTCAAAAATTTCACTTGTAATTTAGCTTATCAAGACATTCTCACAATCTCATTCTCTAATGCTTGTTCTTTTGTACAGGGCATGAAACCAATGAGATTTGATGCCCTAGGAAATTGGTGGAAATGCCTGTCCTACAATGGAGAGGTCATCTTAGGGGTCTCAAACACAGCAGGGTATATCATTTATAGAACTCCTTTTATATTTAACTAGAGACATGCTAGTTACTAGATTAAAAAGTATTATCTTACAGCCCAGATAGAAAAGTAAGCTTTAAAAAAATTTTAAGCTTTAAAGTCACAAGAATTAGAAATTGCTATCTTATGGCCCAGATAGAAAATTAAGCTCTAGGTTCGCCAGGGGGGCTCAGTTGGTTAAGCGTCCAACTCTTGATTTCGGCTCAGATCGTGATCTTGCAGTTATTGAGATGAAGCCCCACATTGAGCCACACCTGGGGCTCTCCGCTGACAGTACTGAGTCTGCTTGAGATTCTCTGTCTCCTTCTCTCCCTGCCCCTCCCCCTCGCACAAATGTGTGCCCGTGTGCTCTCTCTCCCTCTTCCCCCCTCAAAATAAATAGGTAAACTTTTAAAAAATTTAAAAAAAAAAGAAAATTAAGCTTTACAAACAGTTTTTGATGTAAGCGGAAACAACCGCAGCAAACAGTCTACTCAGCGCTACATTTTCCAGTTGCAGTTGTTGTTGTTTGGTTTTCATAAGACTCTATTCCAGACTGTATCAATTGCCGGCAGACACAGGGCTGCTCCCCATTCATGTTGTCAAAGAGGCCAAAATTGTCTCTAGCATACTTTCTTCCTTTCTTCAGCACTTCACAGGTTTGGGCTGGTAGCTTCTCACCTCATGCAGTCCCCTCAAGAACACCATGTGCTTCCCTGGGCTCATCACTCATTCCTTTAAGGGCTTCAGTGATTTCTTCTCTTATCACACACTTCCATCACAGAAAAATTCCTTCTGTTGCCTCAGAGTTTTCTCTGTGATCACATGAATAACAAAGGTGTTGATAGGGGTTGAGGAAGTATACATGCAAACACACACAGTTGCTGTGGGAGAGATTGCAAATCGTGGTCAGGGATGGGTATCATTCATATCAATATGAAGAACCAATGAAGTCCTGAGGATCTAGGTAGACTTTTTATGGATCAGGCAGTTTTAAAAGTTAAGCTGTTCTTTTTTTGTATCATTATCCATTATTTTTCTTCAGAATTATCCCAGATTTGCAAGGAAGTCTTGGATCTCACACTTTTAGGTATTATCTATCAGAAAATGTACTCAGGTTTTTCTTCAACCTAGACATAGTCTATATTTTGATGGCTATATAAAGAAATCATTGGAAAATGTACTGAGTTTTTATTCATTCTTCTTTCATTGACCCAACTATCTTTTGTCTGCAATGTTTTGTGCCTAGAAATAGAAAAGAAGTGCAGAATTGTTTGATTTTCTTTCCTGTGTTGGTGTGGATAATGTTAATGTCCCAAATTGTCTGAAATAATAATGCCTTTGTGTATTTCCTATCCTGAAGATTTGGGGGGACGGCATGAGAAATTGTCTAAAATTCATGCATTTGAGATTTTTATTTATTTTTTTAATTTTTTTAAACATTTATTTATTATTGATAGAGAGACACAGAGCTTAGCTAGGGGAGGGGCCAAGAGATGGACAGACACAGAATCTGAAGTAGGCTCCAGGCTCTGAGCTGTCAGCACAGAGCCCGACGCAGGGCTTGAACTCACAAACTGCAAGATCGTGACCTGAGCCGAAGTCGGATGCTTAACCGACTGAGCCACCCAGGCACCCCTAAATTAAGATTTTTAGAACTGCCTTTAATTGATGACACCATCTGATGTTGTCACTAGAAAATGAGAAGGTCAAGATGCAGAAACACTATTAATTTATGCTTTTAGATCTCAAATATTTAATATCAAATTGTGAGGAAACCAGGAAAGTGTGAATAGTTACAATGTGTCCTTTAATTCCCCAAAGTGTGCAGGTTCATTTTATCATATTATTAGCCTCACCACACTTGTAGTTTTATTAGAACATTCCCTGTTACACCTGTCAAGCCAAAACTTCAATTTACTGACAGTCATTACTTTTTACAATAATATAAGGCAGAAGTTGTTTTTAAAATTTCCAGGTAATCAAATTGTGTTTTAGTTGGGTGTGAGAATTACTTGGCAGCTGGCTTGGCTGAACCTCAGCCAAGGTTCATAACGCCATGAACCTTGCTCATAGAAGTATAGGAGGGTCAAATAATGGTATCTCAAAACAGATGATTTAAGTAAATAATGGTACCAGCGGACCATATGTTTAAACAAAAAAAAAAACACTGAAAAACTTTGAAAAAATTCCAAATTGTTAATAAACAATGTGTAAAAGACATTCCACGTATTCACTTAAAGTATTCAACTAGTAAGAACGAACAGAAAAAGAAGTATGACAGATGCTGAAAGTAAATTATAAAGACATGGTGGTCAATAGTATCGAAAGCCACTTAGAAGTCTGTATCAGATTATTAGTGTTTACGCTATTGGAACCAAATAATATTTTGTATTTGTTTCAGTAATTCTTATCAGGCTACTTTCCATGTATTATGAAATTCAAGTGATCTTTAAATTATTGTCAAATTCTATCTTAAAAAGAGCTTTCACAAAGGACATGCAATTCATATCATCTAGAGTTACTGTCATTTCTAGGCTAAGTCCCATGGAAATTCATAACTTAAAAATGAAAGTCACAAAGATGCAACTGCCTTCATAATGCCAATGCAGCGGTTATAAATATTTCATGAACATTGCATGGGCAGGGGCAGATCTCCATTTTCATGAGTTAGAATTTGTACAGCTAAGTCTCCAGATTTTACTATTCATAATGCACAGTATGCCCTGTAGAGCATTCCATATAGTGCTTTTTTAATATTTATGTTTAATGAAGAAATTACTGTTCTGAAAGAGAACAAACCAAATCACAGATTTTTTTGTTAAAATTATGAGTTTTGCTGAATAGAGACAGTAACAATCAACAGAAATTACCTCATTGCTGTATCTTACTTAGCACATAAACGCATAACTTTTAGAGTAATACAAAATGACAAATCAAGACACATTAACGTAAGTGAAAAGGTTCTTTCTAAAGGTTATAACATTAGAAATCTCATCTTAAAAGAATTTGAAAGGTTAAAATGCAAAGAGCAACTTTCTTACATATAAAAATACTAATTACAAATGATATACTTGCCTGCTGTTTCATACTTTAAATATATGTCTGTGTTTTTCTGGGTTTTTCTTTTATTCAAAAAACATTTTAACTTGCTAAGATAATATTACCAAGCTCAATAATGAATTGCTATTGCATATTTTAAGGTAATTTATCAAAGTGCATTATCAGTACCTGTCAGAATAAATTTTGCACTAAAAGTAATAAAAAAAGGACTATTGTGTGTGTTGAAATCAAAGAACATTGCCACAGCTAAGTTATTTTCAATGGAAAGGATAGGTGATTGCCCTCTAAATGATACTTGTCCCATGAGAAAATAGAAGCCTGAAAAATCACAGGAAACAGGCACAGGAAAATGTCTATTCCGTGCTTTTAAAAATGAGCATTTGATATTTTATTTCATTTTTGTCATTGATCAATTCTTTCAAGTAGCTCAGTGTTGAAGAGTGCTTCACAGATCTTGGTAACATTTACAAAAGTAAACTAAGTTCCTTATCAGCTCATGTATAATCCAAGGCTGAATTATTCTGTATTAGCATATACTATATATCATAATTAGATTGATTAGGAAGTCACAGATTTTCTTTTGAATATATTTCAAGACTAAGTCTTCTAATAATGAAAACAATAAGCTTCAGATGTAATGTCATTCATCTGGGAATCAGCAGCTTAAGTATTTTTTATTAGGTTTAGGCCAATGAGGTCGCTGGAAATTCTGTAATATTTACTGAAATTACCACCAGAAGTTGATGTTTTACTCCTGATATTATTTAACTGGTAGTGGAAAACACTTTTTTCCATTTGGTTCTTTGTAATTTTATTTTCCAAAGGCTCCCTTGAGGAATTTAACCTTTATGTGATGAATTTGCAGTTCACTGGAAGTGTGTTAACCTTAGTTCCCTAATGAGTCTACGTGTAATACTGAGGCAGAATTGAGAAATATATCATGTAGCTCATTGTCAAGTTGGATTTGTCTTGCACGTATCCACTTTGCTGTTGTTCCAGTACACATTTTGATCACAATTTTTTAATTATGTTCTATATTTAACTGACCTATTTGAACAGGATCCAGAGCTGGTACGGAACATCTGTCGCTGGGTTAGGCAAGCTGTTCAGGTTCCTTTTTTTGCCAAGTTGACCCCAAATGTCACTGATATCGTAAGCATCGCAAGAGCTGCAAAGGAAGGTAAGAACTAGACTTGCATCAGTTGTCTAGTTATGGAAGTATGGGCCTGAAGTATGTAGCCAGACTAAAGTATATCACCATCCACAAATATATGTGTATATCTTTGTCTAGAGTTTAAGAAAAATACTAAATTGAGCACTTGATCTCACAAATGCAGTAGATTCACACCTGGACTCATGCTAGTAACTGTACTCCAGACTTTGGCCAGGGAAAACAAGAACATTTATAATCTTTCTTGATAAACACCTGCTCCACACACAAAAAAATTATGAAACAAGACCATGGTCACAGCAAACCACTCCAAATAAATGACCATGTAATGTAACAATCCAGCAATAGCGTTTGAACATTCAATGAAGTTAAAAAAAAAAAAGATACCAGCTTCCACAATATCAAATTTCTTATAAGTTCCCTTTCTATGTGATAGGGCCTAGTACACTGCCTTAAACATATGTTCAATAAAGACCGATTGAACACATAAATCATGCAGTCAGTGAATGATTTTATAAATCATATGCGCTGTGCCCTATCCAATGGAAGTTGCATCTTGATTTGCAAAGGTATTGCGAACTACCTGGAAAATAACACCAAACACAAAACATTTGGCATCTATAAATCTGTATAAGAAATGGAAAAATGAGTTGGTGGTAATTAAAAATTTGTGTTTCTAGTATTTTAAGCATAAAGGTAGGAGTGAAATTAGTGAAGATATCTGAGGGGAGGAAACGTTCTTAAGAGAAAGTAGAGTGTGCATTTTCCTGGGTTGTGTGGGTTTGAATGGGTTTTGACCATTGTCCCTTTCAAAACTGCAGGTAAATGATGAAGTGTTTTTCATAGGTGGTGCAGATGGCGTTACAGCCACCAACACTGTCTCAGGTCTAATGGGATTAAAAGGCGACGGCACACCCTGGCCAGCAGTGGGCATTGGGAAGCGGACTACATATGGAGGAGTATCTGGTAGGTGTTGCCCTCTGCTTGCATTTTGCTTCCTTGAAGGTTGCCGAAAAATCAGAGGTCATGTTGCAAGCAAGTGTAGCATGTCTTTTACGATCCCAAATTCTTATTACTCATTGCTGGTCAAAATTCCTAATAGTTATGACAGATGTTACAGATCGAGTGTGAAGGCTCAAGTGACTGATAGCAGAAGATAAGAGAATATCAAGATAGGGTCGTGTGTGAATTCTATTCTCTTGTATTCTACGCTTTCCTCAGAACTTCTCATTGTCACAATTGTCTTGTCACTTATTAGTAAAGGCTAACACTGGGACCAGCTAAGAGAAAAAAAACATAAGCACCTGATTATATCTTTTTCATAGTCTGAATTTTTCCCCACTTTTCCTAGAATTTTGAAATCTCCTATCTTCAAAAAATTTGCTTTCATAACTGTCCCCCAAAAATTATTGAAACTGCATTTGTCGCTTTAGGTAAGAAGACATTTGCAGACCTCACACCTTTGCATATCTTTTCTCATCCTCAAACACTTGCGTTTAAAACAGAAACAGAAGTTTTAATCCCAGTGTGTCGCTCAGTAAATTTGCCCTGTGCACTCTGTTGCTGTGACAACATGAACTTGGTCTTGCAAAGACAATGCTGTAAGGTTCTTGACTGTACTGGTATGGGGATTAGTCTCCTTGGTGATAGAGACAGTGGTAAATATACATAATATAGCAGTGTCCCACTGTTCGAGAAAAGCATTGCTGAATCAGACCAAAATATCCTTTTCGAAGAGGCTAGATAGACACAAATAAAGCACTATCCATGCTGAGGTATTATGTTTTGAAAGCATGAAGTATGTCTATGAGCCATGATTTTTAAAAATTATATTCTGTTTTTAATTGAATGCCATTCCCATTCCCATAGTGTCAGAAAGAGGAGAGCTGACGAGAAGCTCCTGCTCAGGGTCCAGACACAACTCTCTTTTATCAGCTATCAAACAGAGCCTTAAATATTATTGTAATGCAGAATAACGTGGACTGCGTTAGCATGTGCAGCAGAAAGAGAGTCAAGAGACTCCAGAGTTGGGCTGTAACGTGCACTATGTTTTCTGTCAGCCCATTTCAATTTTTCCAGCCTGCCATGTTGACAGCAAGAGAATAAAGGAGGTCACAGAGGGTGCTGAACATTAAAAATTAATAAAAGAACTATTGCAGTAGTATTTTATATAAGTAACACCGTTCATGTTTTCTCATTTAAGCTGCAATTTCTGAATATTCTCCCATACTATAACTCAGTCTAATAAAACTACAAAATTACAGCATTAGAAAAAGTCTTTTGTGTTGTAGTCTTTAAGCATACACATACTGGAAATTATAGCATTACCTGAAAACAAGTTCAGCTATACCTCAGGGCCTGTTAACGTTTCCATGAAACTCTATTTCTAAGATTTATAAATTCATATATAAATATTCACTTGGGCTATAAGCTCAGCTAAGCCTGGGTGGAACTTTAATTTTAAACAACAAAAAGTCCCTAACATTTTTAAGGACTTGTACCTCATTTCTAATAGGTTTTATATTAAGTCCCTTCACATTAAACAATCTGTTTTGAAAACAGCCTTTCGTCATATGGACAAAATTGATAGAATTTTCTCCTTTAAAGCAATGTTTGCTTTAATTTAAAGGTAATAGAATCTGAAAAGCGGTTCAAACAGGCAATAATAATATATTTTAGTACAGAAGCAAGTTCTATAACAGAGTACCTTCAGAATGAGTTATAACAAAACCTAGCCTAGCAAAACTGTGTTAAATATTAATGGCTTCAAATTTTAGGAATGAGGGAAATATCTAAATGGCTAAACACCATTCCTAGTTTTATCAAATATAGCTGTCAAGACTTCAAAGTCTGCTTCAATATAGAATATCATATAAAATATGCCAGATATTTTTGTATGATTAAAAAAATTACCACAGCACAGCGCTAATACTTTCCCAAGTATTCTCTCACAGCGCTAGAATGTCTACTTTTAGAAGAGCAGCTTGAATCACAGATTTGTTTTAAGTGAAAGCTAAAAAGTATTAAATTTTGGATCGCCACCTGAAATACAACTCATACTTACCATTGCCAGGGAGGAATATTTTTCCCCTTCAATATTCTCTAGCTTTCTATTCTGTCTTTATTATTTTTTTCTCAAAATAAGACTGCTGCTGTTTGACATGAAGGTTTTGTTTTGTCTAAATGGGAAAATAATCAGGTACTTGAGGTATTGCACATGCTATAGAAAAATGGTCACATTTCTGTAATGTCCTGTTAAAACATTAGCTAATAAGGGGCAGTGACTAGCATTGGGAAGACAGAGGCTCAGCTAAGAAATGTCAGTTGAATTACTTCAAATATGATTAGTTTGGATTCTAGAGTAATTTATTTTTTTAAAAATGTTTATTCATTTTGAGAGAGAAGGAGAGAGCAGAGGAGGAGCAGAGAGAGAAGGTGGAAGAGAGAGAATCCTAAGCAGGCTCCATGCTATCAGCACAGAATCC
The DNA here is from genome assembly GCF_018350195.1 of Panthera tigris. Lineage (NCBI taxonomy): Eukaryota > Metazoa > Chordata > Mammalia > Carnivora > Felidae > Panthera > Panthera tigris. The sequence goes on along the minus strand of NC_056667.1, from coordinate 82,124,730 downwards.
AACACAGGGCTCAGTCTCCAAAAATGTGAGATCATGACTAGAGCTGAAATCAAGAGTTGGATGCTCAACTGACTGAGCCATCCAGGTGCCCAAAGAGTACTTTTAAAGCAATGCTTTTCAACCTTTGGTTTCCAACTCATGAGTGGAAGTTTAATTAACTGTAATCAACATTTTAAAAAAGTCAAATAAAGGGGTGCCTGGGTGGCTGAGTCAGTTAAGTGTCCAACTCTTGATTTTGGCTCAGGTCATGATATCATGGTTTGTGGGTCTGAGCCCCACATCGGGCTCTGTGCTGACCGTGCAGAGCCTGCTTGGGATTCTCTGTCTCCCTCTCTTTGCCCCTCTCCCGCTCATGCTCTGGCTGTCTCTCTTTCTAAGTAAATAAACAAATAAATAACCTTAAAAAAATAAAATAAATCAAATAGAATAAAAAACAATGTCATAGTGCTTTGCACACAGATGGTATAAACATTGCTCAAACCTCTTGTTCAGTATATGTATATTTTTTATATTGTATTTATATATACATATTTCTATACTGTACATATATACACACATGTATATATGTATATTTCTATACTAGGTTATGATGTAAAATTCATATTTTATTATGTTTAATTTCAAAAAAGTTGGAAAGCTACTGATTAGAGGATGTTCTCTTTATTTAATAAAAGAAGTCATTAAGCCTCTAGAAGTCATTAAACAAGGTTACTTGTTGCAGTTTAAAATTTTTATCAAGAGGGAGAGTTAGGATCTCATTCTAAGATCTCGTCCTTAGCTTTGTTATTTTAGAAAATGCTTTTTTACAACTCATCTATAGGTGAGTGGGTGGCATAGGGGGCAAAACATATGAACCAAATTCATAATGGAATGATTTATAAACCTGAATTTCAATTGGAGAAATACCTGGCAAGATTCATGGTCTGTGAGTCCATTAAAGGTTGAATTATAGAATTAAAAGTGATTTCATAGTGAGAACAGTATCAAAAGAAAGCTTATTCAGTATTTATAAGGGATATTTTCATGAAACCAAGATGGCTAATTAAGTTCTTTACCGGACAATTATTTCTGTCTAAATTACTACCTTTTAAGAATCAACATTCTCTATCTCTCTTTGGGCAGTAGAGACTTTACAGTGCAAGTTGTTACCACCTAACTGTCCTTCTTCTGGAATCCGTGAAAAAAACTTTTTGAGTAGATTATTGTTTTGTTTTGTTTTGTTTTCTGGCAGGGGGGATTCCTTGGTTTTCTTTATTTCATTGTGAGAACCACTGATCCATCAGTAACATTATAAACTCCAATCCCTGAGTGGATTACTGATTATTTTTCCTAGTTTTAGTTTAGTTATTTTTTCTTGTTTAAGTTTCAAATTTTGACCTTTTCCCTGGCCTTGTCCGCAAATGGTGAAGTCATCTTAAGATAGCTCCTAACTCAGTGATTACTATCACCTATGTAAATGGTGTCATCCAGCTGTGGTGTGACATTTTCACAGTTAGTCTTCCCTGTGGTTAAGATTCTTTGAGGCATGGTTAAGAATGAGTCCTGCGTGACATAACTAAAGATACATATTTCTTGCAACTGATTTCATGAGGACAGTATTTATTAATTTACAGCTGCATTAGGAGAGGTAGTAATCTATTTCATTGGGGTAAACTCGTTTGAAGGAGTTATTCCTTGTGTTTTAGGTGCTTCTTTCTATTAATGGGGAATGGGCATATTTTTAGGTTTCTTAATATTATTCCATTGTCCTATATATATTTTGATTTTTTAATACATATAAACACACACAAATACCCACACATAGGGAAAAGATCTGAAATTTCTCTGCAGAAGGCACTTTGAAACAATGATAGATGCTTTAGGCTTAATTAAATTCACTTCCTACAAGCTTAAGAAATTAACTCATTGTTTTACATTATTTTATTTGCTACATTTGTTCTGTGTAGCCAAAAAAAGGAAATTCTTGTTCTCAGTTTCAATTTTGGAAGGCTTTTTGAAATTATTGTCTATGCCAACTTATTCAGTTAAAACAATAGGACACATTTTATTTGATAGTAATACTTATAAACTTTACTACTGATTTCTGAATAATTCATCAAGGGTGGCCTTCAAGATTTGCTCTCTACTTCAGGAATCCAAATTCACTAATTACCTATAGGATATTACAGATTTAAGAAATGATTGTGTATTTCTTAACAAACGACAATGGCATACTCCATAAATGCCCTTACATTCTCAAGTAAATAATGAATGATTTGAAATCCAGCTATGTGGGCTATTGGACACCGAACTCTTGAGTTCTTATAGTTACAAGCCTCCTAAAGGTGTTTTCATTGTAAAACCAACAAGGGAAACACCAATAAAAGAAGGTACAAGTTAGAAATTTGCTAGTAATTTGTAACTCTGTGCTAGTATAGGGCTGGAAGTGAGTACAAAAGTATTTAGCTCAGAAAACTTGCACAAATATGAATCAGTATAATAGCTTAAAAAGGAATCTTAACTCTATACCTCATATTTGATGTTTGTGCCTAACAAAGTTACTTAGTCATGAATTGTTGGGACCATACAGTGACCTAGCAGCATTGAACTCAGCTACTGGGAAATATATAAATGAAAATCCAATATAACCCATTCCAATCATAAACTTAAACTTATTTTGATGTATTTATTAGTATATTGTTGAAAAATGAAGATGACAAAACATATAGTAGATTGAAAACCCACAAGTTACATTTTGCTTTAAATATCTATTTACACACATGCAAGCAACTAAAGATTTTGGCAAGATTTCTTTAAGTTCTTACACTATACATCATGAAGTGCAGTATTGGTATTTTTTATAGGAAGTAGTTGTTAATGGCCTGGAGTTTTTTTCTTGTCAATCACATAATTAATCATGCATAAAATCTTTCTAGAAAAACACACCTACTCACTGTCATAAAATCTCAACTATCTATTGTAACCATCTTTATCAATAAGAACTTAGATTTTAATACTGAAATGTCTAAAACACCCTGATAGATAAAGGTAACATTTAAATGAGTAAAAAAAAAATGCACTGATAAATTATTCCAAAAAGAATAATGAAAAGGAGAACCTTTCACTTTATACTCACTCATCTCTTGTGTGTGTGTGTGTATGTGTGTGTACAAAATAATGCAAAAAATGTACTCTATTATTCACATAAATATTCTTAGGCCATCACAAGTTTAACTGATCGAATTATTAAAGACCTTATTATATAAATATATGTACTATATTTGCAGAACAGTTGAAGTAGGCATATCAAATAAAGATGCTGAATTATAATTTTCATTATAAATTATCAGTTTGTTTGAGAGAAGCTCACCATTAGAACTATTCTCATTTAAATCATGCTCATTTGAATATATTTATGTACAGATTGACAAAGAATCCCCTTTTGCATTATATTGCCTTTCCTGGAGCCCGAATTTCACAGTGTTTGGCTGTCGTTGGTCTGTGCAGGAGATCAGAGCCCTAATAATAGATTTTTGACGGTGAGCTCGCCTGCTACCTGCCCTACACAAATCCTCACTGTTCATGTTTGCTTCATGGCAACAAAGCAGACAGAAGGAAAATGCCAAGTGCTGAGTTTGAGGTACAGCCTTGCCTTGGCTTGACATTTCAGCAGAATAGCAGTTTATGAGATGCATAATTTTTCATCTGGGACTCAGCTGCCATATTCATAGACGCTTACAGCTCATCGACGGACTGGAGCAAGGGCAAAGGTTTAAAGCATAGATCAAGGTCTCCATTCTTTCCTTAGGTATTTTAAAATAACTGTTGTCCTGCAGATAAATGATAAAATCAAAAAGTATTTAAGAGCCAACAAATTCATGGCCATGTGGATATTATATATGTTTTCTGTTGTTCAAAATTAGGAAAATAAATTAATGTCTGTATCAGCTTTTAAGAAAATATTCGATAGACTTTGTAAACCAAAGGACTCTGACAAACATATTAAGAAAACTTACCTTTGCAGCAGTGGTAATGAATTATTTAATTTCTTTCCTGTGTGTGTGTGTGTGTGTGTGTGTGTGTGTGTGTGTGTTTTCTATAAAGAATGAGTTCAAGCTTGAAATTAATCAAAAAATGTTCTATTATGAAAGTAAAACTAGAGAGTATTGTGTCACTGTTTAAGCTTGAATTTAAATATTCACAGATTCATGCATATCTACTGTACTAAAAAATCAGTGTAGGTACACGTCACTGACTGTTTAATTTAGAACTACACATCTCTGTAAGCTTCAGAAACAGTTCACCATGTCACAGTCTCATACAGAACAATGGTACAGTACATTGGATTAATTAAAGAAGCCTTGCAGAGAACTGAGTTCTCAGTATGTCAAGATTTCAGTTTTATGTTAAATATTTTCTAAAGGCCAGACCCTTAAATCTCAGGGGCTGTACCAAGCAGTGAGCTGTGAATTTAACCATAGGCTAACTGCTAATGATAAGGAAAAGAGTCCTGGTTGAGGCAGCTGTAATACAGTCATTGGATTAGGCTATCAATCACTCTGCTCCCTAAGGAAAAGGGGAAGAAGACCAAACAGTGAAAAGGGAAATTAGGAAAGGAGGGCATGACTAGAATGAGATTCCTTCCCATCCTTATCCATTCGTCGGTTTAAATCCCTAAGCATTAGACCAAACTCTCCAGCATTGCTCCGACTATAAAGCCAACACATTTATCCCTAACATCGAGAGAACTATCAAAATGTCATTGGCTCTCAGTAGCTGAAGATCTCAAAACCTGCTGGAAGCAAATGCCTGATTACATAATAAAAATGAGATTAACCCTTAATTTTTAGACTTAAGGTTTATATGTATAATTATGTTATGTATAAGGATTTATGTATGTCGGTAAGGGAAATATTCTTATTTAACTTATAACCTGGAGCCAAGTTTTACTTATGGAAGCCCTGTTATGAGGTGAGATTCCAGTAGATCAATGGTTCTCAAACTTAATGTGCCCCAGAACCTAGAGGACTCATTAGAATACAGATTGCTGGGCCCCTCCCTAAGAGATTTAGGAGGGCCCGAGAATCTGCATTGAACAGTAGATGAAGAAAGGTAAGAGTCATTTTAATTTGAAATTCTTATTTCCAAAATAGTGCCAAAGGCTTTTATTAGTGGTAAAATTAAAGAATCATGGCATTCCATAAATAAATATAGAATCTCTGCCCACCGCTACATATCTGAAACAAATCGTAGTAAATAGGATTGGAATTCGCTCTTAAGAAAAGTAGTGGAAAACAGTATTTGAGGTCTCATAATAGAAAGAATGTGGCACTCCATTTAAGATTAAGTGTTTCTAGTTATAAAATAAATAAGTCATGGGGATGAAAAGTACACTATAGGGAATATAGTCGATAATATTGTAATAATATTGTATGGTGACAGATGGTGACTACACTTATGGTGGTGAGCATTGAGTAATGCATAGAAATGTCCAATCACTGTGTTGGACACCTGAAACTAAGATTACAGTGTATGTCAACTACAGCTCAATAATAGAAAAATTTAAAGATTAATTTTTATGCGAAGAGAACCCATTCTAAGTGCCATTTAATAGTCCTCTGAAAAGGAAACAGGTGTCAGAGGGAGACAAGGGTAAAATTAAGCTCATGATTGTGAAACGTCTTTTCTTTTTGACTTTGTGCAGATACTAACACATTGAATAATAACAGTTCTCTCTCAAGACAAGCACTTACATATCAATGAATCTAGTTATTTTCTCAGACCCTTAACTGTAGGAAACAATAGTATTGGTAGCTTCCTGCTTTTCTCTCTTCTTTTTTTCCTGTCATTCCCATACAACAGCATCCTTTTATCAATAGAAGGTAAGAGATAACATGTTGTGGGGGGAAGGGAGGAAGCTGTTTCAATGCTGTGTTCCTGCCATTAACATAGTTATACTATGCACTGAGAGTTTCCAGAGTCATGTTTATAGCCTGTTGGTGATACTGTTTGTCAATAATGGAAGCTGCCTGCAGCTTTCCTGGATGATGAGTGTCCTGATGTGCAGCCCCAACAATTTAATACCATGTGAATACCTTATAGCAAATTACACCCAAAATTCCAAAAGGTTCTTCAATGTGGGGCATAGTGAATCCTCAAGAGATCCATGCAGTATCTGATGCTCGAAGGTACAGACTGCCAAGATGATACAGGACTGATGATAAAGGAAGGGTCATAATAGAGAAAAAAAATGAATCTGATCAGGCCACTTAACTTCACTTGCTATGTTTTTGTAAAGTCTAACACTTTAATTCAATGTGTGTACACTCATTATTTCAATGTTCTTCAGATTTTTATGCTCACAAATATGCCACATTAAAAAAATACTATGTACCCCTTATACGTTTTAAGTCAACCTTATAAATTTTAGCCATAAGTTTAAGTGATAATAAAAAATACAGTTTCCCACATTCTGAAAATATTAATTCTTAAAATAAAATTGCTGCATTACTCTTTTAAATAAACCTAGTAGAGTTGAAATAGCTCGGTGATTTTATACTCATCATAACCCCTTTAAAAATATATAAGGTTTGAAATAATAGTTGAAAGTTTTACATGATTTCTCCCTTGAATTAGTATTTCCATTCAACTTCCTAACCAAATTTTATCCTATTTTCTTTTATTTTTAAGCTTGGACATCTTTTATGGATCACCTTATAGAATTTCTCTTTAACAAAATATATGCCTATGAATTGACACTTATATTTTTTAAATTTCTGGATTAAGGCTTTAATGATAATTTTTTCTTCTGTATTGTTATAATTTACAACTTATATTTTACCTTGTATAAAGTATATCTTATATCTTATACTCATACTTTATCATAATATAAATATATTATACATAGTGATAATTAGTCAACAGAAAAGTAAATTTTATTGGAAATGCTCTTCTTAATTAGGAAAATATGGTTTTTTTAAAACAATTTTATTATATATTTATTATTGATGCCTATTTTTCCCAAAAAATGTCAGGGCTGGCATTATTCTATTCTACTATTATTTTTTAGATACGAATTTTCAAAATCCTTGTTCATCCAAATCATTAAAGGCAACCGCAAGGAGTTTTATTATAGTCATTTAACTTAAATCTTTGAACACCGTCCACATTACAAGCTAAAAATTACTTAGTAATCTTTGCCAAACATAGTTAGGCAATTTGATGAGCTCCTCTTCCACTTTTGCTGAAGAAGTAACTTGGAAGTCACCTGGCTTTCAAGAATATTGGCTACCCGATCATAAATCACTTCTTTAAAACCAATACCAATATTTTTGAATTATCATTTTGTTTGATACCACAGAATTCTTACTGTTGGGTAATGTGCCATTATAATATTTGAGATTATTGAGAAATAAGCTTTTTTCCAAGGTAGAAAGGACTGTTAAGACATAGGAGTTGGGAACAGAAGAACCAGCATGTAGATATTTTGACTGTACTCCTTGTCAGACATATAATATTTACGATGTATTACATATGGAAATTGAGGATCTAGAAAATGATTCCCTTAAGTTTAGTTTACCTTTTCTGAAGAGATCACTAGCATATTTCATTGAATCTTCACACAACTTTATGACAACAAAGCAATACCTTGGTTTTTCTTTTTATATCAATTTGACTATGCTTGTTAAAATAGCACCAACAACTTTAAGGAGAATTTCACGCATGCGCTAACAAATCTCAGTATGTAAGTTAATATGTGCTAGTAGAAATATTTGAAAATTCATATTGCCAGACATTTGTTACTGGTAAAATCGGTCAGCATTTCTGCACTCGTCCGCACTGGCTATTCAAGCAATGAATAGCAGCAATATGAGAATATCAAGGCCTCTGAATAATATGATCTTTATTTGCCCACACTGTACTGAACACTTTATATGCATTCTTATTTAAATGATCCTATGATGCAGATATCACGGGCCTCATTTTAAAGCCTTAGAAACTCAAACTCCAGATGGTTAAGCAACTTGCCAAAGTTTACATAGCCAGGATATGTCATAGTTTTGATTCAAACTCAGATCTGTCTCCAAAGATGAACTGCTAGGCATTTTTATCAATGTCTTAATCCAATATCTGCCATGATAAGTCTCTGTCTACATATATATACACATTAAATTCTCATAGGCTACAAATATCATTAACTAATCTAACATTTATTGTATCTGGATTTGAAAATTCTGTGGGTGTACTCTTCTGTGACCGTTGTCAAAATCATGGCCTATTAACTATATCATTCCATCTCTATATTGAAAAACTGAGTCAAAAAGGTGCATTGGGGAAAAATTCTTGAATTCATTCCAGAGAACAAAAAAATGACAGGAAGCATTCAGACATTTTTCTTATAGTGTAAACATGCAGTGTTTGCTTGAAATGAAGCTGTCATCAATATAGCAATAAATAACCTTATTTCTTACTGACTTAGATAAACTGTATGAGGGCCTGGTCCAGCTGTGATGCTGAGAAAAAACTTTGGGTGTCCTTTTTAATTTCTTCTTTCTAATCTTCAGTCAGTTACAAATGACCATGTGTTCCTGCAACTGTCTCACCTTCTTTTTGGACAGATCCATCTTTTTCCCCAGCAGCAGTATCATCTCCTTTATAATTTCAGCTGAGCTTGCAAAAAGAACCACTAACTAATTCAGAGATGCTACTTTTTCATTAGGTGGGGAGAGAGAGAAGGACATTTTGAAGGTGGTGAGGTGAGGAAGAAACTAGACCAAAAAACCTAGCTAAGCCCCTTCTGAAAAGGAAAAAAAGGAAACTGCACCATTTCTCACTTTCCCTGTTTAAAACAAAGCAAGATAAAATATAAATTAAATAAAATAAGAAGATGAACCTCTTTTAGCACACATCTGGTATGATATGATATGAGAAATTTTAATCAGTATAAATTAATTTGAAAAGTGTATAGATCAGAAGTCAAGAGTTGAAGGAATGTTTCTAAATTGCTCTCAGTTCACTTAGCACATCTGGTTAATGACAGACCTGTTTGGATTATAAGCTTCTTAAAAGCAGACACCATTGCTGTTTCTTCGTGATCTCCTCCAAAGCCTAGGAAAAGCATAGGCACATTGTAGACATGAAAAAAAAAAACACCATTTGGTACATAATATTCAGCTGTGTACAATTGAGAAGGTTTTGGGGATGAGACTGCCTCTTAATCTTTAAAATCCATCTTGACTTGCTAATGAACTTTTGGTAACTGAGTAAGAAATTTTAACTAATAGAATATAAGCCATCTTATGATACATTCGAAGTGCTAAAAGGAAAAAATCTGCAGTCAAGAATACTCTATCCAGCAAGGCTATGATTCAGAAGACTCCTTGATCGGAAAGAAAAAGACCATGAGCAAGAGTAAGGAAAGGAAGAAGCATAAAAGCAGTTAAAATAAGTATATCTGTAAAAGTGAGCCAAGGGACTCACAGAATAAAACGATCTAAAGTATGATACCATGGACCTAAATCATCAGTGTGAGAAGAGTAAAGAATGGGTTCAAATGTAAGCAGCCAGTAACTTAGTTTAGACTGCTATATACAGAAGATATCATATATAAACCAAATGGTTACCATTTGGTAACCATTAAAACAAAGACTTTAAAACAAAGACTGTATGTTTAAGCATCCAGTTTTGTCTCAGGTCATGATCTCACTGGTCCTGAGTTAGAGACCTGCATTGGGCTCTTTGCTGACAGCTCAGAGCCTTGAGCCTGCTTTGGATTCTATGTCTTCCTCTCTGTCTGCCCTCCTCCACTCATGTGCTCGCTCTCTTTCTCAAAAATAAATAAACATTGGGGCGCCTGGGTGGCGCAGTCGGTTAAGCGTCCGACTTCAGCCAGGTCACGATCTCGCGGTCCGTGAGTTCGAGCCCCGCATCGGGCTCTGAGCTGATGGCTCGGAGCCTGGAGCCTGTTTCCGATTCTGTGTTTCCCTCTCTCTCTGTCCCTCCCCCGTTCATGCTCTGTCTCTCTCTGTCCCAAAAATAAATAAAAAACGTTGAAAAAAAATTAAAAATAAATAAATAAACATTAAGAAATTAAAAAACAAAACAAAACAAAGATTGTAACAAGAGACAAAGGACACTATCTAATCATTCTTGGGACAATCCAACAAGAAAATATAATAACTGTAAATATTTACACACCCAACATGAGAGAACCCAAATATTTAAAGCAGTTAATAACAAACATAAAGGAAATAATCAATGGTAATACAATAATAGTAGGGGACTTTAACACCCAGCTCACACCGATGTGCAAGTCATCCAAACAATATCAGCAAGTAAACAGTTTGTGTTGAATGTCACACTGGAACAGATAGATTTAACATATATATTCAGAACATTCCATCCAAAAACAGCAGAATATACGTTCTTTTCAAGTGCACATGGAACATTCTCCAGAATAGATCCCATATTATACCACAAAAGAAGTCTCAGCAAATTCAAAAATATCAAAGTCATATCTTGCATCTTTTCTGACCACAATACTATGAAACTAGAAATCAACCATAAGAAAAAATATGGAAAGAGCACAAATATATGGAGGTTAAGTAACATGCTAGTAAACAATGAATGGATCAACCAGGAAATCAAAGAGGAAATCAGAAAAATACATGGAGACAAATGACACTGAAAACACAGAAAAAATACCTGGAGATAAATGAAAATTAAAGTGAAAATGAAAATCTTTGTTATGCAGCAAAAGCAGTTTGAAGAGGAAAATTTATAGCAGCACAGGTCTACCTCAAGAAGTAAGAAAAATCTCAAAAAGAGAGAAATCTAACCCTACACCTACAGGAGCTAAAAAAGAACAAACAAAACTCCAAATCAGTAGAAGGAAGGAAATAATAAATATTAGAGCAGAAATAAATGAAATAGAAACTAAAAAAAACAAAAACCAGTAAAACAGATCAATGGAATCAGGAGCTGGTTCTCTGAAAAGATCAACAAAATAAAGAGAGAGAGAGAGACAGAGGACTCAAACAAAATCAGAAATGAAGGAGGAGAGATAATGACCAACACCCCAGAAATACAAACAATTATAAGAGAATATTATGAAAAATTAAATGCCAAAACATTGAACTACCTAGAAGAAATGGATACATTCCCAGAAATGTATAACCTCCCAAAACTGAGTTAGGAAGAAATATAAAATTTTAACAGATCAGTTACCAGAAATGAAATTGATTTAGTAATAAAAAAACTTCCAACAAATAAAAGTCCAGGAGCAGTGGCTTCACAGGTGAATTCTGCCAAACATTTAAAGAAGAATTAATGCCTATCCTTCTCAAAGTATTCCAAAAGGTAAAAGAAGAAGAAAAACCCAAATTCATTCTACAAGGCCAGCATTACTCTGATACCAAATGAAATAAAGAAGCCACAGCAAAGAGAACTACAGGCCAATATCTTTTATGAACATAGATGCAAAAAATCCTAAAAAAAAATTTGCAAATTGAATTGAACAATACATTAAAAACACCATTCAGTACGACCAAGTGGGATTTATTCCTGGGATGTAAGGGTCTTTCGATATTCACAAATCAATGTGATACACCACATTAATAACAGAAAGGATAAGAATGATAATTTCATATGATCATTTCAATAGACACAGAAAAGCATTTGAAAGTACACCCTTCTTTCATGAATAAAAACCCTCAACAAAGTAGGTTTGGAGGGAACATACCTCAACATAATAAAGGTCATTTGTCAAAAACCCACCACTGACATCATATTCAAATGTCAGGAACAAGACAAGGATGTCCACTCTCACCACTTTTATTCAACATAGTACTGGAAGTCCTTGCCACAGCAATCAGACAAGAAAAAGGAATCCACATTGGCAAGGAAAAAGTAAAACTTTCACTATTTGCGGATGGCATGATACTATACATAGAAAACCCTCAAGACTCCTTCAAAAACCTACTAGAACTGATAAATGAATTAGGAAGGTTACAGGATACAAAATCAATATACAGAAATCCATTGCATTTGTATACACTAATAATAAAGCAACAAAAAGAGAAATTAAGAAAGCAATCTCATTTATAATTGCACCAAAAATAATAAAATACCTAAGAATAAACCTAACCAAAGAGGCAAAAAACCTGTACTCTGAAAATTATAAAACAATGATGAAAGAAATTAAAGACAATGCCTACAAATGGAAATACATTCCATGTTCATGGATTGGAAGAGCAAATATTGTTAAAATGTCCATACTACCAAAGCTATCTACAGACATAATGAAATCCTTATTTGAATACTAACAGCATTTTTCACAGAACTATAACAAACAATCCTAAAATTTATATGGAACTACAAAATACCTGACTAGTCAAAACAATGTTGAAAAATAAAAACAAAGCTGGAGGTATCATAATTCCAGATTTCAAGTTGTATTAGAAAGCTATAGTAATCAAAACAATATGGTACTTGCACAAAAATAGACACATAGATGAAAAGAACCATATAGAAAGCCCAGAAACAGTTGCACAATTATATGGTCAATTAATCTTTGTCCAAAGAAGCAAGAATATGTAGTGGGAAAAATACAGACTCTTCAACAAATGGTGCTGGGAAAACTGGCCAGTTACATACAAAAGAATGAAATGGACCACTTTCTTATAGCATACACAAAAATAAACTCAAAATGGATTAAAGACCTACATGTGAAACCTGAAACCATAAAAGTCCTTGAACAGAACCCAGGCATCAATGTCTCTGACATTGGCCATAGCATCTTTTTTTTTAGGTATGTCTCCTGAGGCAAGGTAAATAAAACAAAAATAAACTATTGGGACTATATTAAAATAAAAGGCTTTTCACAGTGAAAGAAACAATCAACAAAACTAAAAGACAACCTACCGAATGGGAGAAAATATTTGCAAAGGACAAATCTGATTAAGGGTTAGCATCCAAAATATATAAAGAACGTATACAGCTCAACACCCAAAAAACAAAACAATTAAAAATAGGCAGAAGATATCAACAGACATTTCTTCAAAGACATACACAAATACATGTCAACAAACACATGAAAAGATGCTTAACATCACTCATCATCAGGGAAATGGTAATCAAAAAACTACAATGAGATATCACCTCACACCTGGCAGAATGGCTATAATCAAAAACACAAGAAACAAGTGTTGGCGAAGATGTGGAGAAAAAGGCACCCTCTTGCACTGTTGGTGGGAATGAAAACTGGTGCAGCCATTGTAGAAAACAGTATAGAAGTTCCTCAAAAAATTAAAACTAAATCTACCTTATGATTCAGTAATCACACTACTGGGTGTTTACCCAAAGAATACGAAAACACAAATTCAAAGGGATACATGCACGCCTATGTGTACTGCAGCATTATTTACAATAACCAAACTAGGGAAGCAACCAAGTGTCCATTGATAGGTGAATGGATACAGAAGATGCCGTATATATTTACAGTGGAATATTATTCAGCCATAAAAATAATGAAATCTTGCCATTTGCAACAATGTGGATAGAGCTAGAGAGTATAATGCTAAGCAAAATAAGTCAAAGAAAGACAAATGCCATATGATTTAGCTTCTTCAGAATTTAAGAAATAAAACAAACAAAGGGGAAAAAAGAGACAAACCAAAAACAGACTCTTAACTGTAGAGAACAAACTGATGGTTAGCAGAGGGGAGGTGGGGATGGGAATGGGTGAAATAGACAAAGGGACCACTGAATATTGTATAGGATTGTTGACTTGCTATATTGTACACCTAAAACTAATATAACAATAATGTACTAGAATTAAAATTAAATAATAAAAAAAAGAATATAGGCCATTTTACTAGGTACTAGATGCTAAGAGTTTTTCATGTATTATGTCATTTAATCATTACAATAACCTGGTCAGATGGTCACATTTATTGACCTGTATTAGTGAAAAAAAAACTGAAGTCAAGTAAATTCTGTAATGACACATAGCTCATATCCAGGTGTATTGGGATTCATTCTATCTGACTTTTGATATTATGAATTTAATCACTGTGTTACAGTTGCTCCCCCACCCCTGTTCATTCTGTATTAATTTACTCTATTAGTTTTTGTAAATTCTTAACATTTTGTAGGATGGAAATATCTAGAGACCCACTTTTGTATTTCTTAAGCAAAAAAAAAAATTAGACTGAAAACAATCTATAAATATAGCACTAAGATTAATCACTGTTTAAAAAAAAAACTCACAGGAATGACAGGTCACAATTACACTGTAAGTGGTCTAGTAAACCTCTCAGTATTCCTATTAACCTCTGTGCTTCATGCATTTCTCATATTAATATACTGAGAAATAACACAAAGAAACCTATGTACTTTTCAAGGCAGATGCCAAAGGTTTAATGGATCAAATTATTTCTGCGCTGGATTTTTATTCATGAGTTCCAAATGTTTGGTCTTTTACTATAGTTTAGTCCAATATTAAATGGAATTATAAATTTCTCTATTAAGTAGTATAAAATAAAAACATAATAGAAATGAATTGGGCTAACAATAATAACTTGAGTGGTTAAAATATGTTTCTGCCTTAGCTTTTCTAGCTCCCTAAACCCTTGTTTTAACAGTAAGTTAGACTCGGTGAGAATATGGTAACTTTTTTGTAGAAATAATGTATATGTGTGTGTGTATCTGTTTGTTCCTTTTACATTATTCTAAATCATTCCCAAAGGCTTTTCTTTAGTTTTACCTTTTTTTTTAAATTTTAGAGAGAATGAGAGCATGAGTGGGAGAGAGGGGCAGAAAGAGAGAGAATCTCAAGCATACTCCACACTCAGCACAGAGCCCAGCACGGGGCTTGGGATCCCATGACCCTGGGATCATGACCTGAGCCGAAATCAAGAGTCAGACACTCAAGTGACTGAGCCCTCAGGTGCCCCTAGTTTTACCATTTTTATATGGGGTTATAAAATAGTAGGGACCACCAAGGTCTTCAGCGTGATAATAGTCACCTTAGGAGATTATTAAATAAGGTGATCCTGGGCTCAAAGGATATCTAATTCAGTAGATCTGAGATGAGACCAGGAATATATATGATTTTTTTTTCATCAAGAATCTCAGTGGATTCTGATACCCATTTATCTTTAATCTTCAGTTCCTGTCTTAAAAGGGGTGGTGGAGGAGAAAACCTTAATATGGGGAATTCCACCATTATAAGATATAATAATTTCGTATAATAAAGTTTGAGATGTTTGTTTAGGGAGAATGGAATGAACTAATTTACCTTTTATAGATTAAATGTAGTCAATGATCATTCTTATTTTAGTAATTTAAATTCAGAAACTTAGATTTTAAATAAGTAGACCCTCAGGTGGACTCTAAAATTGTCACTAAAATATATGAAGATATAAAGAGTGACAAAAATTCAAAGGAACAACAAAAACTTGACCCTTAGTTGTCATAATTGTCAAGCAATTTTCACTAACATTCTGTTTGGTGACCCTTATTATGGGTATTAAACTCTGGGTGATGGGGTATATCATTAAAAGCCCTTCTTTGCCACTCCTAGTTCTGGACCAGGTATTTCTGAGAATGTGTTTGTGATTAGATGTATCAAAAGAGCTGTTATTATAAGAATATTTTTCATAAGTAGTCCAGTTTTGTTTTTTTCCTAAACCAAGAATAGATAAAAACAGTCAAAAAGCATTGAAGCACTTTTATACCTGTTTTAAGGCAAGCAGGATTGTTGTTGTTCAATAGGAGAGACTCTCGAATGAATGAAGACTTCATATCTTTCTCTCTGTGAGGGTTAGCAAGGGGTCACTAGAGGCAATACCTAATGTTTAAGAGCTCTAATCCTTATAAACTAAGATTCTCAAGTAGAATTAGATACTCCAAGTTTTCTCATATCTGTTCCCTGGGAATTATGTAGTTTTACATGTATTCCATCTGTACAGAGTGTCAGATCAAAGCAAGGAGAAAAAGATAAAACTTTCCCACTTTAATCTCACAAAGTCCCATGGTCTGCTAGATTCTGCCATTTTGGCTTTGAAATGTGAACATGAATGTTATGTCTACCTTTAGTCCTGAAGAGGGAATTTGCCCAACCAAGCAGACCATAAAACAGGGGGCAGTTCACATTGGGCTGAGAGGAGAAGATACAGAATGCATAAGGAAATAGTCAAAAAAAAAAAAAAAAAAAAAGAGAGAGAAAAGAAAAACAGTAAAGAAGGATAAATGCAGTAGCACAAATAAAATCCACATAGCTATAATGACAGAGCAAAATGAAAACCTTGGAAACTTGAATCAGTGTTGTGAAGGAAAGCCTTAGGAATTTCTCCAAAAACACAGAGAAACAGAACAGAACAATTAAAATCGTGAAAGGGAAGGTGATGGACATACCAACAACCCAAAAAGGAATTCCTGATGAAGGTAGCAGGATGGGAGTGGGCAGCAGATAATAAAAGAAAAAAAAATGATAATACCTAGCCTTGCTAGGTACTTGCCATGAGTACTTGTTATGTATCAGTCACTATTCTAGCTCACTTCCTGATTTAACTCTTTTAGTAGGCACTTTTCATATGTAAATTCATAATGAAAAATGTACATTTTAGAACATTTTTTTAACTTTCCTAAATTAAAATGAAATTCAGTTGGAAAGAATTCACTGATTACCAGAACAGCACAGAGACCTTTACCTAGCACAATTTATAAAATATTTCGAATTACAAGATTGTGTAGGTAAAATTAGGCTAGCCACAGGTATAGTCTCAGTAAGACTAAATTCCAGAAGGAAACAGAGTGGTATATATTTTTAGGAGAAAGGGTAATCACACATCCAAGTTGATAATTAGTGTGTCAGTTCAGGAGGAAAATTCTCAGATACACAAGGGCTCAGAAAATACGACATATCATTCTTTAAAAATATTATTGAAGATATATGTACTAAATAACGGAGTAATATATTACAACAGTGGTTTTCAAATTACGGTTTCTGGACCAGCAGCAAGCATCACTTGGGAACTTATTAGAAGCACAAATTTTTCAGGGACAACCCCAGACTTACTAAATCAGAAGCTCTGTAGTGTGGGGCCCAGCAGTCTGTTTTAACAAGCCCTCCAGGTGATTCTGATGCATGCTAAAGTATGAGAACCATTGAATTAAATTAATGAATTCAAGAATTAGAAGGCATTCCATAAATTTTAAGCTTTTTAAAAAAACTAACCTTATATTTAGGTTTAAATAATTATTAGAAATTTAGTTTTAAAACGGAATGCCTGTGTCAAAAATCAATCCTGAAAAAAAGCCACAAATATTAACAAAATTTTAAAATGGAATAACTTAGATTTAAATCCTAGATTCTTTTAATAAAGAGCAATTTATGAGAAACAACAAAAGTAAGTAGGCAGGGAATTCAGGTGTGCAAAATTTCTTACTCTAAATAGATTTTTTTTAGTTTCACTGTTGACTTAGATAATTTTTAAAAATGTAGGTTGAGGGGCGCCTGGGTGGCTCAGTCGGTTGAGCATCCGACTTTGGCTCAGGTCATGATCTCACGGTTTGTGGGTTCCAGCCCCGCGTTGGGCTCTGTGCTGTTGGCTCGGAGCCTGGAGCCTGTTTCAATTCTGTGTCTCCCTCTCTCTCTGCCCCTTCCCTGCTCATGATCTGTCTCTCTCTGTCTCTCAAAAATGAATAAACGTTGAAAAAAATTAAAAAAAAATAAAAATAAAAATGTAGGTTGAGACAGCCTTTTGAAGAACTTAAGGATAACTATTATTTGAAAAAGTAAAAATTGTAAAAGGATATATATACTATATACTTATTTATGATTCTCTATCTTTTTAATGTCTTGAGATCTATAATTATTACCCTTTCATTTCTGATAATTTGTGCATTTGTTTTTCTTTTTCTTGATTGGTCTGGTTAGAAGTTATTAATTTTATTGATCTTTTCAAAGAACTATCTTTGGCTTTCTGATTTTCTCTGGCCTTTGTTCACTTTCTTGTTTCATTTCTTACCTTTCATTTGTTTCCTTTATTTCTCCCTGTTTTGGATTTTATTTGCTCCTCTTTCTAGATTCTCAGGGTAGAAAGTGGACATATAGATAATTAACTTAGGCCTTTTTCCTTTTTTTAATATAAACATATAGCTATAAATTCCCTCTGAGAATTACTTTAAGCACATCTGACAAATCAATTACTTATTTATTATGTTTATGATCTGCTACTACACAATAAAATGTAAACTTCCCAAGAACAGCGTTGTTTTGCTCTTTTACTCACTGTTGTATCATCTGTTGCTAGAACAGCTGGCACATAAGAAGTGTTCAGTAGATGATGTTGATAGAGTAAATTTTCAAATTCAGGCCTCAAACAAAGAATGGTTGTGTCATAATACAATTAGAAAATAATCTCTCTGAAAGTTGTGGTAAGCAGCATGGTAGTCAAATGCATAGACTTGTGACTTCATACATTTTTGAGACTGGAAAACAGCACCATCTGCCTGAGTTTTCTCATCTGTATAAAAGGAATAAGATTTATACCTACTTTAAGGGTCTTTGTGATACTTAAGCCAAATGATACATATAAAATAATGGGTAACAGTTATGTCGTGCTTCTTCCTTGCCAATGCTACAAAAATAGTCTCAGAATATTTCTGTAATAGAAAAGTCATTATGAAGCTAGCTGACTAAAAGTTGACGTTTGATAAAACACCAAATAAAAGTTTGGGATCAATTTCACTTATGAATCTGAATACATATTAATTGCTAAGAAACTAAATTCAATAATATATAAAAAATCATTGTCCAACTTGACCAAAGAAGTGTATTCCAGGATTTCGAGGATGACTTAATATTATGAATATTATTTATATAATATCATCAGCATTGTTATTTAATATTGTTCTGGAAGTAATATGTAACATGAAAGAAAATATCGAAGTTTTTGGAAAATATACTTAGTTATCTGGATATGCTCTGCTCATATACCTAAGAAATGCAAAACAAAATATTAAATCTCAGAATTAATAAAAGTATAGGATAGTGTAATGGCAATAGTGGCACTAAGGTATCATAACAGCTACTTCTTGTCAAAGGGCCCGTGAGTAGCAGGCACTGAGCTAAGCAACCTTTATAAGAATCATTTTGTAAATGAGGAAAATTGTACAGTGCTCTTCAGGCAGCAGTGTCTTCACTGTACAGAAGACATATAAACATAAGTTACTTGCCTATACACCAGCACTCCCACTAGCACAAAACACACACACACACACACACACACACACACACACACAAAAAAAAAACCCAAAAACCCACAAATATCCATCCTTAATAAAGAATGCATGGGCTTAAAGAAGCAACCTAACTACAGCATAGGAAAGCAAATTTGAATAAATGACAAAACATAGTATGTTCTTATATTTAAAGACTCATTATTATAAATATGATATTTATTTCATTTTTTAAGTTTATTTATTTTGCAAGAGACACAGACAGTGTGAGTGGGGAAGAGACAGAGAGGGAGACAGGGAATCCCAAGCAGGCTCCGCACTGTCAGCACAGAGCTCCATGTGGGGCTTGATCTCATGAACCATGAGATCATCACCTGAGCCAAAATGAAGAGTCAGAGGCTTAACCACCTGTGCCATCCAGGAGCCCCTCAAATTAAGTTATAGATTTAATGCAATTACAAAATTACAATGAGCTTTTTTTCTTCAAGACATACAAAAAGTTAGAAGCAAGAGAAAAATGGGAAAACAAATGTACTAAGTAATTTTTTCAACCAGAAGAAAGTGAAAAAATACATATAACCAATAATTCAAAGCAATTTCTAATTTATGATAATTAAAACATATTTGCTGGTACAAAAATCAACAGACCAACCAAAGCAACAGACAGAGAACCCTGAAAGACTTTGTACTGCAAAGAATATAACATATTATAAAAGAAGACTCTAGTCAACTGGCAAAAGTTGTTTTATGAATCAATAGATATATTAGCTATTTGGAAAAAATCTAAGTGTAGCCTTTCTCTATAATATACAACAAAATATACATTAAAAACTTAAAAGAACTAATGCACTAAGCTATTAAAAAAAAGAAAAATGGGTAATTATCCTATTTGAAAATGGAAAGTTGAAAGAAAAGAAAAAAAATCACAGTGAAGATGTTAAATGGATCTACATGTAACTTTAAAATTTCTATGTATAAAAAATGAACAAATTAAAAGGTGAATATAAAACAGTTTTCATTAGATAATAATGCAGTTACTTCAAACTAAAGTACATGTCTTCTCAGAGAATACCGCATAATACACTACTTATATCCTCAACAAAAGATTCAGAATCACACACTAACACCACTGAGTTTGCTTTCTTTCTTTTTTTTTTTTTTTAAGTTTATTTATTTATTTTTGAGATAGAGACAGAACAAGCAGGGGAGGGGCAGAGAGAGAGTGAAAGGGAGAATACCACATTGTCCCCATGGAGCCCGATGTGGGGCTCAAACTCACAAACTGTAAAATCATGACCTGAGCCCAAACCAAGAGTTGGATGTATAACTTACTGAGCTACCCAGGCGCCCCCTGAGTTTGCTTTGCTATGACATCCCACTCTTATGACATCCCACAGTGTCAAGGTTTACATCAGTTAAAGCATCTCTTTGCTGGTCTGGCTTAAACTAGAGGTAGATTTCTAAACGGAAAATGAACAATAACTAAAAGGGAAAAAACTCTTAAAACTCAGTTTGCAGAGACATGTAAAATAAGCAGAAGTAAGTTTTGTTTTGAGTATCAAATTGGTAAAAAATTTAAAAGTAATGTTTTATTCAAAAGATGGTAGTGAAGTAGATTTTTACACTCAATTGGTAGAATTAGAATTTGATCTACATTAAAAAAAAAAAAAAATTATGCCCTGAATACCTAACTGTTGTCATTTAGTGATGTTCCTTGACTTACTGCCTTTGCTGGATTCTCTATTTCTGGATCCCATATATTCCTCATTCTTAGCATATCTTTCTGGTCCTAGCTTGTGAACATGCTGGGAATTCTAAGCATTCTGAGAAATTGCAGTAAACTTTTCAGTTCATGCATATTTGAAAATACCTTTATTCTATCTTTATACTTAATAATTTGAGTGTAAAATTCTACATTACAATTATTTTTGAAAAACATTTTAGGTCATTTTCCAATTTATTCTATCAGTTGGTATATTGGTATCTGCTAAATTGGTATTGCTAAAGAGACATACACCCATATTTTTCCCCTCTCAGATCCTTTTAGTAGTATCTACTCTATTCTTTGTGATCTGGTTTTAACAAGGATTTTCCTTTAATTTATTGTTGAGCTCTAGCCCTTTTCTATCTGGAACTTTATACCTTTAGGTTTAAGAAATTTTCTAGTGTTATTTTGTCTGGTATAATTTGTCTTCTTGTTCATTTTTTTCCATTCTTTTTAAAAGTCATATTCTCTCTCTCTCTCTCTCTCTCTCTCTCTCTCTCACTGTCTCTGTTTCCTATCTGAATCTTATTGTCTTTTACTTTTTATCGTTATTTCTTTTGAGAGATTGTTTTTATATCATCTTCAACCCTCTAACTTTTTATTGGTTATATTTTCTTCCAGTTCTTTCTTTTTTTCCAACAGTTTCTTTTTTCTTTCATGATGATCATGATGATCTTTTAAATGCAGAACCTTCTCTTTCACTTTGTAAGGATATTGACTGGTTTTGTTCTTTCACTTTTCCTTCATTCTTACTTGACCTCTGGTTGCTCTGATTTACTTATTTATTTTGATGATTTAGTTTGGTTTCTCTTCTTCATGTAGGAGACCTTCTGAAATGTCTGGAGATTTAGGACCCTCTTTCTGGATTCAGTTTTAAATGTCAGAGCTAAAAAAGAAGGGGGCACCTGGGTGGCTCAGTCAGTTGAGCATCTGATTCTTGATTTCATCTCAGGTCATGATCTCATGAGATCATGGTTATGAGATCAAACCCCTCATTGGGCTCCACGCTGGGTGTGGAGCCTGCTCAAGATTCTCTCTACTTCTCCCTCTGTCCCTCCCATGCTTGCACTCTCACTCCCTCTAAACAAACAAACAAACAAACAAACAAATAAATGTGAAGCACTAAAAAATTGATTGGAAGTTCTGAGTATATGAGTGAAGTTTATCAGCTAAAGAGTTTAAACATAGAATGATTAAATGGTAAACTATACTTTTTCCCAGGCTCACAAATTTAAATACCTTGAAATCTTTTCTCTGGGAATAAGTAGTCTCTCAGCAGAAGAATTGTCAAGGCTCCTATCATGCAAGCACATATTTTCCTATGTAAAAGGGAAGGAGTGTGAGTGGTAGTCTCAGTGTTTAATATGCAGACTTTTATTTCATGTCCCTACTTTTCATTGTCATCTCAAATACAACCTTCCACTGGTTTTGCTATCTGGTGGATCTCTGGTACACTTCCTCCATGAAGATAAATCTCTGGTTTTCAGTGGACCAGTGGAAACCTGATTGCTCAGGGTAGGAGAGGGGACCTGGGGTCCAGTTGACTCCACATACACATCCTCAAACAATTTGCCATTTTCAACCCTTTGTGATCCCTGCCTCCCACCATCCTGCTGTGTTCCAGGATCCTTTACCTTTCTGGGAGTTCTGCATGGTAACTGGTTGTAGGTTTCTGCTAAATTGGTTACTTCTTCCCAATCTACTTTTCATCTTCCAAAATTTCTCATCTGCTGCGGATGCCTTCCTCATTCCCTTTGTCTTCATTAATTTATGCTTATTTTCTTTTAAGATTTACTGACTGTCATTTAGGTGGAGTTTTCAGGAAGGAGTATATTGGTATGGTAAGTCTGCAGTATTTAACCAAAGTATGTGTAACATTTAATATAAATAAAAAACAATACTTTGAAACATTTCAGTATAAGACCCTTGATATTTTAGAGATTCAATATATCACATACTATGTTTAAAGTAAATTCTTGCCATGCGTAAACTCAAGTTCATTGTCTACCAAGAGCTATGGAAAAACTATTTTTCTGAAATACCATTGCCTTAGTAAGAGTTTAATATATATGTATGTATACGTGTGTGTGTTTGTATGTCTGTGTGTATACATGTGCACACAATTAAAATTGAAAAACTAATAGTACATTTTCTTGTACAAGAAAAATATATTCTGCATTATCAGAATTCCAGATTTTAGATTTCTCTAGCACTTTGCATCATTGCTAAATGACAGGAAACATTGTTTCTTTCTTAAATGATGCCTTTTTGCCAATTAAACACATCAGATTAACCTCATTTTGTTGTCCTCATTTTTCTCTACATAGTTTTGAAACTTTTTGAAGGGAGCAACAGCAGGAAGTTTGCTTGGGGGTTAGTAATACCACTAGATAATTCAGCATAATTGGAGCATTGCTCTGTGACTTTCTAAATCTAGGCATTGAGGTAAGAACACTGAGGAACATTTAATAGCACAGCTTAGTCATGGGCTAGAATATTATTAAGAACAATTGCACATCTCTTTCCCTGTCCACTCACCTTCTGGAGTTTCTGGCTGTCCTGCTCTAAATTATAATATGATAAAGGACAGTTAGGTAGTAAATGCAACTTTTTAAATTTGGAACTTCAAAGAACACTGCTCTGTTATAGACTGAGACATTATTCTTGGCTTTTCTGGTACATTCTTATCTGACATGAAGTCCCGAAGTAGGCAAACTCTTATTGATATTACTGGTCATTAGGTAATTGTTCAAGACAAAAAAGGAAACACCTCTGAATATGAAAAATGCTAAGCCACAACCAAAGAGAAATTAATAGTGTTTTTAGTTTCTTTAATCTTGATCTTTGCATTTCCTGGACCCGGCTGAATCATGAGATGAGTGAAAATAAGCACTTATATGGCACATTAGAGCTACATAAGGTGAGCTAGGTGACCGCAAACTAAATACATAGATCAGCATTGCCAAAGAAAATGGGTTAAAGAAAGTGCCTTACCATGGAAACCGAGAAGACAAGCTTATTACCCATGAATGTTCAGTTAAATTATGAAGAAAAGATTAGTGGATTGGAGACAAATTGAGCATGATCTTGATCAAAATGCATCTGGATGCTAAATTGATCCACTACTTGAAATCAGTTATTCAAACGTATTTATATTTCCTCTTTCATTGAATATGTATCTAATAAGTATTAATTCTTTGCTATTTTAAATTGCTCGAGAATACAAGACTAAACAAGGTAGATAAACACTTTGCCATTATGGAGGGAAATGTTCTAATTGAGGAGATAGGAATGAAATAAATAGGTACCTAATACAATAGAATAATAAATTCTATAAAGAAAAAGTTGGATAAGGGACAAGGGAGAAATGTGATCACTGTTTTAGAAAATATGGTCAAGAAAATCCTGAATGAAGTGTGGGCACAAGTCATGTCTATACCTGCAGAAGAAAGCACCTCGCAGGCCCTGAGATGGCAGGATGTTCAGGAACTGCAGTGAGGATGTGTGATTTGAAGTAAGATGAACAGAAAAGAGAGTGATCATGAGATTAGAAGGGTAACCAGAGATCATGTAGACCCTGTATAGATTTTGGATTTTATGCTAATTTTAGGGTAGCTATATGATCTGACCTCTGTTTTTAAATAAAAGGTCACAATGCCTATTATGTAGCAGATGGATCATAAGGCATGAGAATAGAGGCAGGGAGATAATTTTGAAGGCTAATGTAGGGTCCTGGCAAAAAACCATGGTGACTTTGGCAGCGTTGTAGCATGAAGGTAGTGGAGGGGTGTGAATGTTGTATACAGAATGTGTTTTGTAGATGAGTCAGTGGGATTGGCTGATGGATTGAATGTTGAAAATGAGAGGAAGAGAAATTATAGATGACTGCAAGGAGTTTGGGCAAAGCATCTGAATGAATAATGGTGCCCTTTAAAGTGATGAGGAACCCTGGAGAAGAAGAGCTTTGGGGCAGGGGAGTCTGGGCAAGATAAGTAGTTCATTTTTAGATGTATTACGTTCTCTGTCTCTTAGACTTAGAAGTGAAGTTGTGCAGTCACTGGCTGGATATTTGCTTCTGAAACTTAGGAGAAAGGAATTGCTTAATGCATAAATTGAGCATCTGTACTGTAAACAGTGCATGATATTTAAAAGTCATGGGATACGTATAATCCGGGAACAAAATTATTTAATAATAATATTCTGGGGATAAGATGATGCCTAATGAAACATACACACAGTAGCAAGTTGGGACCTGATGAGATAAACTAGAAATTACATACAGATAAGGAAAAGAAAGGATCCAAAGATTATTTCAACATTTTATGATCAGGAAGAGCAGGAGGATCCAGCAAAGGAAGCTGAGGAGGATCAGGAGAAAGCATAATATGGAAAGCACAATACTAGCAATGCAGATTTCTGTGAACTGAGAAGATGAGAAACTAACTCACCATGGAGACTAAAGGAAGGTTTTCTGAAAGAAGAAATGATTGAGTTGCATCTTCAAGGTTTCAGGCTTATAAATGATTGGAAAACTATACTACCCACCTCTCACAGAGTCTAAATCTTGTTACATTCTTGTAGGAAATATGTGATATATACTCAAATAGCCCAAGTAATACTTCCAAATTTCCCAGTATTCTTCTGAGTATGTTCTGACTCTCACATACTTGATGAACTCTGTGTGGCAAGTGTTTATATAACTATTATTATTACCCAGAATTTATAGATAAGGAAATAAGGTTAACGGATCTAAGGGCAAATAGACTACTGCTCAGTGAGAAAATTGAGGGTAGATCCCTTGGCTTCTGAATCTTAGTCCCCTATTTTTTTTACTCCACCACCTATTGCAATAGAAAATGTGATGAATGCCAGAAGAACTCAAAGAAGCTTCCATAGAAGGAGGGGAGGGAGCAATCACTTCTCACTGGAAGGATCAAGGAAGGCTTTGTGGGTAATGTGGCATTATAATGAGAATTTGAAGAAGGGATAGAATTCCAGAATAAAAGTTGTCTCATCCTGGCATCCAGGGCCCTGGATGATTTTGTCCTAGCCTGTTCTTCCTCGCAGCTATCCTGGGCCATGATGCACCATGCTGGGCTGCTCACACTCTATATCCTCTCAAGCTCTCTCTTGTTGCCTTACCTACAAAACTGCCTACGATTAGAATGGCTCTTTCATGTATTCTTCAAAATGCAGATCTGTGTTTTCCTTACATTCCCCCAACCACTTTGGAAGACCATCCGCCTGAGTCCATGCAGTTTGTACCTTTCTTTGTCATGCTTATGTGGTATTCTACTTCTAATCTCTTGTCTGTCTTCCTTAGACTGTGAGCTTCAGGAAAGAAGGGACTTGCCTGGCATATAATTAATTGGTGCTATTGCCACGTACTAGGATACTGTGGTCACAAGATCACTCCTTGCCCGCATGGAGCTTTCCAGTGTAGCAGCACTTAATAAATGCTCAATGGATCTTTCTGCTATTATTATTATTACCATCATTGTTAATGAGTATATGTGCTTTGGTTCATATTTTTTCTAAATTCCTTGTACTTAGATACATGTATCTGAGCTAATGTTTATTTCACTTAAAGTTTATTTTACTCTATATTATTCTTTAAAGTAGAAGCTTCTAAAGTAAAGATGACCTTAACTTTATGGTGTATAAAGTATGCTTTGAGCAGAATGGGCATCAAATAATAATTTATAGCCTATGTTGATGTGTTTCCTTCAAATAGATATTTTCTCCAACTTTACCCCTAAAATTCAACAGGAAAATTGAAAAGATGGCTTGTGAACTTGTTACTGTGTATATGTTTCATTAGGCATCATCTTATCCCCAGAATATTATTACTAAATGATTTTGTTCCTGAGTTATACAGATACCAAGAAATTTTGGGGCTGCAGGGTTTCAAATAATGCAAATGACATATATCAGACAAGCAAGACACCTGCATTTTAATACGTGTGAATTCATGCAAGAAAGAGAATGGGATTGAGAGAGCTGGATAAATGTCTTACAAAAAAGCAATAAACACAGAAATCCTCCAGGAAAACTGGTGAAGTAATTTAATCACATACCCACGATATCTATATTCCTAGATAAATGCAGAAGACTTCCCAATTTGTAAATAGCTTACCACCTTTCCCCAGCCCTGTCCGACACTTTTGAAAGCCATGACGTAAACACACAAAAGCAAAGATGTACACTTTAAAGGTTTAACTGCCATTTTGCAGTCATAGTGTAGGTGGTTGTACTGTATTGAAATTGATAACTTGTGAGGGGGATAATTCAGTTATAGATGAATATCAGTGTTGTCCCTTTAGCATAGTTTCTAAATTTCTGCATTCCTTTTTTTTTTTTTTTTCCAAAGATTTCAGGGGTCAGAAGATAGAGTTTTACCTCTGGCCTTGTTGGGCCCATGGCAAACTGTATTTTGAAAGCCTTCAACAGGTTAGAATATTCCATTTCTAAAAGTCATCTCTTTGCTGGAGACTGTTAGCTAATTTGCCATAAAAATGAATTTAATTCTGAAAATTATACATCATGAATTTAAAATATAGTCACCTACAAGTTGTCTTTTGAAATACGTATTTTATATTTATTGAAAGGAAATGCTCCCACATTTCTGTCTTTGATTTTGTGATACCACATGCAAAGTGCCCTTTATTTCCTGTTCTCCCAAGTAACTTTGGGGTTGAAAGTTTTGCACATTGATCTCAACTCAAATATAATTTTTCAATTAATTGCCATTCTCCTCTAAAACCTATGAGGAAAAGTGCAGTTTATTTATTTTAACACAACAGAAAATAAAGGCCAGTGATAAGCCACAAGCTACTTATTTGATTTCATAGACACTTTATAATCAGAAAGTTCAAGGTGCTCGTTGTTAAATATTTTAGAGAAATTATCCCCGTAAGTCTGGTCAGAGAGATAGCTTGTAGTATCTTTTCCTCAGTCAAAAAAAGGTTGAAATGGGTAAAGATCACTATGTCATTAATCTACTTAAAGATTAACCTTTTAAACAGCCAAGATTTGTAACATGCTTGCTCTTCTTCAAAGCTCAACTCTGTTCAGCACCATGGAAAGTTTTATGATTGAATATATGTAATTATAGTATATGGAGATTTAAAAATAACTCAAGGGATCGAACAAAGTTTCCCAGTAATTAATCATTAATGAAGATCTTAAATCTGTGCTTTAAATACAGACAAAACTAGTTATAATGATCTCATTAGTGCCTTATTAAGGTTATCTATTTTAGTATTTGTCAGGAGAATTCAGATGGAAATGAACTCCTTAACATATTTAGAAAGAGTTGTTGATCATTTGCTCAGATAAAAGACATACCATGGCTGATTAATTGTTGTGTAAATAAAGATTCCAGCTAGAAGCAACAGAATAGCTTCTAGCTAAATGTATCCCTCTCAAAAAAATAAGCTTCTTTGCCTGTACTCACAGCCATGTTTTTATCTGTTTTACTAATTTAGACAGGAGATAATTTTAAAATGTAGAAAGTTGGAGAAAAAGTAGTGAAAGAGGTAAAGATGACTGTGGGTTGTGATTTCCTAGGACTTGGCTGAATGTCAAATCGAATGGAGACCTTTCATAGGTGTTCAAAACTTGGGTTTTTTAAAAGAGAAAAATGTGCTTGTTTGCCTTTGATGAAATCTGTTGCCCTCAGTTCAAATTGCAGGGAAAAAAATATTTATCACTTTTAAAGATGCTCACAATTATGTCGGGATACTAGTTTGCTCTTAAAAAGGAACACTGTGGTATAAGGGCAAATGAAACTAAGGTTATTGATATAAATATACTTCAGAAACAGAACACAGTGAATATTAAATCATAAGGGAGCACGCTAGAGATCAGTTATTCAAAGTGTGGAAGTCTTTCCATTCAAATACTGTGATTCAGTGGTTCACCCAGTGGGAGAATGGAGAATACAGCTATTTTGGGATGTGGAGAGTGGACAATAAATTGAAAATGGTCTGTGTATTTATGCCCTAGTAATTAGTTCTCTGCATTGTTTTAATCTGAACTAATATAATTGATGCTTTGCAGGGCTTTCAAAATATAATTCAGCTAAGTGTGGATAATATGCAGATTTCTTGAAAAACATTGAATTTAAAATGACAGTCTCTTTGATTTGTATTACAATTCAACCTTCAACACACACTGCCTCTTCTAAGATTATAAAGGGAGGCTATGATAAGTATTACCAGATGTGACTGATCTCTAAAACCTAAAAAAACCTACTTATTTAAAGTTTTTCTGAGCTGGTCTTTTTCTTCTAACACCCCATTTTAGTTCTGACTGGGAACTCTGAAATAAACTCCTACCTGGTTTTACTTCATTTCTCTCCCATATCCTGTATATTCTCTACCCTACACCTAATTTTCTTTCATTTTCAAACTCCTTATGCACACAGATTCACCCCTAAGCCCCTCTCCAGCTGGAATTTTGCCTGCCTGCTCCCCCTCTGCAGAGCCAGCTGTGTTCCAATCTCAGGGAACCACTCTGCTCTGCCCCGGGTTTCTTATTTCTTGCTTTTCCCATGTCTGGGGAAATCCCAGTTTTCCTTCAGTGTGCAAACAAATCTTCTCTGTGAACTCTCTAGCTAAATTAGATGTTCCCTTCAAGGGCTTCCACATACTCCCAGTGTGCTCCTGTCAAAGGACTTGCCATTTGTGTGGTTATTATTTGTTTATATCTCTCTCTGACTAGTCTGAAAGTTCTTTCAGCACAGAAATGCTGTTAGTCGTTAAAAAATAGTAATAATACCCCATTAGCAAGTCCCTGGTATGTAGTAGTAGGTGCTTAATAAATGCTTGGGGAATCAACACAAGAGAAAGAACAGAAATCTTCCTGACTAAAATTGCTCAAAATACATGAAAGAGTTTATGACAGGACTTACATAACTAACTTGCTTTTAAAATGTTCAGCATAGGTTGGGCTGGGTCTTGAAGAACTTGACTGGACAAAATTTCTTTCTTTGTCCCTTGCACTTTTATTTCCTCTTTTAGCAGATGGATTCCAAGGGTCCTATTGCCTTTCCTCGGTTGAACCAGATATTTATTGACCGAGCCCCACCTTAAGGTGGTGATTGCTTATATTCCAACTATTTTCTGGCCTCAGTCTCACAGCAGCATTTGCCTGTTCTATGTTTTATCCTTTCACAGCCTCATAGTTTAAGTCCATGTGAAAGAGAAGTGGTGTAAAGGGCTTAGCTAATTAACTTCCACAGGTAATGCATTATATATTTTAATTAGATTCTTCTGGAGCTCCATGATGTAACCCCAAGGAGTATCTCGAATATGAGGAATGTCAGCATTTGGTTCAGATATGCAAGAAGGCAGATTTGAGGAAGAAGAAGGATCAAGGATTACAGAGTCTACCGACATTATAGTGCAGTGCTGATGGCTTTCAGCACCACAGTGATGCAAATCCTTTCATCAGGAAAGCTAGACCTTCTCTCATTGTTTATGAGGCTCACACTCCTAATAGGAGATTGTTAGGTTTCTTAGGGATTCTGTTGTCTTCCTGCCTCCTTTTCTCCCCTGCTGCTTTGCTTTAACAAACATTGAGTGTCCAAGTATGTATGCCAGGCAGTCTGCTGGAATGCAGAGGTGAAGGAAGCATCTATGGCCCCAGGCCTTGAAGGTGCTTGTAATCTAGTAAAGGAATAACTCTTAAACATTTAGTAGGTAATAGCAATTGTGCTAAGTGGTATGAAGAAAACTACCCATTAGATGAGCATATATCTCCAATATTTCAATATAAATACCCACAAAGTTAGTGTTAAGCACTACTATATATATAGTTCACACACTGCAATTTTTGTGGATTGAGTGTCAGGTAATTTGAATGTCCAAATACAAGGTACCTATGATTATAAGACAATCTTCATTTTCCAGTGAGAAAATTGAGGAAAAAAACACCGTTTTCGGCCAATTTGAATGAATAAATTTTATGAATGTGAAGATAATTTTCAAATACCTATTAATAATATTTAATATCTTAATTTCTTTATCCATCCATACATAAAATTGCATTGTGTACAAAATAATGTTAATTTGGAGATCATCTTTTTCCCTGTTCATTTCATGAACAGTTTTATTCAAGCTCTTATATACATATCATCAATAACTGACTTCTCAGTAATGAAACTTCTTTTATAGTTTTCCAATACAGTTTTCCCAAAGACATATTTATTTTCATCTAAGTTATTTGAGATAAAATAGTTTGTGAAATCATATATGATTTTGTGAGTGAAAATTTTATATCAAGCTACAAATGCCAATTCACTTCGATTTTGGACTTTTTTTCTTATTAATCATATAAAGATATATTTATGATTTTGACAACTTTTAAATTTTAAATTGACTTTTATTCTAATATCCAGCCTATTTAGTTGTGAGGTCCTTCCCCATTATGCTGGAATAACAATTAAATCAGTGTTATCTTTATTTTCCTGATTATTTAAAATAATTCTATCAGATAAATACCTAAATATCCAAAACATCATATGAAGTAATATATTTAAAATATAAGTTTATTCAGGGAGTGACTGGGTGGCTCAGTCGGTTAAGCTTCTGACTTCAGCTCAGGTCATGATCTCATAGTCCATGAGTTTGAGCCCCACATTGGGCTCTGTGCTGACAGCTCAGAGCCTGGAGCCTGTTCTGTATTCCCTCTCTCTCTCTCTCTGCTCCTCCCCTGCTCACATTCTGTGTCTCTTTCTCTCAAAAATAAATAAACATTAAAATTTTTTTTAATTAAAAAAATAAAATAAGATATAAGTTTATTCAGAGAGTACTACATAATTGAAAGACTTTAAGATGTTGAATATAAGGTAACTCTCTGTTCAGAGGGATAAGTTTTAGGAGGTACAGTTCATCTTACATTTGAGTATTTATGGCTCAGTTTAAAGTAAATTATTCAGCTTTGGACTGAATTATATCCCCCCCACCCCAATTCATATGATGAAGCCATGACCCCCAATACATTTGGAGATAGGGCCTGTGAGGAGGTAATAAAAGTTAAATGAGGTCATAAGGGTGATGCCCCCCTAAGAAGAAGAAGAGACACTAGAGCTCTCTCTCTTCCATGTTAGGACATAGTTAAAAGATTTCTGGCTAAAAGCCAAAAAGAGAGGCCTCCCAAGGAGTGAGCTGAATCAGCTGGCACTTTTATCTTGAACTTCCCAGACTCCAGAGCTATAAAAATAAATTTGTATTGTTTAGGCCATCCAGTCTATGGTATTTTGTTATGGCAGCCCAAGCTGCTTAATGCAGTGAATAAATACACATTACAGCAGGCAAGCATAATGGTAAAAGGCAACAATCAGAGGAAAGACCTAAAATGCTTCTCCTTTCTCTGCAGGAGGTGTAGTACCCTTGGATGGCAGAAATTGCATCCACACATTGGTCCCAACTGGGCTAGGAAAACGGAAGAGACTTAGGCAGTGAGTGACAAGGCCACCAGTAATATACGAGTAGCCCTCATACCATATTATCCCACATTGTAATAATCTCAAACTCAATGGACTTATCACATCTAAATTATTACCAACAAAGAAGTTATAGAAAATTTTTATAGGGATAATAAACATAAAAAGGAAGATAAGAATCACCAGTTATTCTAACATATGGATCTAGTCACTATTCACCTTTAGTATATGTGTGTGCATGTACACACAAACAATTTCAATTTTATCATCATAGAAAAACACTGTATATTCAGTTTTATTCTCATTCTTTTTCACTTAAAATTATACCATCATAAGTATTTTGTCATGCCATTAGAAATTCTTCATGGTTGTCATTCGTAATAGTTACATAATATGCCTAGGTTTCCTAGATTAAAAAAAAAAAAGCTCACAAGTTAAAATTTATCATTAGGC
This sequence comes from Panthera tigris, assembly GCF_018350195.1. Classification (NCBI taxonomy): domain Eukaryota; kingdom Metazoa; phylum Chordata; class Mammalia; order Carnivora; family Felidae; genus Panthera; species Panthera tigris. The sequence goes on along the minus strand of NC_056667.1, from coordinate 82,091,839 downwards.
ACTGAGAGATCTAGCCTTTGGAGCAAGTGGGGTGGGGCCAGCTGGAGCTGTTGACAAATATATTCTTCTTGAGGGGCTAATGGCGGCTATTCCCAGGGAAAGCTGACTGCTGAGTCAAGTCTCTGCTTGGTGTCATCTTTGCCCCAAGAACAAATTTTGAGCTCCCCCAACAAGTAAGTAGGGATCCTGTGCTCTGCTAACTACACTGACAGAAAAGCCAAATGATGTGCCGCCATGTGGTACTCTGAGCTCCTTTGCTTTCATGTTTCTCCTCTCATTTAATCCTCTAAAGAATCATGGTGAACATTTCAAGATAAGAGAACCAAGATTCAGAGAAGGGAGATGATTGTCTACGTATGTTCATTTAATGAGGGTCAGAATAAAAGGATTCTGGTGTGATGTTAAGTACAATACTCTCTCACTAACAATAGAGCTTCTCCTTAGTGGCTTAGCAGAAAGCACATAGCTGAAAAAAGAATATGCCACCTGATCTTTCAGACTGGCTATGGAGTTTTGTGAAGTTGGATTCTAACTCTACACTTCCTCAAAACTGACAGACATGAAATCAGATCTTAAGCCTTCTTATCCTCACCAAAATTGAAGAATGATCTGGAATATAATCCTCTGCAACCTACAACTTCAGGCTGCCTTGAAGGCTTATCCCAGATCAAAGAGAAAAGATTGTGTTCCCAACTCCCATACTCTCTTTTTAAATCAGCATTTGGGCTAAGATGCTGAGCTCTTCAGGAACTTTCTGCTGTGGGTCAGATAAATTACTCTGACCTAAATAAGACTCTTGTTTCTTACTAGTCTGCTAAAGGGAGGGACAGGACTAGATGATGTAGCACTCATTTGAAATATTCACATAAGATATAAAGAAAATTACAAATCCACCAGAGGTCACTTGACAAGGTATACTGGAGTATCAAACTAAATTTCAGGGAAGACCAACTATCCAAGATCCTTAACTGCAGGCTACAGTTATATTATTTATTTGGGTATTGGGTAGCACTCCTAGATTCTGCCTTCATGCTCCCTGTGCACTCTGTCGATGTGCAGAGTGTTCTTCTCCTGACAGCTGAGCATTCTGAGCACAACTGCACTATTTTTCATTCCCTGGCTGATATTCTCCTGTGACATGCTAAGCCAAGTGGATGTTGCTGCCTAGGGACATTTATTAATGCCCTTCTGAGCTCAGAGGGACGAATCATACAGATTTTATAGCACAGTATTTCTCTGAAATTCATATTCTATTAAAATTATTATGAGCTAATACTTGGGAAACTTAGATTAAGTTCTTTAGTTCTGGATATCTCCATCTTTTTATCTAAAAAATCTGGTAATTGGTAATAACTTCATTCAATAGTACTATTTGTCTAAATTCGTATGACTTAAAAGTAATTTTTACTTTTACTAGAAGCACAGTATATTACTTTTCCTCAATAAAAATGTTGTAGAATACATTTGATATGGAATGTTTAATTTATAAAATTCTGAAGAGAGGAATCTAACTTATGCTACAATAAAGAAATGGAGTTTTCTTAGAAAATTGATCATTTAAGTGGAGATTAACAAAATGTTCTGACTTCTGAGTTGATGGGTTCCACGTTTGAAATTGAGCAAGTTAGTAGGAGACATAGAATAATTAAAGAAAAAATATGTTTGAAAGTTTGATGACAATGTTAAATATCAGGTTTATCTCATAATCAGTATTGATATAAAAAACCTACACCATAGGGGCACCTGGGTTGCTCAGTCAGTTTCGGCTCAGGTCATGATCTCACAGTCATGAGATGGAGCCCTGCATGGAGCCAGGCATTGGGCTCCACACTGAACTTGGAGCCTGTTTAAGAGTCTCTCCCTCTGCCCCTCCCCCACTCATTCTCATGTGCACACGCCCACTCTTTCTCCCTCTACATAATAGAAAATAGACAATATTTATGCATCGCAGTGACACAAATTCTGCCGCATTCAAATCCCCAGAGATAGGGTTTATAAAGGCAAATGTTATTCTTAAAACAATGTGTTGATTCTGGATATTAAAGAGACCCTGATTCAATTATTTATCCATTAAAAATATACACATAAGAGTGCCTACCATATGCTAGGTACTGTTCTAGGCTTTGAGCATAGAGCAATCAGCAGGACAGGTGGTAAGGGCAGGGAGAGGAGAAAAACAATAGATAATAATTTCAGATACTTCTAACTACTATGAAAATAGTGAAACTAAGTGATATAATTGTGATAGAGGAAGAAAGGGGTGGAGCTTTCAATTGGGGCTCAGGGTAGGCGTTTCTGAGAAATGACAGTTGAGCTGCGACTTGTATGATAAAAAGGTGGGAGTCATTCAATACTATGGGTACTTAGGGAACCAGGCAGAGGGAAAAGGGCATGCAAAAGACCTACTACCATGATTTTAGGAATTTTCCAAACTTTAAATTCTAGTGAGGCAAGAGTGTGGTGAACAATAAGAGTAGGATGATGTAATTCATAAGTAGAGTCCCAGCAACCAATAAGACAGTGTCCAGGGGTAAAAGGGATAATGAATAAAAACTGACTTCCCCATTATTATCCATTGGGGGGAGATTGACATGGTTTTCTTAGAATAGACAGGACAAAATATAACTGAAAACTATGATTTTGTCTTTCCCATTACTAAATCTTTGACATATGCTAGAGAATAACATTTCTCTAAAAATAGAAACATTTTTAGGTCCAGAAGGGTCAGCATGTTTTGCCTTGATCGAGAAATCTCTGATGTGTTGCTAGAAACGGAGCACCAAGGTTGTTATCAATAGACCCAGGTTCAAGTCCTGGTTTAAATATTTGTTGGCTTTATGGTATTGGATTGTGCTTGCTTGATCCTTCTGAACCTTGTTTCTTATACATAAAATATGATAATAGTTGTAAGGGTCAGCTGACATTTAGGAAGCTTAAGTTAGGGACAATGACAGGAAAATTTATCACCACATAAAAGTTCAAATAGAATTTAAGAACATACCTTGTACATTTGTCTTACTTTAGTAAAACAAGATGATAAATCAAAACTGGTATTGTTTCAATGAAATCATTGGTGTTTTCAATTCAGAAATGTATAGACTGAGAAATTTGCCACTGATGTATTAAAAATCAGAATTGCCAGTCAGAGCAATCTATAGCTAACCAAAAATAGCTGGATCATGGTCTGGTTCTTCTGGTTGTTTCAGCCTGAACTCATTGTTTTAGTGTCAGTCTGATTGCATGTTTAGCCATTATTTTGGATAAAAAACCAAGCTGGTAATATCAAAGTCATGTTCAGTCATGTTATAAAGCTTTAAGATTATAAAAATTTTGGTCGCCAAATGAAAAGGTTAATTTTTCAATTATTTGAGATAAGTGACATTTTGTTTTTATTTTTATTTTTGTCATAATCTTCATTATACCCAATGTTATAGAATGCTTTGTCAGGCCAAATAGAAAGGAAAATGTACATTTCTAATCCATTATCTATTAAGCCAGAAAAGTCAGGCAAGCAAAGAGAAAGGTATTAATTTAGAAAAAATAATTATTTTTCATATCACTTTATTCTTAATCACTATTGAGGGTGTAGGTTTTCTTCATTATAAGAATGATCCTCACTGTAGTTTCTTAAGTGTAAAGAACAGTGGTTCCAGAAACTTTTAATGAAACGTCACAGCATTGTTGTAGCAGAAGATTCTAAGTGTAGAGTTAATAAAATTGTGAACTGTTTGTTTTTAAGTTTATGGGAGTCAGTATCCATCATCTTATCTGCATTAGATTTGTTTCTGAATATAGATTAACATTTTTTACAACTTTTTTTCAATATTATGATCATGGTAGGGAAATGGTTATTTCAAACCTCAGGTAAAGCTGTACAGTGATTTCATGTGACAGAATTTTATCTGGGTTTCAAGAAATCCTAATAACAGCATTTACAATTCTTCTATGCAATTTCTCTTCCTCTTTTTACTGCAGAAGTATGGAAAACACGTTCCTACTTTAAAGAGCTAAAAGAAAAAAAATCAGCAGTTTAATCTGAGTGTTAGGAAAAGGATCACAAATCCTGCTATGGTATTTTGTATTTAAGCTAGTTTCTGTAAAGGCCCCTGACATGCCCCCTGGGAGCTAAATATTGACAAGCATGCTTTGGCAATCAAGATCAAGCTTGTTGAATTAACACAGCTCAAGTCTTGCATTGACACTATAACCCAAGATTGAGAACTCTTATCTTACCCCATTTATTTTGGCTTTATAGGTGATACTGTACACTTGAATTAGGGATTTTCACTGTATCTTAAATGCTGCAACTGTGGATTAATTTGATTTCAGAATATACCAGTCCTTATCATGTTCACAGTGGAAATTATAAATGAAGTGTAACATTCATTGTTTTCTTTCCCAGCATGGATCAAGAATAAAACTGACTGTATACCTAAGTCTGATACTATCTTTTCTACCAGAAAATGTCTTATAATTCCCACCTCCTGAAAGGCAAAGAGAAATACAAAGAATGATATTGTCCTTTCTATATTTTCCAGGGAAAAGTAAACGTATCCCAAATTGCTAGTTCTTTAAAGGCTTTGATCAAAAGTTAAGACAAAATATTAGTCATAAAAGAAATACATATTATTTTTCATCATGATTCCTAAAACTCAAATGGCAATCTTCCGATGATAATAGTATTTATAGAACGTAAAATTGTCTTCAAGTTTTAGAGGAAAATATAACCTTTTCAATCTTTCAGGAAGTTGAGAAATAAATTTTATAAGTAACTGGGAATAAAGACGGTATTGATAGTGGTAGTTAGAAAGTAGCACTCATTAAGGGCTTACAGACTCTATGTGGGCATTTTACCTGTAGTTTGTTGTTTAACTCTGTGAGGTAGGTACTTTCACTGGCCCTGTTTAACCTATAAAGAAACTGACTCAAGGACGCTTTAGAAACTTCTCTGGCCATGCCTACTCTTACTTCCTTTCCCATGGCTATACCCACAGTCACGGTAGTAACTAGGTATTTCCTATACCTGTACAGAGCTCAAACCACAATAGAAGAGTCATGGGTGTATTGTTATCATTCAAGGTGATGTTCTCCCAGTGCTAGAGGGAACAAAAAGGAAGTAATGTGGTATTGAGGATAATCCAGAAAGGCCCCCAAATGATATAATATTTTGAGTGGGACTTAAGGGATGAATAGAAGAAGGTGAATAACATTTCAGACAGTGGGGATAAGAAGAGAAATGACACAGAGGTATAAATAAATGTGATCTCAAGAAACTGCAAATTAGTTCAGTATTTCAAGAGTTGCTGGGTGGAAGCCACACAAATGATGCAAAGAATTTATTGAGTTTGAAGGTTAGAACCATACTTACCAGCTGATGACCTCTGTATCTTCACTGTGAACTAAAGATAATACCCCAAATCAGGCCTCCTAGAGAGATTATGAGGGATAAAGGATAGAGTGCATGCCAAATGCCCCATCTGGTCTTGCTTCTCAATTCTAAGAACACCATTTTATCTTCTCCAGTAAATTCATACCCACTGTGACCTTCAGAAGTAACTCTGGAACTACCTAATGGAGCTTATTTCTTCAAATAAAATAGCCATTTGGCACAATTTCACTTCTCATTTTCCTCCTTCCTATGGCAAGATAGGTGAGAGATGAAAACTGGCTCTTTGATGGTACATATGTTCTTTTTCTATCTCTTTCTAAAAGAATGTTGTCATAACTTGATCCTCACTGGCAAGTGTCATTTGGTATTAAATCTTTCCATTTTTGTGCAGTTGGATTTCTAAAATACTTTTAAACTGATATGATTTCAAATACATACATTAATAATAAAGTATAATCATAAGGATGACATACATAGAGTCAAAGTTGTCCATCACAGTGCCCAGCATCTAGAAGCACCCCATTAGTTCCCCTTCCCTTTCTCTCCCTTTGCCATTATATTAAAATCCCCTTCAAAATCTACTCAGTGCTACACAAAAAGAAAATGCTGTGCATTTTGCCAAGGGCCTGTTTGTCACACGTCTTAGTGATTCTAGACTAAGTCTCCACCATCTGCATACATTCCATTCTACATTTCAGTGACTGTTTTACAGGTTCTTTACGCCAGGTGAAGACTTTTCTCCTTGTTCCATAAAATCAGTATATATGTTCTCGCTTACATACCTTCTTTCAAAACACTCTGAAGTTGGGAATGCCTGAGGTTCACTTATCTGATTTTGTTCTTTTGATGATCACCTTCTTCAAGTACATCCTGAAACTCACCCACTCCCTGAACTGCTCTGAAAGTGTCCACTATGTTTCTTGGGCTTTTAGATGTGTTACATGATATAGTTATGTGCAGTCTACAAACTCTCTCTCCAGCAAAATATAACTCCATTTAGGTTAGGGAGCTAATTTCTCTATGTATTTGACACAAAATGAAGTTTTGCTTTTGAAAATGAAAAACATTTTTTAAAGCCCAATTGCACACACAATAAAGTATGTGTGTGTATGTGTGTATACATGCACAAAAGGAATGGGAACTAATGGGGTGCTTCTATATATTCACATAGCTATTTCATAAGTTGCTTAAGTATTTTAACTTTAGTGTAATTGTAAGATGTATCACAAATATTTTTATTTCCAGTCCAGGTTTTTGCAAATTAAACTAAATGCAATTAAATTAAAATGCTCTAAACCACACTTTTGGTAATTATTTAAATGGAGGTGCTCTTCACATTAAATAACCGACTATCCACACCTATCCAAAATACTTTCATATAGTTTTTTGAAATATATTTCTATATATTATTTTTAAAATTTTTTAATGTTTCTTTCTTTATGTGTGTGTGTGAGAGAGAGAGAGAGTGAGAGAGAGAGAAAGAGACATAGCGTGAGCATGGAAAGTGCAGAGAGACAGAGGAAGACACAGAATCTGAAGCAGACCTAAGGCTTTGAGCTATCAGCACAGAGCCCAATGCAGGGCTCAAACTCACAAACCATAAGATCATGACCTGAGCTGAAGTCAGACGCTCAACCAACTAAGGCACTCAGATGCCCCTCTATATCTTATTTCCTATGTCAGTAGAGAACACTGCCATATAAGTTCGTCACAAGAAAGATACAGAAATCTTAAAAACCAAATATTTAGAAACTGATGTAACTAGTTATAAAACCATAATTATATAAGAGAATGTTCTTTTATAACAAGAAGTATTCACATCTGTCATCCAGTGTTTTAATGCCTATAGTACTTATTAGGTGACTATTTCTATTATTACCATTCTGCAAGCAACTGCCATTCTTGAAACTGATTGATGTTTAGGAATAAAGCACATTTATTACATGTTGCCAGCTTCAGAAAAGCAATCTTATAACCTACAGCGCTTTTTGAGAAGTGATGATACCTTATATTTCTGGAACTAATCACTGCTAAAGAAAGTAAAAGGGTGAAAACATAATATTTTTTTCCTATGAAGAACTTTCATTGCATTATATGCCATTCAACTATAAAATGATTATAGTGTTTTATTTGCCAAGAATGACAGTGGTGAAAGGTAACTTTATATATATGTAGAAATATGTGTACATACCTATCTATCTATATGTGCCGGGGTCCATATCATTTCCTTATTTTAGTCTGGCTAGCCTACTTTGAACAGATATGAGCAAAGGATGAGGACAGAAAAACTGAATTAAAATTCTTGTTGGCTTTTAAGGTGAGCAAAAATGAATGCTATTAATATAATTGTTTTACTATTTTACTACTTCTTCCAAATTGTGATTATACAGTCATCAATCACCGTTCTTTGAAGTTCTTGCCTTCATTTTACTACCGTGGCTTTTTGCACTGACTTTGCCTCAATTTCTGCCACCTGATCTCATCTACTGGCCTTAAGTCACTACCCCACTTTGATTGAATGCTTTGGTCCTCAGTTCCCTGGTCTATTACTCAACTTCTGCCATCATCATTAAGAGATACAAATTGCAGAAATAATTAAAAATCTAACTGACACATAATAAGGCAGTAAATATTAACTTCCATCACTACCATCATCCTCATCATCAGAAACTTCAGAATCCATGTTGCTATATATCCATCAATTTCCAAAACTACTTTTAAAATGATGTGGTAGCTAATGTTTGTGTAACCCTTTTACTATTTCAAAGAATTTTCAATATTTTATTTGATTCTTACAACAACCTTATGAGATAGGTATTTTTAGAGTGATTAATACCCAGCTTACAGTTGTTATTAAGAGGAAAGCAGAATTTATACCAAAGTTTTATGACTCTAAAGATCACACATGGTTTTTCAGTTGGACAACATTTTAGCAGATACTTTCCAGTAGTCAACACTGTCTCAAGCTTTTTCAGATCTAGGTTACTGTATGTAAATAAGACATTTACAGAATACCAGTTATACAGGACTCTATGCACAGCAAACCTAAATATAAATAATGGGCTGTATTTCATGTTCTTACGTAGCTCAGATATTTCCCACCTAGATAATCTCAGGTACTTACCCAAATTCAAGTGTATTATCCTCTACAAACCTTAAAAATCACTATAGTTAATGATATTAACCTCTGAGTCTTCTTAGTACCTCCAGTGCTCTTACTCTGCACATCTAATTAGTCACAAGGTTCTGTATAGTCCACCTTTGAATGTGATTGAATTTTTTAATCTGAACTTTTTAATTTCCTGTCTCTGTGACCTTGACTTAGTCCAAGCCTTTATGTTTGCATAGGTCTGGTAGGCTCTTGCTGCATCAGCAGACATTTTGGGACAGAAAGTAGAATGAGATGCGGCTCACAAAGTTTCCTGCCATACTTTCCATCCAGACTCGTCCCCTTCTTGTCCTTCCTAATCTATTCTTTACTCTAGGCCTTATTACACACCTGATTTTCCAGTCATTTCTAGATCTTTATTCTTTTGCTTATGTAGTTCTGTGATTCCCATGTCTGCCTTCTGTGCCTTCTAAAATGCTATTTGTCCTTTAAGACTTAGCTCATATCATCTTCAGTTAAAGATGGTCCAACCAAAGTGTACTCAACTTCCTCTGAGCTATGATGGTCACTTACTCAGGTTTTATTGCAGGCATTACCATGTGTTACAATAAATTATATCATCACTTCTAAACATAGTAGCTGCTTTATAGTTAGCATTTGAAAAGTGTCTATTGATTTAATAGATGAAAATACTTGAATACTTTAAATGTATAGTTGAAATTTATTTTTAATTCAAATTTTGCTTTGAATTAAATGTGCCGGGGTCCATATCATTTCCTTATTTTAGTCTGGCTAGCCTACTTTGAACAGATATGAGCAAAGGACGAGGACAGAAAAACTGAATTAAAATTCTTGTTGGCTTTTAAGGTGAGCAAAAATGAATGCTATTATAGTAGCTGCTTTATAGTTAGCATTTGATAAGTGTCTATTGATTTAATAGATGAAAATACTTGAATACTTTAAATGTATAGTTTAAATTTATTTTTAATTCAAATTTTGCTTTCCAGTTGATGGTATAGAACTGTCCCTACATTGAAGAGAAAGTGTAAAATTTTCACACTCAGACATATATATATGTACACACACACACACACACACACACAAAGTCCTTATTTTAGTTCTAGTAGTAAAAATCAAAATTTTCTCTCAATAATAATCCTTAAATATCAGGTGTCATTTATAAAAAGATAGATCTCAATTTTTTAGTATATGTGGTATATGATAAATAATTATCAAAATTATATTATTTGAAGTAACTTATATTCAAATAACAAGATATTTATGCCTCTATGCCTCTTTTTTGTTTAGTACATTTAACAATTTTGCTACAGTATAGTTTCTTCTTTTGAAATGCCAAATATCCCTATAATGAATTATCTCAGAATTTTTCTTCTCATTATGATATATTAAACATATGTTTTTCATATGTCTCAGACTCCTAACTTCTTTTTACCAATTTTTGGCCTTCATATTGCCAAAGGGAATGGCTGGTGTTATTGGACTGAATGTTTGTGTCCTCCCCAAATTCATATATTGAGATCCCAACCCCCAGTGTGATGATATTTGGAGTTGGGGCCTTTCAGAAGTGATAAGGTCATGAGGGTGGAGCCCTGGTGGATGGAATTAGTGGCCTCATGAAAGAGATCCCAGAGAGAGCTTTGGAATATGAAGTATACAGTTACTGGGTTTACTTGAAAATGGAAACATTTACTAGAATTTTTATCAGGAGGCCATAGAGACAGACATCCTGGAAGGAAATAATTGAGTTACTATCAGACATTCTCCTTTTAACCATAGACATTCAACAATTTTTAAGAAAATAAAATCTTAAAATAAGCAAAATTGAAAGAATGCATAATCAGCTATCATTTGTAATTGGTCATTACTAATTTCATGTAGAAACATCACTAATTCCTTTTATGTGGAGATCTTATAGACAAAGGAAAGAAATTTTCATCCATTTGGGCTAGCCCTGCAAATGAAGTGAGGAATTTGGCAACTTCTCAAGTGGACATAACTTCCAGACCATGCGACAAAACAGTCTGTTATTCTGTCTCTAAAAGGGTGCAGCCTAGTGCAGGGATGAAATGTGGAGACTCTGGAGCTAACTGCTTGGGTTAAAATCCTGGTGCCACCACTTACTAGTTTCCCTTGCCTGGGTTACGCAGCCATCCTATACCTCAGTTTTCTCATCTGAAAAAAAAAATGGCAAAAATAAGCATACCTACCTCCCCAAATTGTTGTGAGGATTGAACTAATTAATATTTATACAGCACTTAGAACAGAGATAAGTGTATAAGAAGTGCACTTAATGTACTTATGAAGCTCTAACTTTATTCTTAGAAGCTTTGTTTCCTAATGAGTTACATCAGGTTCTACTAATAAATGGAGACATGAGACAAAGCATATGTTTTCTTTGTAGAAATACCCCAACCAGTACATTTCATTTGCAACTTAATGCTCAGGCATGCCCTGAAGCCTCAAAATTGGGTAAGATAATTGTGATGCCTAAATGAAGCCAGTGTGGGTGGTGTTGATGAAGAGCTTACCATAGCCACAGAGCTTTTACTGGGTGTGAACCCTCAACCTCCCCATCATACCTTCTGATCCAGCCACTCCAAACCAAGTGCTCTAGCATCAAAACTTTCATTTTATTCTCTGTGTCTTGCCCTCTTGACATAGTTACAGCAAATGAAATCTTTCCTTTTTGTCTGAGTGCGTCTTCTGAAGTAGAAAGTGTTGAAATAAATGGCTTATGACATGTATAGTGTTGAAATAAACGTTTATTTTAACACTTCATAAGTCATGAGCCATTTATTTTAACACTTTGCACTTGAAGTGTTTAAATAATAGGTTTTATACAGGGATGTGTCATCCACTCTGTTTAATGTAAAAGTGAATATGTAAATATATCCATCTATCTAATCTAGATTTTAAACCCTTTGACTGCCAAACAGCCTGGTTGCCATAGTTTCTGGAGTAACCTGAAATTAAATTTTATGCTCTTTCTTTTTCAGTTGATAGGTAATTTGGTGATACATAAGATGAGTGGACATCATTCCATTAATAGAGAAATGGTTAAATACATCTTTTTTTTCCAGAAACCTGAAGAAATGTCAGCAAAGACTAGGGTTGACAGTGAAATAAACTTTCATAACTAGAACAACTTTCACTAGAAAATAGCAGGATTTTTTCTTTGGTTTTTAGGGCTAATAACTTGTTTGCAGGGTTATTTTTGACTGCTCTGACAAATATAAAACTTAGTCCAGTGCCTGGAACCATATTGGTGTGAATATATATACTAACTTTTTGAAGCAAGGCAATGTGAAAAACAGCACTCATTTGGGCATCAACAGATTTGGGTGGAATCTAAGGTCTTCCTGTTACTATTACAAGGGCAAGATATTTTGCTATTTTCAGCATCAAAAGTAATAGCTGTAAGGATTTTATGAGATTTAAACAAAATCAGTAGAAGCCTTAATAGAGTGCTTTGCACATTCAGGCAGTTTGATAAAAATATGCTATTATATTTCTGTTATTTCATAGTAAGAAATGGCAATTAATAGAAACAACTATGTTAAAAAACTATTTTTAATACTCACAAGTTTGTGTTATTGTTTTCACCAAATAATATAGGAAATGGACATTTTTATAAAAGCAGAAAGAATCCAAGTATTGTATAGGGGTAAAATTTTTTTTAAATAAACTTTTTGTTTTGGGAATGATTTTAGATGTATAAAAAAGTTGAAAGGTTAGTACATAGAGTTTCCATATACCCCTCACCCAGTTTCTTCTGTTTTTAATTATAAGAAGTATTTTAATTTAAGAATTTACCAAAGTAGTATCTTGTGGTAGAAAGTATTTGTGCCAAAGCCTTTAACTTTGAAGGCTAATGAAGACTGATGGGAAGTGAAGGAAATGAACGTGTCAGGTAGGAGGCCAAGAAATGTGTGAAGGGGAGAAGCCAGAGGAAGGGACATCGACTAAAGAGCAGAGCCTGGAAAAACCTTAGTTCACATGAAGACTTGTCACTTGCTGTATGTAAAGCAACTCCCTACTGGGTGTTGTATGTAAGTGATGAATCACTAAATTCTGCTCCTGAAACTAATATTACACTATATGTTAACCAACTGGAATTTAAATACAAACTTGCAACTGAAATAAATAAATAAATAAATAAATAAATAAATAAATAAATAAATAAAGCAAGCAGCTCCCTGACAAATCTAAACCTGTTGAAAGAATTAATTGAGAACTGAATGGGCAAATATTAGCTATTGCTTTCAGGTACTCAGAAATCTTTTAAGAAATTATGAAACTCTGGGTAGTAAGAATATTCCAGAAAGGATACCAATACAGGCATCCATTTTCCTTTTGACATTTTCCAATGTCTATAAATGCTATTGATTTCAAATTCCAAATTATTTCACTTCTGAACACTCCTTATAGAAGTATCACAGTGCTGTTTGTGTGGGCTTGTAATTATTGATTGCAACATTATACTCTCCATAAATGTGCCATTGTGAATAATTAAACTTGTTAGCATTTTGTTTGCCTACAGTCTTTAGAGTGCTAGCCCTTTTTGGCAATCACAAACATGTTTCTCTGGTTCAGTTTGTGCTAGTTATGGGACATGTTTCATTTTTCCTGAAACTTTTTAATACTTTGCCATTTTTAAATTTCAAATTTCAAGAGCTGCCCTATAACAATTTAGCATCTAACAAATAAGAACTCTGGGAGTCTCAGGATTTGTATTCTGGAGTTTATAAATAAATGATCTTCTAGAATGTAAACAGGAGACCTTTTTTAAGCTACTTACTGCCTCTGAGCATGCCATTTCTCACACCTTCTTTCTTATTGCCTAGGGTAACACAAATATTAATGTTAGAAAAAAGATATACATTGTGACTGCTGGCCCTATTTACACCCACTGCAGATATACTTGAAAAGATTTGAAAGACTGGTATAGTCTAATATGATTTCTGTCAGCTTCTACACAATTACAAAGAGTCTCTGAGCTCTGTTGAGAAAAGAATATATAGCAGTTCTGGCAAAGGTTACTAAAAAAGTCTATCCCCTTGAGGCATTGAAACCATGTTCTAGTCATGCCTCTGTAACTGGATTTAGCACATCTGTGAAGCCCAGTGTTCAATTCTGAATGGCCCAATGCTATTTGGAAACATTATGCACAATTTAAGCATTTGGATGATGAAACACTTATGGCAACAATATAAATTGAATGAACATCTATGAATGAGGAAAAACATATGCATCACATTTCTACTTAGATATGTACATTACATACTGACTATATATCCTTTTTCCACCAAGTTGGTCCTGATAATAGGCTGTCTCCTTTTCATGCACGCAGAAGTTAGCTAAATGCCATTTGGCAAGGAGCTGAATCATCCAGGGTTGCAGTCTTGCCAATGCAGCCTAAATATCCATGCCAATCGACAAAGTAATGACCTCAATTTGACAAGAGCTTGAAATTTCATCAGAAAAGATAAAAGATTGGAAAAGTAACAAATAGAGAGAGGATATTGCATGCAAACCCATCACAGATTTGACATAAACTATAAGCCAAATACTTCTTAAAGATTCAGCTGGGAAGGTACATTTATGATTACAAGGTTTTAATAGGAGTAACACCCTTGAGTGTTTGCTTTTCTTGTTTTCGAGAGGTAAAGATATACTCAAATAGCAATTTGGGCATAAAGTGCAGAAACAGAAACTCCCATTATGTTAACAATATTTGTGATCACTTGATGACATTTTTGAAATTTGGCTCTGGGGTCTTACTTAGTACAATAGTCAGCAAAGGGCCAAACTGCCTTCGTGGCTTGCTGGAGCTGTGCCTTTCTACACAGAGTGGTGCTTAGCATGCTTGCCTAATTCAGGGGTTGTGATTTAGATCTGTGGTCCAGCCAGAATTCTTGTCTTTATATTTTCATCATTTTTGTACTTCCTGTGTCCTACTCTTAACAATTAGTGATTTATCACTGACTCTGTGTGTGTGTATGTGTGTGTGTCTGTGTACATGTACATCCTTATAAGTGATATATGTGATTTCTTTAGAAACATTGTTTTCATGAAAATCTCATGGAAATTACAAACATTAAGAAGGCCAACACTGTCATAAAAAGTATTCCCCTTTGGGGCACCTGGGTGGTTCAGTTGGTTAGGCGTCCAACTCCGGCTTGGGTCATGATCTCAGTTTGTGAGTTTGAGCCCCACGTGGGGCTCCGTGGTGACAGCTTGGAGCCTGGTGCCTGCTTTGGATTCTGGGTCTCCCTCTCTCTCGGCTCCTCCCCTGCTCATGTGCGCTCTCTCTCTCTCTCTCTCTCTCTCTCTCAGAAGTTGATAAACATTAAAAAAAAAGTGTTCCCAATGGGTCATCCTAATCTCCAGATTTATCTTTCATGATGTACTGCAGATGATGATCTTTAGTTCTATTTATCTTTAGAATAGAAGATTCAGTTTCTCACAAATTTAGCTTATAGCTACAGATGGGAAGGTGCTCTCATATTTTTTAAGATGAAGTCTTTGAATGATCTGATCATTAAAAGATTTCTTACAAGTGGATCCAAATGGGAAATGCTCACTTTTGTCATGGACTTTTTTGCGACTTCTTGTATGTATTTATATCTTTTTTGAATTAAATATATTTTACATACAATACAATGCATAGGTACTGTGTTTCTGGCTAAATTAGCTTTAAAAATTGTATACATATGTAGTAACTACAATCTGAAAGAAGATAGAGAATATTTCCTTCACACCAGAAAATCTCCTTGTATTGCTTGACAATCAATTCTTCCATTCCCAGCTGACACTTATATCACCACCATATCTTCTTTTTGACTGCTCTTAAACTTCATATAAATGAAATAATATTCATTCTGTCTCTCATACCTCTATGTGTGTGTGTGTGTGTGTGTGTGTGTGTGTGTGTGTGTGTGTTAGACATTTGGCTACATTCACTCAACATGGTATTTTCATATCCATCTATGTTGTTGCAGGTACCATCAGTGAGTCTTTTTTATTGCTGATAGTTTTCATTAAATTAACTGACCACAAGTTGTATTTCCATTCTCTTCTTGATGGGCCTTTGGATGGTTTCCAGTTTGGGACTACTATAAATAAGGATGCTGTGAACATTTTTGAATATACACTTTTGTAGCCTTGTTTTCATTTCTCCTGGGTGATAGTCTAGGAATGAAATTGTTGAATAATAGGATAGATATATGCAGAAGTTTTAAAGAAATTTTCAAACAATTATTCAAAGTGATTTTTATAATTTGTACTCTTACCAGCAATGTATGAAAGCTCCACTTGTCCCACATCCTTGTCAGTGTTTGGTTTTATCAGTCTTCTTGGTTATTCTAATACCTTGAGATGGTGTAACTTTTCATGTACTAATTGCTCATTTGTATGTTGTCTTTTTTGAAATATCTGCTCAAGTTTAGCCCATTTTAATTGAGTTATTCATCTTGTAATTGTTTTCTAGGAGTTCTTTATACATTTTAGGTATGAGTTCTTTCTCAAATATATGAGTATAAATATATTTTTCCTAGACTTTGGCTTCTTTATTGAGATTATCAATTTTTTAAAAAATTTTAGTTAGGGCTTTTAATGTCCTTTCCAAGAAATCGTTGCTTAACTAACTCAAGATCACAAAGATAGTGTCCTATTTTTGTTCCCTAAGAACCTTATAGTTTCAAGTTTTATATTTAGATTTTCAATCCAGCTTGAATCTTAAAAAAAAATTATTCTATGAGGTAGCAGTCAAGATTTTTTTTTTCTTCTTAAAAACATCCATTTATTCTAGTACTATTTGTTAAAATGACTTTTCTTTCCCCCACTGAACTGATGTGGTAACGTGGTCAAAAATCAATTGACCTTATATGTGTAGACTATTTCTGAACTTCATCTTGTTCTATATTCTTCAACTATTGTCTTGATACTGTAGATTTATAGCAAGTCCTGATGTGAGAAAGTGTCCTTGAATTGTTTTCTTTTTCATGATTGTTTCAGTTTATTCTAGATTGTTTGTATTTCCATATAAATCTTAGAATCAGCTTAGTTTCTTCATATAAAGCTTACTAGAAATTTGACTTGGCTTTTATTGAATCTATTGATCAATTTGGAGAGATTTAATATCTTAACGGTATTGAACCTTTCAGCCTATGAATATAGTATATCTCTTCTTTTTCTTAAGCTTCTCTGATTTTTCACAGAAATATTTTCACAGAAATATTTTGTTGTTTTCAGTGTAGAGATCATACATATCTTCCACAACTTTATTCATGTTTGTTACTTTTTTGTGCTATTGTAATGTTAAATTTTAATTTGCTGATTGTTTATTGCTAGTGTATAGAAAAAGATACAAAGAAATATACAAAGTATTTAAAGAAAGATAATGTTTTATCCTATGCTTTTCATTAGATGCCCTTTGTCAGAGACTGATCTCTCTTATTCCTGTTTGCTGAGAGTTTTGATCCTGGCTGGATTTTGAATTTTCTTAAATGTACTTCCTGCATTCTTTTTCTCTTTCATACTTTTATTTTATGTTAATGTGGTAAATTAAAAATTACAAATTAGTTGATTTCCAAATGTTTAGCTGTCCTCACATTCCTGGGATAAACTTCATTTGACTACGATGTTTTACTTCTTTTATATGTTGCTGAATTAGTTTTTCTTATATTTTATTACAGATATATGGGTCTATGTTAGTGAAGGATATTAGCCAATAATGTTATTTTCTTTTAGTATATTTTTCAGGTTTCAGTATCAGGATTATGCTGGCCTCATAAAATGAGTTGGGATTTGTTTCTTCTATCTTCTGCAAGAGTTAATAGAAGACTGGTATTATTTCTTCCTTGAGTTTGATAAAATATACCAGTGAAGCCGTCTGGGCCTGTAGTTTGCCTGATAAAAATGCTTTTTTTATTATGAATTCAATTTCTGTAATAGTTATGGGGCTATTTTTTATTTTGATTTTCTGTTTTTTGTTGTCAGTTGGTTAGTTGTATTTTGCTTGGAATTTGTCCATTCCATTTCAGTTGTTGAATTTATTACATAAAGTTGTTCATATGATTCCCTTATTCTATTTTTATTGTTTTTAGAATCTCTATTAAGCACTTGGTATGTGCTTATCATCGTGGTATCTGCTTTACATAGATTATTTGATTTTACCTGGTTTTATTTAGATCCATGTAGATCCATTAGACCCATTAGTCCTTTCTCACTCCATGGTTATCCAAGTAGCCACTCATTTGTAACCACTCATTTGCCTGAGGAGCATTCCAACTCAGAGTTCAAAGCCCCAGAATATCAAGGGCCCCAGAAGCCACACTGATTTGCGCAGGTTGAAAATAGATGGCCAGTTTGGGCCTGTAGCTGGCCCATGGTATGATAGAGGAGGTTGCAAGACTGATGCATATCCCCATTATGTAGGGTAGTATGAGAGTGAAGCCATCTGGGTAGTACTCTAGGAGAACTTATCTGAAGTAATGTAGTGTTAAATTCTTTTCCCTTTCCTAATTGCTTGGTCATGCAGTCTATTTTATACATGCTACAGATTCCTGCAATATTTTTTATGTTTATTAAAAGTATAAATGCATCTATGAAAATGAAAATTACATTACTGGCAGCAATTATTGAATGTTGAGTGGAGTAAAACTTGTATTCTCTTTCATTACATGAGATCTCTACATTGTGAAAAGGGAATTTTAACTATTTTAGTTATAACCCTTGTCTCTTCTGAGAGATAAAAAGCCCATTACTTTTATAATCAAACTGGAAAGACCCTTATAATCTATAGAAAGGCTGCAGCCAGGGACATGTACATTCAGTATATATTCTTTTTAGTTTTCTCTAAAAGTTTTTTTATTAACAATAAAATAAATCCAGATTTACTTCATATTATAATATCTTTTGTTCAGATACTGTTGAAATTCAAACCTGTTTATTCTTCGCCAGATCTGCCTATTTTAAAAGGCATTTTTAAAAATAAAATATCATAGTGGTTACTGGGGGAATGAGGGAAGGGCTGTTCCTCTGTTCACTGGGGAACACCTCTCCCCGTCTAAATGCTTTGTATACCATTTCCCAACCTGTGAGGCCACTTTAGTTTTGCTATTAACATAAGTGCTTCATAAACATGATTTGTTCATGACTACGTCTATAGTTTTGCTAACCTTCTCCCCAACACTTGCCAGCTTTGAAATATCCTAGTCCTCGAGGTGCCTGAATGGCTCAGTCAGTTAAATGTCCGACTGCAGCTCAGGTTATGATCTCACAGTTCCTGAGTTCAAGCCCCACATTAGGCTCCTCTGTCAGTGCAGAGCCTGCTTCAGATTCTGTGTCTCCCTCTCTCTCTGCCCCTCTCCTACTCAGACTCGCTTTTTCTCTCTCTTAAAAATAAACATTAAAAAATTTTTTAAAAATATCCTAGTTCTCAACCCAGACCATCTTTCAGGAGCCCAGTTGAAGTCCTGCACCTGCCATCAAGCCTTCCTGGACCTCTTCAGTGTTCTTTGCTCATACTGTCCTCTAATTCTTCTGCCCCCCACAAGCAGGATGTGGATGCATTGCCCATACTTTTCTCTCCTTCTAAACTCACTAAGAGGAGGCACCTCTATTGCTGCCTTTTAGCAACTGACATGATGCTGGGTACAGCAAATAAATTTGATTGAAAATGATTTCTCATTTTTTGCCCTATTGAAATTTAGCATGAAATTTTGTTGTCAAATATTTAAGGGGGCAAATACAAATCTGTAGGGCAAATACTAATCAGTAGACCCCCTCCTTTCCAAAGTGCCTAGTCAATTTATAGAAAACATTGGTTCTCTGGGTTCAGATAGGGTCCAGCTGGAGATATCTTTGTCCACAGTACTGTCTTTGAAGAGAACAAAACCTTACTGCCTGCTGTACAGCCTGGGTTTCAGCAGACTCTGAGGAATGCAGTCTGATCACAGGGCACAGAGATTTACACATGTAATTCATTGTAAAGTGAAAAGAAAATGTATTCCTGAGAATGAAAGCAAAGGTTTTAGAGTACGACAAGTGCTTCCACGGGCACCCTGACCATGGAACCACCCACAGAGTGAAAAGAGTACAGAATTTCAGAGAGAAAAGAAATCATGGTTTTCCAAAAAAAAGAAATAACATGATCCTAGTGGATTCAGGTACTCTTTTTGTTAGTTTTTTTTTTCCTGCTATCAGAAAAATGCTCACTTCTCAATTATTCTGGGTTCTCCATGGGTAAAATGTAGTTCTGGTCATCAGCATTATTGTCATTATAATCTTCCTTTTTCTCCTTCTCAAATAACCATTTGAATAGACATAGACAGGGGAGATTTTTATCTGGTAGGATAACAATTTGCCCTACACATTCCTTAAGCAGAATTCCATGAGAAATGTTTATACACCACGTCCACTGAGTCTGTCATGGTTCTGAATTTCTTGGCTAAGGAAATATGTGTGTTCTTAAGAATAGCCCATTTATTTGTATTTATAGGTAAACTCATTATAGTTATAAGCTAAAAGCATTGCCAGAGGTACTTATTTGGGAAGGGCTGAGGCATATGGTAATTTGGAAATAAAGGAAGACCCTCAAATTAAAATGTCATATTGTATACTAATTGGTTTATTGTTGTAATACATCATTTTACCACACACCCTGCCTTTCTTATGTGCACATACCATTTAACCTCTTTGAGCCTGAATTTCCTTATCTGTACAATGGGGATAATGCGTATGCGATCTATTGTGAGGATCTACACAAGGTATGAATAATTTAGCAAAGCAACTAGTACTCAGTGGAATCTCAAATTATTTCATTTTAACCATAAAATAATATCACCATTAGCTTCGAATGCTAATTCTGTTCTATCATATGAAAGGCAACAGCTTACAAATTATGAAAGCCTCTAAGAATTTTATTACTGGCAACTCAGAAACATTGCCTGAGCCCTTTTAGTGGAGTAGAGAGCTGAATAGCAAGGAAGAACCCAAAAGTAAAAACTCGTCCATTTTAAATGTTAAATACCAGCTGAGATCTAAAAACCGTTTCTAGTTTTGCTTGATATGTCTACTTTGAAAATTTGCACCATTCTGTAAGTAAAAACATACTTAAATATTTAAAAATGAAAGAAAAATTCCCTGCTTGTTTTCTCTTGTGCGGAGGTTACTGAACAAATAATATGATGAGTATATTTTACATATTCATATATTCATATGTTTTTAATTTTCACGAGCCAATTACATAAGTCAATTTACAGAACTCTCCATTCTTATTTCCAAAGAGAGTACATATGTTGGAGCATCTACTGTGAAAACTAAACCAAGTTGGAAATAACAATAATGTACTTATTTCATTAATGTTTTTTCTCTTGGCTGTGTGCCTTTTCTCTGTGTAAACGTGTCTGCACACTGGATTTCCTTCTAGATCTGAATGTCCTCACTGGCCATATTGAAGAATGTGCTTACTGTACTGTTTCATTAAACTGCTGTGTTATCGGGTAATTGTTTAAACATAATGCCATAGGACTATCAAAAGGAAAGGTGAACTAATGGCATTTGCAAATGTCAGGGATTATCTTAACACTTTTATTATAGTTTATAAAAAAGTAGGTTCAGGGCATTTCATGGCAATTATTTCTACAGAAATTGGTTATTTAAATAAATTGCTAATTATCTGAAGATGACAGTATTGAAAATGCTCCTAATGAGTTGTTTAATAAGTGTAGCTTGTGGTGGCCACCTACAGGTTGAAAATAGAAAGAACATATAGACTAATTATGCTTAGAAATCCCATATAAACGCCACATATTTTTCCCTCTAGTAACAGATTTAAAGACATTTATCTCTCCATGCCATTTTTTTAGTCTTGGACAGTGTAGTTAGTTTCTGAGTTCTTCATAGATTATGGTTTTATTCTAAATCAATTTTACTTAGCTTTCACAATTATCTCTGTGCTATAATTCATGCAAATAATTATTGCTATAATTTAATCATCCAAACTGGGAGACTTTTAGAGTGAAAGAGGATGCTACTTGTAATTACATCATGTAATTACAAATAAATATGGGTATAATAAACTGGGACTCTTCTGGGCAAACTAGCTTACATGATCACTCTAGTTCTAACAATTACTTACTTCCAAACCTTTAAGCTAATTCCTAGCCAACATTTATATAATGCTAATATTCTTGGTTCTCTCATACATGGACAGTGTATCTTTATTAGTTACAAAATTATTGGCTCCTCTCTCTGTAACTTAATTTATATCCAAACATTTAAAATAAGGAAGTATAACATTATGGTTAAGAGCATGATATTGGCAGTTAGGTAGACCTGGATTCAAATACTGAACCCATGCTTTCTAACTGAGTGATATTGAGAGTGAGGTATTTACCTCTACTGAGTCCTGTTTACACATCTATAAAAACAGGGACAAAAAGATATCTGTGGTAATGCTATTGGGACAATGTATGCAAAAACACATAGGAAAACACCTGGCAATTAGAAACACTCAAATGAGGAGTGTCTATATTGAGTGTGAGTTCGTTTAATGTTAAAATTTTATTTTAACTCCTATTTGTTTCTTTTCTAAGTTAACTTAATCACTGGTAACTGTTGGAAAGCACAGAGCATGTAAAATTTCTTCTTAAATTACCATGACAAAGTTCATGGTGTCCTTGAATTTTGGATTGGAAGATACCATCTATTATAATATTTCCAATAGTAGAAAGGTCATTTCTATTGCATGCTACCTGCTCTGTATCCATCTAGGTTCAAGGGATAGGAATGTCCCAGTGTAGCTACTTGTGCTGCTGAATTTACAACAAATTGATAAAATAATAATAATAATAATAATAATAATAATAACAAAACCAATAGTGTATGCTTAACTATTAGTGCCAGTTGTCTTTTAAGGAAAACATAATTGAAGCCTTTCTCTATGGTTACCCTTTAATATTTGAAGACAACTATTGGATTCCTTTCAGCCATTTCATACACTATGGTGGTGTGTGTGTGTGTGTGTGTGTTTACACACAGGCAGGGAGAGATCATTATGTTCTAGACATATTCTGAGTTTGTTAATATTGTACTTAAAATATTGGATGAGGGACCAAATGTGCTTTTCTGAAGATGAGTATAGAATCATCACATATCCCATCTGTAAAAGTTGCACAACAGAAAATCTGATGGTGCCTATTTCTGTATTTTAGGTTTTCAGAGCATTGTAAAAAATAGTCACTTTTTATTGCAGAAGTAGATTATAAACGCTTTTTATCTAAAGGAATAAAACAATATGGAAGTGTAGATATCAAACCTGAAAGTTCCTCTTCAGTATCATCCCCAGAGATAATAACTATTAAAAGTATAAAACTCAAAATTCTATGCATTTACATGCCCAGATACTAAATGTAATCATACTTTTTGTTTTTAACTGAAAATGGAACCACATCATACATATTGTTCTGCTACTTCAACATTATATCCTAGAGATATTTCCATTAGTTTTAAAAATGTTCTAAGGTAGTGTATATGGGTGAACTATAATTTATTTAATAGCATAACTATTGGTAGTAATTTGTGTTGTTTTCACTATTTTGCTATAAAAAATAATACTTCAAGGAACATCTTTGTACATGTAACTTTGTGTCTAGGTACTAATGGAATGGATTCCTCAAAGTGGAGTTTCTAGATGAAAAGATGTATACATTTAGATATTCCAATTGCATTGTAAATCTTATAAATATTTATTTATACAAATATATGCATTTATAATCATGTACCAAAGTATATCTTTTTTAGAAATGAAATGACATATGAACTACAAACAATCTCCAAATTTGATATCTAAGGGGTTAATTAACCTCCCTGAAGTATTAAGTATTTATCCCCACAGACTTATGGTTGAATGTTTATTTTTCTGATTAGTTTTCTCTGGCTTTGACAGTGATATTAGACCATGGATACTAAGAACCAGGCACTATGCCAAATGCTTTTCATGAATTACATCATGGATTAAATAATCCTCCCAGATTGCTCTGATATTGTCATTAATGTCCCTATTTCACAGATAGGGAAAACTGTTTGAGAGAGTTAAGGACCTTGCTCAAAGTCACACTCATATTAAGTAACTGAGCTGAGACATACCTTGTTGGTTGGACTTTAGAACCTATGCTCTTAGCATGAGTCCATAGGCCATACTGATACTGGTTTTCTTAGGCAAAGACAATCTGAAGATGATTCTCTTCATAAAGGCTGCACTGTCATTTCATAGTAACAGCTGAAAAGTACAGACTTTCATGTCACAGAGACTTGGTGTTTGATTCCAGTCTATCCCTTTTAAACTGCGTGACATCAAACAGGTTATTTATTCAGCTTGAGCTTCCCTTTCTTCATGTACGAAATAGAGATGACAGCATCTACCCTCACAGCACTGTGAGGGTTACATTGCACGATCTGTATGAAGCCTCAGCCTTAGGTCTGGCGTATGGAAATCACTTCATGAACAGTCACTCTTAATCCTTCCACTACCAGCAGCTAATATTTTCAGAAAGAAAAACAGCCCCCTCTTTGATGAATAGTCTAAATTCTTTCGCTTTAAAATAAAATGCCCGGCACATGGCTAGGTACCAAGTTATTGAATATGAATTGACTATGAACATATTGAATATATTATGAAGCAAATAAGCATAGTCATAAAGATATGAAGACTTAGGAAAAGATTCTTGAAATATTCAACTAAAATTAAAACATTTTCATAAGAAAATTTTCATTTTTTCAATAAAAGTAAAATAACATCATAAACCAATTCTTTCTCTCATTTCTCCTTTTTAAATTTCATAGCTCTACCTACATATAACCCTGGATCCTTTTAGTACTTCAGTTTCTGGTTGAATTATGCTAATTTTCTCAGAGGACTTTAATCCATGTGTAAAGATGTATTTTTAAATAGCTGTGCTTCACATATTTATCAGTATATGAGGGTCATTAACATTTTAAACTTGTTTTAGTAAAGCATAAATTTTTTGGTGCTTGACTTATGTGTATTTTATAAAAATCAATCTTTCAACTGCTAAATCCTTGAAATTCTTGATTTGCTAATATTTTCTTTCTTCTATATGATATTAAAATTATTAACAATTAGACAGTCAAAGTTCAACTTCTAATGAATTTATTATCTACTTAATTCATTGTATTTTAATTAATGTAAGCAAATTAAAACTACATTTTCTTTTTGTATACACAGTGAGCACGAGTGAGTATTATAACTCACGTTCTGTTTTATTGCCAGCGAGGGCTATTATCAGGGAGTTTATTGTGGACTTAGCTCTAAGAATTAATTGTGCAACAGTAGCTGTCCTAGGAGTCAAATGATTAGGGAAAAAACAAACAGAATTAAACTCAATTATTCAAAATTCTAGTTATCCAAAATTAGCATATGTTCCACACTATCTTGCCCATTAAAAATTCCTTTCTCTTCAAGGATTTAGTCATGCAAAGTAAATCTCTACATCCCTTTCACCAATAAACTTGAGTTCCGATGTTGTCATTAAAATCCTTGTATATTAGTTTAATGCATGCACTTTGGATTCTAAAAAAAAAACAAAAAACAAACACTTAAATATATTGGTGACTGCCTTTGAGATTTTTGACTTTGGAGTCAGTTATAGTAATCTTACCAATATTATGGCACTGCTGGATGAGAGCCGTTAGGAGAGGGGGCAAAGGGGGTGGATTGTGGTCCTCCTAAGGTTTCAGGGGATGTCAAATTCTACCATAATAGGCATCATGCTTTTGTCTCTAATAAAAGAAAAATTGGTTTCATTACATTACTAAATACGCACCAAAAACATAACTGGCACTGTCAAAGTAAACTGAATAAATGCTCCCCTGAAATCAATTGTTCTTGTGGGTAGCACAGATTAGAATAGCAAATACCTGTGCAATTTTACTTCTGTGCTTAAATCATTTAATCCTCAAAACAACTCTAATTTTATTATTAATAAAATTTTATTAATAATTTTATTAATTTTGTAATTTTATTATTTCATAAATGAAAAAACAGGGGTACAATGAGACTAAGAAATTTTCACAAAGTCACACAGCTTACAAGTAGTGGAGCTAGAATTTGAACCTAAGTGGCCCTGTTGTCTGTCTGATGCTGTAACTAGTTCATCCTCAAATTACCTTCTTTCTGAAATTCATATTAATAGTATTTATAAAATGTATGATGTTTAAATGAATGTGAATTTTTCCTAATGGAACATTTGTACAGAATGAATAGTTGGATTCATATTATTTGCCTTAAAACTACCTCCTAAAGTCACTGGGACTAGTGTTTTGGGTACCTATCCTTGGTGACAGTATGGTTAGGACACAAACTGATTAATTGGGATCGTTCTTGAAAGCTTTTCAGATTTAGTGCAATTCTTAAAAATTGCATAGGTGCTTAATAAACATTTTTTGGATAGACAGATGGACAGATGAATGGATAAATGAGGTCTGAGTAAGGAAACTGATTAAGTCATAATATCTTAAGACTTACATATCAGTATATAATACTATAGTTAATGGTAGCATTTTTTTAAATGTTTATTTATTTTTGAGAGAGAGAGAGAGAGTGTGAGGGTCAGAGAGAGAGTGGGGGAGAGAGAATCCCAAGCAGACTCTACATTGTCAGCATGGATCTTGATGCGGGGCTTGATCCCAGGAACTGTGAGATCATGACCTGAGCTGAAATCAACAGTGGGACACTTAACTGACTGAGCCACCCGGGCCCCAACGTTAGTATTTTTTAAATTGCACTTAAAATGATATTGACTAGAGATAGTATTATTTTCTTAATGATTGATTGATTGATTAACTTTTTTTTTTTTTTTAATTTTTTTTAATGTTTGTTTTATTTTTGAGAGAGAGAGAGACAGAGCTCAAGCAGGGGAAGGGTCAGAGAGAGAGGGAGACACAGAATCGGAAGCAGGCTCCAGGATCTGAGCTGTCAGCACAGAGCCCGACGCGGGGCTCGGACTCATAGACCGTGAGATCATGACCTGAGCCGAAGTCCGGCGCTTAACCGACTGAACCACCCAAGCACCCAGATTAACTTTTAATTAATCAGATTGATTAACTTTTAGTTAAAAAATCTCTGGTGGGGCACCTGGATGGCTCAATCGGTTTAGCCTCCCACTTGGCTCATGATCACGGTTTGTGAGTTCCAGCCCTACATCAGGCTCGCTGCTGTCAGCCTGTCGGTGCAGAGCCCACTTCAAACCCACGCCCTCTCTCTGCCCCTCCCCACTTGCACTCCCTGAAAAATAAATAAACATTTAAAAAAATCTCTGGCTTATTAAAATGTTTTTCTAGAACATGAATCAATCCAAAAATATTCTTTGAAGTGTTCCAAAGAAGACCCATGACCTCAGCACATTGATTTGCATTCTAAGATGTGACTATAAGGAAGGCCTAGACTGATTAGATGTCAAAAGTTACAGTTCATGTCTAGTCCACCAGCTTTTCCAGAGGGCAGCTTTAGAACGAATCAGAGCTCTTGGCAGCAGTGTTGGGACTCCAGTTCATTTGTTGTTTTCTTTGTTTGTTTGTTTGTTTAAACCTACAGCTTGTTTCAAAATTTGGAAATTCAGAATGTCTTGACCTTGATTGGAGCATTCCACGCAGTTGGAACAGGATGGCTTGATATTTCCCATTAGGCATGAGGTTCATCTGGCAACTCCATGTGGATGAGGGCTTAATTTAAATTGCATGTTGCCTATGAGTTCATTTAAGCTTAAAGGATTTCAATTTCTTGATTTAAACCTTTTCATTTTCTTAAGGATGGACTCCACATTCAATTCCTTAAGCCTCTCAAACTGGCTTCTTCCTCCCTGGTCTTTGGTCTAAAATCATTAATTACTGTAGCAATGACAAAGTTGTAAAAATCCTTATCTGAATACCTATGACCCTGGAAATATTTATGTGTTTTAATTGACATATGTACCATTCTGTATAATATTTATATGTATTTTTCCCTTACACTGAAACTTATATTTTTATCTTGAACCTTATTTCTTTATACCTATCATTTTAAAACTAAAAAGAAATTTCTATATAACAATTTAGAAAGATCCTTTTATATACTTTCAAAAGATTTCCTCCCAGAAAACTTTCATGGTAGATAAAAGTCATTTTTAAAACCT
The DNA here is from genome assembly GCF_018350195.1 of Panthera tigris. Classification (NCBI taxonomy): domain Eukaryota; kingdom Metazoa; phylum Chordata; class Mammalia; order Carnivora; family Felidae; genus Panthera; species Panthera tigris. The sequence goes on along the minus strand of NC_056667.1, from coordinate 82,064,124 downwards.
ATTCCCCATAAAAATGCTCTCTGAGAACAGGTAGATTATATTTCATATTAAATCAGTTGAGTTACAAAGAAAACTAATCAAATGGAATTTATAATGGAAATAAAAACTGAATTTACTATTAGCCAGTAACAGAGGGATCCATTTCTTCATTTTTGGATCACATTTCCTCAGAGAACATAATTACTCTTAATTTTTAAGAATATACCTTTACTGGTTTGAAAGGTTTTCGTGTTCATTAGGTAGATTAGAAAGTTTTAGAAAAGAAAGAAAAACATGAAATAGAAAATGTCTTATTGACCTAATTGAACATCTTCAAATGCCACTGAGGATTTGCTGGTGTTTTTTAACACCTGTGTAATAATGTTGCCCTTTAAACGTAACTGGTTAAATTTTCAAAGCTGTGTTCTGGGATTTTGCCATTTGATGTCCATTAATATCAATTGGAGTATTTGGCCAAATCCCTGTGTACCACTTTGAAATTTTATCCCTTAGTGTTAATGATAGTCTTCTAACAGTGCAGTTACAAATAAATTATTTATCTGCTTAGCTCAAATTTCCTTTACTCTCTAGGGTCAACTAAATGAGAAAAAAAAAAAAAAGAATCCCAGTGTTTATCATTTCAAAGTAACATGTATGTAAAAGCCATCAGCTTAATATGTCCTGAACATATCAGGTATAAGGAGCACATAGATATATCTCTACCTAAAATATTTATTTAAGTTACAGATTTCCTTTATAATGCTTTCATTTAAGTTTTATTCTTACTTCGATATCTTTTTTAGTACAGCTAAAGATTTGTATATATAAATATGTATGCGAGTGTCAGTGTGGGTATGTATTCTTGCTATGCATTCTCCTGTCTACTATGTTACCTCCTCTATGGTTAAACCAGACAGACTGAGAAATCACTGATAAACATTTTGAGGTAGAAATAGGATCTTGGTGTTCAGTTTCTAATTTGCCCTCATTTTTCCTGCCTTATAATTTCAGTGTCCGTTATGGAACTCTGAAGTGTCAACATGGAACACTCTTGACTGAGAGACATTAATATCTAGTGGAAGCTTTTTAAGGTGTGGGAGCAATAAGAACAGACATTTCCATACACATTTTTGGTGTTAATGCAAAAGCATCAGTTACAGATAAATTCAATATCATCTGAGATGCCTATGAACAAGATTAAAAAAATGCACTAATTTTAAGGAAAATTCTTTGCGCTTCCTCAAAGAGAATGCTCCCATAAACACATATTGAAAATTCCAGTGGAGATGCTTGTGGTGGTGGAGGTGATGATAAAGTACCCACCACATGAGGTGATTTTACCAGTTGCTTGTTTGTGGGGTTTTTTGGTGTGTGTATGGAACCCTGGTTTGAGGTAATGTCAAATTCTTGCACGGATAGAGCTATTTTTAGTTCAGAAAATACCTTTATAGAACATTGACTTATGAGTCCACACCAGAAATATCAAATTACATCCCAATATGATGAAAGCATTAATTTACTTCAGAGTGTGTTAACCCTTGAGAGTTGAAAGCAGCTTTAGTGCAGTTAATCATTTTAAAAATGTCCCCCAAGTGTTCTGTCCATCCATGAGGCTTTCATTATGATCAGGGAATAATATATTGGTAATGTCTGGCTAAGTATAAAAAATTAAGCACATACTCTTTAATTACTAAATTCTAGCAATTGTCCATACCTTGGTTGAAACTTTCTAATGTCTGAAAAATTATATTAGGCTCACTAAATTTCATCAAATTATGAGTAATACATGTAAAAAGCAATATGGAATCTGTAAGTTCATCAGCACCTTGCTTGTTTTCACAGTATCTCTATTCACACCAGCTGCTTTATACATAACAGAGCTGTATGTCTATTTATGCACTGTATGCGATTGTTTTTCTTTTTCAAAATCTGCTGTTCCTTGTTCTTTTTAAAACAGATGCTTGAACATTCCATATAATCTTTTACACATTACTGTATATCAAATTGTATTATGCATGTAATTTATGCAGGAGTTCTACAGTTGCTATATCCACTTGCATAACACGTTTGCTTGCAATAATAGCATCAAAAATTTTAAAGTAAATACACATCCATCAAATTAGCATACTATAAAACATGGCAATGTATATGTATTACATATATATATATATATATCTTAAATACAGATAAAGAAATTTGACTTTTGTTTAGGACAATACTACCATTACATAATAATAATTATAAGGCAGTATTTTCAACTAGTCAATATGCTAACCATTGATTATTCTCATTTTCTGTAGGCACAGCCATCAGACCTATTGCTTTGAGAGCTGTGACCTCCATTGCTCGTGCTTTGCCTGGATTTCCCATTTTGGCCACTGGTGGAATTGACTCGGCTGAAAGTGGTCTTCAGTTTCTCCACAGTGGAGCCTCAGTCCTCCAGGTAGTACTTGTGTTTGTCTGCCCCTTCAAAGAGCTCCATCGAACACATCCACTGTAAATTATGTGATAACAAATATATGTGTATAAGGTCTCCTGAGAAAGAGACAGTGTGTGATTAAAATGGCATCACTCATTAAGTTACTGTTGTGAGTAGAGAACAAACCTGAGATTTATTTCCTGACCTATTAAGGACTTACGAACACTCTATCTTTGAAAAATATTTTTTTTTCCTCTCTGTTGCCAAAATAAATGAAACCAGGTACCAAAATGCACACTGTAGAACTGGGAAAAAAATAAATAAATATTTGAAGAAATCTGGGTAAAAGTAAAATTTTGATTGAAAAATAAAATGAGGGGCACCTGGGTGGCTCAGTCGGTTAGGAGTCCAACTTTGGCTCAGGTCATGATCTCACAGTTCATGGGTTCAAACCCTGCATCAGGCTTCATACTGACAGCTCAGAGCCTGGAGCCTCCTTCATTCTGTACCTCCCTCTCTCTCTGCTCCTCCCCTGCTTGCTCTCTCTCTCTCTCTCTCTCTCTCTCAAAAATAAATAAAATGTTGGGGAAAAAAATAAAGAAAAAGAAATGAAGTCAAGGGTAAGACCAATACACAAAATCTACCAAATTTAACTCTGAATTTCCTGGCAGCTAAAGCAAGGAAATTATTAGTTTCACAAAACTTTCCAAATATAAATATAAATTGATCAGCTTCTTGTGATATAGAGCTGTGAGAAATTATTCTATTATTGTCATAATGCAATACTTTGAGATGTAGTACATTATACTCTTAATAGCACTCCTACATATAATCTATTACTTATTACTTATACACTTGCTTGTTATAATGTTGCTGAGCAAAGACTCAATACAGTGCCTCAGTGCATTATAGCATAATATCTGGCCCTGAGGCCAGATATGCAGGTTTAGATGGTCTAACTTGACCCAGGGATAAAATTTTTCATATGATTACTAGACTGTGACCTCTCAGATCATACTCCATTAATATGGATTCTTACTACCTAGCATTGAATGAAATCAGAAAGCATAGAGTTTAGCTTCACTTATATTCTCTGGTAAGAAAGTGGAGAACAAATATCTCATGTTGCTAATTTGACAATCAGAGTTAACATCCTCTTACAAAATACAATCTAAGGTAGAAATAATATATATCAGAATGCTAATAGAAGATATAAAGAAGAACCAAATTTCAAGACTGAAAATTGTAGTAACTAGAATTTAAAACAGTTAATGGGCTCAACAGCAGAATGGAGACAACAGAAAAAAGAACCAGTGACATGGAAGACAGAGCAATAGAAATTAACCTCTCTGGAAAACACAGAGAAAAAAGACTGAAAAAAACAAATGAACAGCACTTCGTGGAACTGTGAGACTATAACAAAAGATCTAACATTCAGAGAAGAGATCACAGAAGGACGAGATGACAAAGAAATAATGTTTGAAAACTTCCCAATTTTTTAAAAGGGCAAAATCCTGTAGATTCATGAAGGTGAATGAACCTCAAATATGATAGATCTAAAGAAATCCATACGAAAACCCATTATAGTCAAACTTCTGAAAACTAGACCTTGGAAAAAAAGGACCTTGGAAACAATAAAAAAAAAATTTCACCTAGAGGGAGAAAAAAATTTAATCAAAATAGACTTCTCATCATAAAGTATGAACTCCAGGAGGTGGAACAATATTTTTCAGTTGTTGAAGGAAAAGAACTACCAACCTAAAATCCTATATCCTTCAGGAACAAAGGACAAATCAACACATTCTTGGCTGAGGAAAAACTAAGAGAATTTTTTGACAGGAGACCATAACTAAAAGAATGGCTAAAGGAAATTCCTTAAAAAGAAAGGAAATATTAAAGAAAGTATCTTGGGACATCAGGAAGGAAGGAAGGGGGAAGGGTAAGAAGGAAGGAAGGAAGGGAGGAAGAAAGGAAGGAAGGAAAGATACAGGAAGAAGGAACACCATCTTCAGGAAAAATATGAGGATAATGTATGTCTAGGATTGAATATCACCTGAATTTACTTTCATGAACATGGAGAAATGTATGGACTGGAGGATGCAAGTGGGTTATGAGAGGGTCCCAGAAAAGATGCTTGCTTATTTCCAAACATGTAGTCTTAGGCAAGTCACACATGAGGGTGAAGATTGTTGACATTCTTCCATGTGCTGGTTCTAGCTGCTGCTACATACAGTATTTCCACACCTACCCAAGAGTGAAATTGTTTTATTGTGCTTCATTTTATTGCACTTTAAATACACATTTTTTTACAAATTGAAGATTTGTGGCAATCCTGCATCTGACAAGTCCACTGGCATCATTTTTTTCAAACAGCATTTGCTCACTTTGTGTCTTTGTATCACATGTTGGCAATTCTCACAATATTTCATGCTTTTAAAATTGTTACTGTATCTGTTTTGATGATATATGATCAGTGATTATGACTCACTAAAAGCTTAGATGATGGTTGGCATTTTTAGAAATAAAGTATTTTTTAATCAAAGGATGTACATTTTTAGACATAATGCTATTGCACACTTAATAGACTATAGTGTTGTATAAACACAAGTTTTATATGCACTGAGAAACCAAAACAATTTCATTTCACTTACTTTAGTGCATTATTTGCTTTATTGTGATGAGCTGGAACTGAACCCACAATATCTTTGACGTGTGCCTGTACTTTGACACCAATTGAAGCTTGAAGGATGAAAGTAATGTAGCCAAAGTCACATGACTACTGCTAGGGACAGACATCAGGTTTTACAACTGTAAAGCCAATGCTCTTCCAACTGCTCGCATTGCCGACCCCCTCCTAGAACCTCTAAGATGCGAGTATCAGTAATAGGCAGGTCTTCCCCACCTACTCAAGGCTCACATATTCAGGCTACAGCTTATTCCTTAGAGTACGGATGCTAAGAAGAGAAGAAATGTGAAAACATAGAAAAATTAATCAACAAATGTGCCGAGTAGAGGTGTACTTAGTGTGTGGACCATAGTATGTCAGCATATGTAGAATACTATATGTCCTCACAAAACCGTATGGTGAAATAATCATTCAAATTGTGGTTTCTGCTTAGGCTCCTCTTGGATCAAGAAGCAGAGAATCACTCAAAGTACCTTAAGAAAATGGAGCCTATTATAGTCTATGCATCAGTGGAGCCTAGGACTAGAACTCTAAGAAGCAATGGGTCAGTTCTCAGGAGAGATCTTCTCCATCTCTCTTCTATGGTCCATGTGATTTCTCCCTCAGAGGAATCTGTAGTTCTCACTCTGTCTCCAGAGCTTACTCCTTGTTTCTGCCTCCCCTGGACTTCTACCTGCCACATGACACTTGGGCCCACTCTACATGGTAGTTTTTCAGCTCCAACTTCTACATGAAATGCCTCACTAGCTTAATACCTCTTGGCTCAGATTTCAAAAGAGGAAATTCATTTTGCTCAATTAATCTTCTTGCACCAGGCCTCGTCCTAAAACATTGGTCACCCAATGTGTTGACTGCTTGGTATACAGCAGAAACATATTCAGTATTTGTTGAGTGAATTTGTTAAATAAATGTGTTGGAGTTGTGATTTTTTTTAACCAGCTTGTGAAGAGGTGATGAGGTGTTAACACGGTGTACAAAGTGGTTGCCAAAGGACTTCCCTTTCAGCTCTGTCTGGGATCTGCAGGGAGACTTTCCAGCTATGTAAACTGTTCGTTCCCAAATGACTTTGTTAAAAATGCAAAGTTCTACACACAGGCTTTAACTGGTAGAAGATTATAGATTATGCACCAATTCTACCATTAGCTTTAGTTTTAGTTAGCTAGAACACATTTTTAAACCAATTTTAGCTAAAGTACAAACTAAAATCAGTATTAAGAGATACTTAATACTGTTATTAGATATACTTAATACAGTTGTGAGAGGGAAAACCCTTGCATTTAGAATTTTGACTTGACATTTGAAGGGGGTGGAGAATGTGCAATATTTCTGTGTCTCTTTCATTGTAACTGAATTTCACCCTGTTCAGCTCCCTAATCCTGGGTTAATCTAACCTTTAATTTTCTATACTTCTGGGCTGCTGAATATTATTAGAAAAGTTCAAGTAACTCTGCCAACTAGATTTACTTCAAATTCATAGTGTTTAATGTCAGCTGGGCCGTGGGTGCTAGTCAGCATCCGTTTTTGCCTTTAAAAAAAAAAAAAAACATCAAATTCTCTCCAGCAGTTAGTTCATGTCTTTTTCATGTACCTCAAGGCCCTAAACCCTCCATCAACACCCTGTATTTCTCTGATGCCATTTGTTCACTGGCTCTTTTTACCTAACTCTGTCCCTTTGTCTGATTCTATAACAGTTCTCTTGAAGAGCTCATCCCCTTATATATCTTTAGATGGCATACTGTCAAATCTACCTTTCCAGTTTTTTCTACTCAGAAGTGAAGTACATACTGACAAAATGCATTTTTTACATGATGTCATCAAATGAAATGCATTTAAGTATCAGGGTGGTGGTGCTGATACACTGGGGTATAGAAAGAGAAGGAATAGGTACAAATAGTGACACAAATAAATATTTTGATTCTGATCTTGATACATATACATAGACTATGTAGGTATATGGTAGGTGAGTTCACTACTGGAATAAGGATTTAGTAATTTCAAATTCAGATTTAAATGAATTCAACAGCTGTGCCCTTCTATGTGACTTTAGAAAAAGTACTGACATTTCAAACTGGAAAGCCAAAATTGTTTCATAAGTTGGATAAGTGTGATAAAACATGCGTCCCTTATTAATCATTATGCATCACAGAGAATCACAGAGAATCATTCATACATTTGTTCATTCAATAAATATTTATTAAGAACCTACTACATACCTAGCACTGTTATAGGGATTTGAAATTATTCTGTGAATATAACAGGCAACAGTTCATTACCTCCAGGGCTTACAGTTTAGTGAGGGGAGACACATAACATGTAATAAATATGAAAGATGAGTATATTATCTTGTATGTAAGGTCACAAGTGCTATGAAAAAAAAGAGGCCTCACTGAAAAGGTAAATTTCAGGGAAATGTTATCAAGGGAAATACTTAATGTTGGAGCATCACTTGCTTAAATTTTTATTTGAGGGTTAACTGAAATATAAAAATTACAAAATATTGTAGATCACTTTGCAGTTCATAAACAGAAATGCCTTTTAGAGTTTCAGGTTGCATTTTAATGGGTAATTTTTGAAGTCTTCTTACCATTTCTAGGAATGTATCATTTCTCAGTGGCACTGTTTATTTCTATTATCTTATTCTGCAACTTGCTTTGACAAGGATGTTAACTTCTCAGTGGTGAAGCATCCAATAATTCTACCTTCAGAATGCTTCAGTGAATGTTGAATATAAAAACTAAGGAATTAGCTAGAGAGTAATTTGGGTTCCAGATCATTTCCCTAGTACATCTTTGGAGTGAAAATGACTATTACAAAAGAACCCAAATACAAGACTGTGGCCAAGAAATAAGGTTCAAAACCAATTATGTGTTTGTGTTCTTGGGTATCTGCTCTTATAACTTTGTCAGCTAAATGGATTTCTAATTTATTTGTATAAACTCCAGTGTGTTCGAAATATGGATTTTTCTTCTTACTTGATAGGTTTTCATTAATTAGAATATGCAAATTAGGGCTCTAAAAAGGACAGGTGAAAATTATTGGTCAATTTCAGATACTAAAATTTGTAAGTACTTCCTTGTTAAATTATATTCTCAAACTCTTCATAAACTCTTGAGGTCTTAAAATCTTCTGTGGGGTTACTCTGAAGAATAGAAGTTTGCTTCTGTCTGCCAATTAGTTATTCATGAAGAGGATAGTAAATAAATAACTTGAATAATTCCCCTTTAACATAGTTTGAAGAGAGGACTTCAATAAATTAAAACTGGGGTTTTGTTGTTGTTGTTATGCTTTTACTTTTAGTTTTTTACTCCCAGACCTAGCCTTCCTGCTGAGTCCTATATACCTTTCCTCTGATTTAGTACTAATTTACAGTTTCTTATAATAAAAAACTATTTAGAGATTTCTGTTGCAGCTAAAATCCAGACTAAGTCAGTTGCTTTTAGTGATAAGTTTCATTACAAAATGTTCACTCTTCTCTATTGTATGTAGATAGAGAATATAAGTACTATACTACCTTTTTTCCCCTGAATGACTCTGGGTTTCTATAATTTAATTTAATGATATTGCCCATTACAATTTAATCTATTAAGGACTTTGACTCAGGACATCGGAAATTATAGGAAGCCATCAGTTCATTCATGTACAATTATGACCTGTGCCTTCATTGAGATTGTATGGGTGGATTTTTTTTTAATCCCATTTCTTTTGTTAGGGTTTGTCACTGAAGTTAATAGAAAATCCTGAAATACAACAGAACGAGGGAGCATAGTGGGTATTTGCTGTGAAGAATCATGGTCATGTGATGGACACTCACTAAACTTAGATAACCAAATCAATTTTTAACAATAATCAAAGCTGTTCTAATGGAGCTAGTTCAAGCTAAATGGAATATTTTAATGTGATCAGGAGATGTATTATTTTATTAAAACCAGTGAAAAAGAAGTAATTGAAGCAGACGATGACACTGTTTCCACCTGAGTGCAGATGCTTTACTGACATTTTCTCTTGGTCATAGCACGCAGGAAGATGTCAGTGCTTCAGCTCTATTGATGGGGGTCTTGAGAGGATAAAAATTTTGCACACTATATTCTCAATTTTTATTGGGTAGGTGGGAAGTAGTTATTCAATGGTTTCTTAGGTTTTTTCCCATCTTCATTCACTTTAAAGTAAGCCTATGATATAGGAATGAAGAATAGTCAATACCATTCAGTTATTTTAAATGGCATCTGAACTGTTTCACATAGCTAGTTAAAATAGACATATTTTTCTTTCCACTATGCAGTTTCTTGTTTCCTAGCTTTAATGAGTGCTTCATTTACAATTTTAAGAACAATTTGCAAGTGGGTATTGAAAAAAATAGAAATCCTATATTCTTAGGATAATATATGAGAAAAAAATATGCTCTTAGTATCCATTCAATGAAATTACAATTACCGTGTCAATTATTACATTATTTTAAATTAGTTTAATGGATGGTTACTTTTAACAGAAGAGGTTTTAATTTTTGAAAAGCATCGTGATTCCAGTGCAACAGTGTTGTTTATAATAGAGGAAATTAAATGGAAACCTGTTAGGCCTTCAAATGATTACACACTCTCCACTTGGTAGGAAGATTAACATCTAAATTCAAAGGAAATTAATTGAAATTAAGTCTAATCTTTTTGAAAGACAGTTTTACCATAAGTATCACATAGTGACTGTTTTATGTGAAAAAATAACCACGAGTTAGCAAAGATGTTTGTAGATACAGCCATTTGAAATATCTGATCTTGCATAAACTTTGGCCAAAGTTTTTTTTTTCCCTGACTCTTACCAAATCCTTTATTTTGTCTGCTTCTTTTCGCATTGTATGCAGAGGTATGGTTAACTACTAGTTAAACTGCTTTGTCAAAAAATCTTCATATTCCTGACCAAAGTTTTAAATTACTATTTATCCTCTTATTATTCAATTAAAAAAAAAAACCCAGTTGCTTAGATATTTTCATGTCACATATTGTTTTCCAAATATTGTGTTTTCTTTGTTGCTTTTCTCTCAAGCTTTTGAATTTATCAGTATCATTTGAAATGAGTTGTGATTGGGCATAACTGATTTTTTAATAACCATCCCATAATTTGTCCATCCAAATGACTGTTAGAAATAGTCACTTTGGGAGGTAATGTATTTTGAATACTATCAATAACTACTCTTCATACTTTGAGGGTGGATTTTGATGTTATTTATGTTTAATGGAAAAGTATTGAAGAGTGACCGTCTTTATGTTTTCACAGGCTGACACCACACCCCTTCTCTCTTCTCAGATTCAAGAACAAATAAATGCCCAGTTGGCCCTGTCTACTTTGTACTTTCATGGCATTTTGTTCCCTTTTTAATTAATGTTTTTATCCTCTAAGATTTCAATTCCCTCCTCTTCTAAGGATACTGACAGCCTCCTTCATCCTTGGTTAGTTGCCTTGCAGATAATTTTTTGATTATTCCCAAGGACAATGGTCCCCCAAATGTGACTTTATCAACATAAGGACATCACTTCTAGCGGAAACATATCTCTAAGTGCATGTTTTGTTAACAGTAGAATGTCGACATCAACTTTCTACACAAAAAAGATATTATTAAATATTAACCCAAAAGTCAGACTAACAAAAGTCTCTTTCCAGAACCATTTAGTACTATCATGTACATAATATATTTGAATTTTTCCCCCAAGGGTTCAGATTAGAATAGATTGTTTGTGCCATTCTAAGTTTTTTTTTTTTCTCACAAGAAAAGAATGAAAACATAGACCAAAAGGACATTTCACAGTTGATTCCTCATAAATGCCTACCTCCCTAAGAGTTTCTAATAATGACATTCAGTTTTGTACCCCACTATTTTGCTTTGCATGTGCTGTCCCAATTCTTTATCACTTTTCTTAGTTACAGTTTTGAAATGACACTGAATTATTAGCTTATGATAATAATGATGTTCCTGGGTTATGGCCTATCTTCTTTTTAAATGGCTTCTGTCTTCTTATGCTTACTATCCTTCTTCTGATGGATAAAAAAACAGGTTTCGATATTTTTACATACTATTTTAAGACCAGATCCTTTGATTTTTTTTAATACATTTTTATGTTTAGGGGCAGCGGTTTCTTTTTGCAATTATAACAAACCAAACCTTAGAAACTTTATCCTCCTGACACCTACACACATGTGTACAAGCCTCATGTAAGTCTTGTAGTAAAGCCTCACTTTTGGCCATCACCCCCACAATATATTCACAGCAAACTAGACTCCCTGGAGTTACTTTCTTCTCAAAAGATCCAGTCATCATTTTAATGGTGGTGCATTCTGAATTTACTGAAGTGTGTTTTTCTTTTCTTTTTTTTTCTGTTCAGATACTCGTGATTTTCTTCCTAGCCCATATTTAATGGAGCAGATTTTGGTCTGATTTCTAATCATCTTCAAAGATTAGACAATGTTAAGATTCATTTGCTTGCTTTCTGATCTTGATATAGGATGTGTCTAAGGCTGAGAGAGAGTAGAAAAGAGGAGAAGGAAAGAAGACCCTTGCAGACAGTAGCTGCACCACAGAACACATAGGGCTCTGAATCAAAACTGGAACCGAGCTCTGAGACCTGCTTTAGAAAGGCTAGTGGTATCTCTTCTTCCCAAGGTAAAATTGAAGCTCAGTAGTTCTGCCTTATGCCTCCATATCATTGCCTAATACACGGGTTTGGTTTTTATCTTGCAAACTGATGTTTTCAACATCATGTTCTTAATGCATTTATTTAATAAACCCTATTATTGGTTGCTAGCATGTTTTTGAAAACTTCAGTTCATTCTGTCCTTGAAGATCCTTAATAGTATTGTGTGCCATTGTTAGATATCCAGAGGTGGTTGTATTGCCATGTATAGTATGGTAGTTGAAAGAAGGAGCTCTGAGGTTCTACCGCCTTTGCTCAACCACGAGTTTCACCATTTAATGGCTGAATAAATTTGAGCTTATTTAACTTCTGTACACTTTGGTGTATTCACCTATAAAATGGAAGTTTATAGGACCTATCTCATTGGGTCATTGTAAGGAAGAAGTGCTATTTAATATGTTGAAGGGAATATCACAAATCAGAGTCCCAGTCCCTGGAGTGGCTCTTTCTTGCTCCAGCCACCCTGGTTCAGCTACTCTTCTTGCCACCCAGCAAAGCCTGGCACATCAGGGAGACTTCAGCACCCCGGTCCAGCCCTAAGATTAATGAATATCAACTTTGATTGTATCTGTCTCTAATTTAAAACTCCTAGAAAAAAGAATAACTGGATTATGTAATTCCAGTAGTGCAATTGACATTTATTAAGGGCTTTTTTGGAACAGATGATAACGATTTACTGAGAAATAAAGAACAGGCAAACAATTTGAGTGCACATTTATTTTTGCAGTATTAATTGTGAGTATTGATGCAAATAATGATTATGAAAAAATGTAGTAAAATATTAAAATTCTTACAGGCCTAAAAACATTTTAGGAAGACCTTTAGTGGAAATCACATCTATGTCTCCCATTTAGAAGTTTAGAAAATCAATGATAAGTTTAAGGTTTATGAGAACTTCTAAAGGGAATTGCTGTCAGGGTATTTCTTTAGTTCAGTGACTCCTAACTCACATTTCAGAAACCAGGCTTAGGCCAGATGACCTGTCTAGCGTAGGAGCATTATCAAGTTCACCATTGAAATACAAGCTTATAATTGTTTCCCCCAGATAGAATAATTATTGGTTAAGAGTTTGGCACAAACATGAGGAACTGTGGGCTTTGTCAGTAACATCTTATGCAGATATATATAATATTGACTGGATTATTGTATCTTCCTCTCACATTATACTTAAAAAAATTCATCTCTAAAATGAACTGTTTACGTCTATGTTAAAAGTTTGTTCTAGAAAAGAAAATTTCATCATTAATGTTCCCAAAGAAAATGCGTTTAAGGGAAACTTTTAAATGTTTTACTGCAGACTACTCAACAAATTGTAATTTCAGGTAGAGAACCAAATATTTTTCTGTTTTACCTAAGTGAACAAAAAAATCATTCAAGAATTTGGCTCTCTAGCAATGTATGTATATATCATGTATGTATTTTATGGCATCAAAGTTATAGTTCAGTAGATTTCTAAAAGGCTTTTGAGACAGAGACATGAATTTTTACAGATTCTAATTACAAGTTAGAAGTCATGTCACTGTAGGAAATTAAAAATGGAGACAATTAGGGAAAATTCCAGTTGAAAGAAAAATGCATTATGGAAAAAGCAATAAAAGCACAAAAAATAGGAAAGTAAAATCACTTCACAGTAGCTTCTATGATTCAATTGTAGATCAATAGTGTGTAGTTAATGCATTGCCAAGAGAGCATTAATTTGCAATTACCACAGGTGATCTGATCCTCTGTGTTCTGTCCATTGACACAAATGACCTTTTGTTGAAAGAGATTCTGTAGTCATTATTTTAAGTAGAGCAACAGAAAGGCAAAAGGAAAGTATAGGTCACTTTCAGTCATAAGTATCTTACATCACACAAAGTGGGAACCATTGTAGTTTAGCCCCAAACAGTCACATGATGGAGTGTAATGAGCCTGAGCATGGGCATGTCTGTTTGCATACAGGGTGGATGTAACATACACTGGGATGATGGTGGTAAGTATGATTCAAGGTGAAACTACAAATGCCCTGAATTAAGTATAACATAAAGTAGACCTTTGATAAACCTCTATGATAAGGGAAGATACGAGAGACTTTGGTTCAACCAAGTAGGTGTTTTGCAGTGCTTCTGTTTGATGTAAGCTGAGTAGCCTTGTAGGTAGGGCATCTGGGACAATGGCACGTTCTTGAAAGCAAGCAAGAAAGAAAGAGACCTCCATTCCCTATACATAAACAGTATGGCAAGGACCCACACGGCCTTGTCTGGAGTTTGCGACACAGACAGTAATATCAACCTCAGAATTGCCAGCCAGGCACAGGAAGCCCAATAAGACTACATCTTACTGATGCATGCTTCAGCACAAATGAAAATGCATCAAATAGCTTGGAGTGAAATCCTAGCTCTGCTGCTCACTAGCTGTATGACTTTGGCTTTATTGGATCTGTGAACATTTTATACTTCAAGTTTGTTATCTGAGAAGTCGGGTTGATGATAATAATACCTACTTCATAGGATGGTTATGAGGATTAAATATTATCACGTGGAAAGCATTTCAAACAGTACCTACAACACAGTGCCCACAGATTTGGATATTAATTATGTCACCATTATCATCATCACCCCCTGCTACTATTTTTATGCATTGATAAAGAATTTTAAAACAAAATTTACACCCCTCTATTCTAACTTTTCACTAGCATGTATCTTAGCTTCGGCTGATTGGAAACAGCACCTGAAGAAAAGGCCGAGTGCTAAGGTTTGGAAAGTAAAATCTAGAGTAGCTAGAGAAAAAGGGAATAGAAGAAAGAGAAAATTGGGATCTGAATACAAGGTAATGCATTACTGAGTAGTCCACTGCTTCACAAGCTGCAAGCGATACAGACAGTCAATTGGCCACATGGAACATCTCCAGATAGACTAGATAGAAAATAGTGCCTTGGGACAATCCATCTCAGGGAAAAGTGAGAGAAAATTTATCTGCCATTCCTTCCAGACTTCTTTCTCCCATTGGTTGAAGTTCATCCTTCTGGAGGGTCACATGTCCCATTCTGGCACTTCATCCAGGATACTGACCTCTTCTGTATGTCTGGTTATCCAGCCTGTATATTCATAGTGACAGATAACTTATTATCTTATAAGTTATCCAGTTAAAATTATAAGCAAATTCTGCCTTCATACTGTGGAAAACCTACCTCCATATATCTTTCTAAAACTAGACAGAATACATCCATGCTATTTTTATAAAAGCCTAGAATTTCAGAAATGGATAAAAACTTGTCAGTGCAGAGACAGCTAAACATTATATTTATATTGTCCTTATTATCTTTGTTTATGACTATTGATAGTAACACAGGTAAGTGAAAATAGTGATAATAAGTGATAATAATATTTTTACTATACTATAACCTACATTCTGTCCCAGAATGAGACAGAGAAAGCTAAGAAGTTGAGTGTTCTCAAAAATCACTGTTAGGGAATTAAATGGGTACCCAAAGACTTCCTGAAACCTGGAGAACTTAGGACAGCAATGACCTAAGCATATGGAAATGCATGCTGCTTATATCTGGAAATTCAGAAAAAGTAATCTGGAAGGCTTTCATGATGTTCTTTTAAGACTGAGTAACATGTATGCAAAACATCTTCTAAAGCTATTAATCAGAAATATATTTCACAAACAGTTGGGACTTGTACCTCTCTGCAAAAGTGTCTAAAATGGTCATAACAGTGATTTGAGAAGGGGGAATGTTATCGTTTGCCTGGCTCTCCACTCATTCCTTGGTCAGAAGCAGCAGTGATGCATGAATCATGCAAATAGTCAAGCAAACCAAAAAAAGAGACAAATAGATGGAGTAAAGAAAAGGGAGGAAGAAGGTCCTTACTGCCAAGTAATTGAGAACTGAATGCAACTTTGTAAGGGATAACAACTTGTTTATACCAGCTTTCAACTTTTTCCATGGATAGGCACATTTTATTAATAAATAAATTATTTTATATATTTTATTAATAAATGATAGGGGGCGCCTGGGTGGCTCAGTCAGTTGAGTCATTTGAGTCCGACTTTGGCTCAGGTCATGATCTCACAGTTAGTGAGTTCGAGCCCCATGTCGGGCTCTGTGCTGATAGCTCAGAGCCTGGAACCTGCTTCAAATTCTGTGTCTCCCTCTCTCTCTGCCCCATCCCCACTCATGTTCCATCTCTCTTTGTCTTAAAAATAAATAAAACATTTTTTAAAAATTTTAGAGGGGCGCCTGGGTGGCGCAGTCGGTTAAGTGTCCGACTTCAGCTCAGGTCACAATCTCGCGGTCTGTGAGTTCGAGCCCCGCGTCGGGCTCTGGGCTGGTGGCTCAGAGCCTGGAGCCTGCTTCCGATTCTGTGTCTCCCTCTTTCTCTGCCCCTCCCCCGTTCATGCTCTGTCTCTCTCTGTCTCAAAAATAAACGTTAAAAAAAATTGAAAAAAAAATTTTTAGAAATAAATGATAGGCACTCTTTAAATCAGACAGTCTAATTCCTATCTTTATCTAAAGTTGCCTTATAAAAAAATTTAAAAAATAAATAAAAAGCATGACTATCAATGAAAAAAAAAATAAAGTTGCCTGGTAGGTCATTCTGGCTGTTTGGAGTATTACCCATTCTAATTATGTGTGAGATCTGTAGTGTTTTTTTTTCAATAGTAGATTTTTATAGATTTTGTAGATTTTTATAGCACCTGGCATTCTAGTGCCTGGACTTTGTGATACCTATCATAATAGGCCAACACCTATAGGGAACTGATAATTAAGAGAACATAAACAGCTTCTCAAAGCTTACCTATAATCCACAGCTTACCTATAATCCACAGGGTATAAGTACATTTTAACTTTGCAAATGATAATAGCAAAACTATTATGATGGGTAATGCTTATACAGAATTTATTATGTGCCAGATACTTTGTAAGCTAATAGTTATATTAGTTCATTTATCCTCTAGTAATCCTGGGAGAGAGAGATATTAGCATTGTCCATGTTTTATAGCCAAGAATGTTAAATTACAAGATGATAGGTGGCAAAGCTGTGATCTAAATTCAAACAATTTGACCTAGCATCTGATTTTCAACCACCACATTATCTTGGCATTTTTGCCTACTAGAATGACTGTTGTCAAAAGATAGACAGTAATAAGTGCTGGCGGGGATGGGGAGAAACTGGAACACTCATGTATTGCTTGTGGAAATGTAAAGTGGTGCAACTACTTTGGAAAACAGTTTGGCAGTGTCTTAGAAAGTTCAACATAAATTTACCATACAATCCAGAAATTTCATTCCCAGGTGTCTACCCAAGAATAGTAAAAACATATATCCACAAAAAGACTTGCATACACAGTCATGGCAGCATTGCTCCTAAAACCCCAAAACTGAAGACAGTCCAGATTGCCATCAGTTGATGAGCCGATAAACAAAACGTGGTACATGCACACAATGGAATAGTATTCAGCAATAGAATGGGCTGATACCATAACAACATAGATTGTTTTAGCATGTGTAATATTATGTTCAGTGAAGACAGACACAAAATACTATAATATTTGTATTGTATAATTCCACTTATAAGAAACTATTAGAAGTGGCAAATCTAGGAAGACAGAAAACAGATCAGTAGTGGGAGAGTGGCTGTAAAAGGCACAGGGAACTTTTAGCTGATGGAAATATTTTAAAAGTGGGTTGTGGTGATAGTTTCACAACTCTGTAAATTTACTAGAAGTCATTGACTTGCATACTTATAATAAATAAATGTTATGGTATTAAATTATGCCTTAATAATGTTGCTTTAAGAAACCCACATAATTAGAGATTGATTAAGTACTATATGTAACAAAATTATTAAATGCAAAAGTTTGAAATCTGGATTGAAGGATTCATGGTGAAAAATCTTTAGGGTAAACATGAGGATATCAATAATGCTTAAAAGTTCTGTTTCTTTCATCTTACTAGAAAAATGACAAAATGCCTTTTATAAGGATCCGTTAACATTTATAGTATTGATATCTCAGATGTAATCAAATTAAATTAACGTTTATGAACCCTGCCTAATTTAAAAGTAAGTGCATTCAAATAGGCCTGCCTGATTAAGGCATCCTTGGTAGAGGCCTTCCTAGATTTCTTAATGTGTTCTATGCATTAAAGTACTAAAATTAGACTATTTTCTTACAAATAAACACTAATCATACTTGGTATATATGCTTCTGTCTGATTTAAGTATTTTAATTTTTAAAATTATCTATTATTTAGGAAATGTTAAAGAGATGAGAGATTGGCTTTGAGGTATCAACAACTAACATCTGTTGAGAACTTCATTCAAGAGGTTCGTGTCATCAAACTGTATTATGTATTGGTCATAATGTCCATTTATTCTATTAAGAGTTACTGAGTGTCTAATAGATACCAGGCACAATAATAAGAAACAAACATATAAGAAAAAAGTCAAATAGTGATAAATGCTATGTAGAGAATTTAAATCAGTAAATGTGCTAGTGCCTGGGAGCCTGGATGGTCTGAGTGGGGAGGTCCTTTAGAGAGGTGATACTTAAGAGAACGCAATTAGATTTACCCAAACATGTGAAAATATGGAGAAGAGCATTACAGGTAGACAGGGGAAAACCCCAAATGTAAAAATGAAAACATAAATGGCAAGATTTTTTTTTCTTTTTCTTTTTTTCTTTGCCTGCTCAGAAAAGGCCATTGTGGCTACAGCATAGTGGGCATGAATAAGAGAGGTGAGCAGGGACCAGATCATACAGTGCTTTAAAGCAGGTGTCCGTATTATTTCGAAGCAAGGTAGGACATTGTTGGTTTTAAGCAGCGGTAAGATATGATCTAATTTATATTTTAAAATAATCATTCTAGCTATTATATAGATAATTAATTTGGGGGTAATTAATTTCAATAGTAGAAGGTGGAAACTATTGCAGTAGTCCAGGTGAGCGATGACGATGGATTTGAATAACAAAAAGCAATGAATGTGGAGAGAATGGACAGATTCACAATATATACTTGAAGTAGTGCAATAAGGCTTGCTGAGAGATTATAATTTTGCGAGCCAGAAAATAAAGGAATGCAGAATGATTTTTAGCTTTTGGACTATTGGAAAAGTAGGTTGCAGGGAGTGGGAAAATCAAGAATGCTGTTCTGGCCATAGTCAGGATGCCCAGGAGACACCAGTGGAGATGTCAAGATGGACAGTCGTCTCTCCTTTTTTTCTATCTGATTTTCCAGAGATGTACCAAGCCTTCAAATGCATATATAACCTAATACTGATAAATGAGTGTATGTCTTCTCCCCCAGCTAGGATACACATTCCTTTCTGCTTCGTATGAATGCCTCACGGTGATTAGAGGAATCGGGCACAAAGTAGATACGTGGATACGTGCTTGTGGATGGATGCTGAGAGATGAATGACTGGGTTGATGTGTAGATCAGTGAATATTTAGAAATAAGCAGTAAGCATCTGGGTATTGAATATTTCAGAGGCCAGTTTCATTTATCTCTTATCATTCCCAGATATATATTCCTAAAGCCAAGCTTAAGAGGATCATGAGTGTTAAAGGAAAAGATTACAAGAAATACAATTTACATCAAATGTATATTTTATTTTTAAATAAAGTAAATAAAAAGTCTAGAAAACATATCCCTCCAAAGGAAAAAAAAATCGTAAATTTGTTAGTCCTTAAAAACATATTTATCCATTTCCCTAACTCATCTTCAGATACCAGGAAATATTGCATCTCTGCTATGGTCAGATTTCCCACACATTCTATGTTTTTATGATCTATGGGTCTCTGAAAATACAAACCAGATTCTTTTGGCTTGAAATATACATATTTCTAGTTAAACACCTCCTTACCCTGTTCACTGATCCCACCCACAAAATCAGAGGAAAGAAAGACAATGATTGCTGTTGGCTTCTTTTATTTAAGCTGACATATCTGAACCAAGAGGACCTAAGAACTTCTTGGAATTAAAAATTTGGGCATGCAAATATAAACCTTCACTATCCTCAAAAAATGTATGCTGTGTTTGTAAGACAAAAGAAAATATGTCTAAGGATCAAAATATGAAACCTCTGTTTCAGATAGCTGGCTTAATCCTACGGTGATAGACACATCAGATATTATAATATTTAGCATATTTCCTCATGTGGAAAATGATAGGATTTCAGTTGTCATGATTTAAGGGCATGAGCCATAATCTCATTATCGTCTCCCTAAATCAATCACTACATTCTGGATATTAACTCAGTCCTAATGACACCAGATGCAGTAATGTATATGAGGTGAGAGAAGAGTTCTATGATTCATCATTGGGCCTGAAAACAATGATGCAAGCTAAAAAAAATCAACTTAATCACTTGGGAATTCAGTATGGCCAAATACAGCATGCATTGTGCATGCCTGGTCTTACAGAACTAAATTAAGTATAATGTTGCATATTCATAGGGCCTGATGTCTCTCAAATACACAAAATAAATATGAGTATTGCAGAATTAATAAACATAATCAGTTCATGGCATTTTTAAAGCATTGTAAAATTAGGTAATGTTCCCTATAACAATCTCAGAATACAAGCAATAGTTTAATTTACAGTGTGACATTTTATAGACAAGACTGAAATATAAAACATATAAAATTCACTTACCTGCATTTACCTTGTTCTTTTCTTTCATTCATATTCATATTCTAATTCATATTCAATAATTGATTTAGAACCTATAGTATATTGATTTGTGGGGAGGGGGTGGTAGTCAGATTTCAGTTTATGCTGTCAAAGTATGACAGGTGATATTCAGTCATGTTTTGGTCTTAACATTCTATCTTATGTGTTCCTCTGTATGTGATAAGGCAGTTGTTGACAACATAGACGTGATAGTTTTAGTCCAGGGACTCAACATAGTAACTTATCTGAGAAATTGGTTAATATGGGAAGAAAACTCAAAAGGCACTAGTTTCACAGTAAGATATACAATTAAGAACTTGAATACTTATTTTTACCTCTGAATGAGACCCACTGTGTCACATATGGACTGAGGAAGACTTACTTCCTGGTAAATAGCACTTCATAATTCTTATCTCATTTGGTCCTCACAACAGCTTTTCAAGGAAGGTTTATTCTGACAGATAAAAATGAACAGCATAACCCGAGGCTGCCGCATTCAGAAGTTTTGTTTGATAATAGAATTTGAAAAGAAACCAAGGGACTAGTTTATAAATTAGTGTCTGCGGAATGAGAGAATAAATGAGTGAGTGGGTAATTTTTGAGTAATAGAGAAAGACTTTTTTGAAGAGATGATGTCTTAAAATTGCTTTCTTATGATCAAAATCCAGAGTGATCTATTAAATACTTCTGGCTACACATCTCCAGCAAATAGAGGGAGAAGGCCTTTCTGGAAAGGAAGAGGCAGAAATTTTGCAGGACATGTATTAGAGGAGAGCAAATTATTTTAAATGCCAGTATTTGCACGACTGTTCAGTAGCAAATTTGATCATTTACCTTGAACTATTTAGGGTAAGTTGATGAAGTTCTGAACTTTAAATTTAAATTACAAATTTGAAATAATTAAAGATAGAGAAAGAATTCTTTAAAATGAAAATATTAGGGGGCGCCTGGGTGGCTCGGTCGGTTAAACATCTGACTTTGGTTCACGTCATGATCTCATGGTTCGTGAGTTCAAGCCCCGCATCAGGCTCTGTGCTGACAGCTCAGAGCCTGGAGCCTGCTTTGGATTCTGTGTCTCCCCGTTCTTTCTTCCCCTCCCCTACTCATGCTCTGTCTCTCTCTGCCTCTCAATAATAAATAAACATTAAAAAAATAAATAAATAAAATGAAAATATCAGGCCTGATCCAAGGAGACAACTGCACTGACCTGGGTATGTGATGCAGAAACTAAACAATTAGATGAGAAAATCCAAACACAAAACAGAATAGAGACCTTTCCCTTAGCTTCTCCTGGCTCTAATTTATCAGTCCTTCAGGGGAGCTAGAATCTAGACTGCTACAAATGAATACTTCAATATATGTACGTATATGTGCGAAAATTAGTAGTTTAAAACACTGCATATATTGGACATGGTACTGCGAGTTCAGTCTTTGTTAAACACATGTCTTTGTGGGATTCTGAATTACATATTCCTTCAGTTGTTATTAAAGGGAACTACTGGAAGAGAAAGAATCAAATGGTAGCTGCTGTCAGGATTCAGTTATCCAGACTGGGAATACCAGATAAGTAGTAATCCATATGTAAGCTCTGTGAAGTTTAGCTGTAATAAATAGTACTCTGAGTATCAGGAAGAGCGCTAAAGTAGAGCTGCTTCTTTGCATCCTGGAAAGACCTGGGTACACCCAAAGAATAACCAAGTAATAACGCAAAGATAATAATGTTTAATGGTACAATGAGTGGCACAGACTTTAAACACCACTCTGTGGGTTGGTGTGACTTCTGAATTATGATAAATTTGTATAAGTAGAGGGAGATAAAAATATGTTATTGACAGGAAATTGAAGAGAATTTTGCTTGTCATTGGATGGGTCTTAATATGATATCATCAACTTGCTTCATTCATTCATTTACTCATTTATTGAACAAATCATATGGCAGGCACAGATATTTATGTACTAAACACTGAGTGTGCTGTGATGAACAAAACAGATATAGTCTCTGCCCTTTTACTGTGTCTCTGAAAGCTGGAGAATGTGATCTAGGTTGTAATTTGTACAGGGGTGCCTTGGTGCCCTTTAAATAGTTGCATGTGTTTAGTGACTACTCTCTTGGACATGCATGCCAGATGGGCTGGGATCTGGTTAGAGGAGGCTCTGGAGTTCTGTCCCTTGGTGAGAAACTTGTTCATGTGGGCTAATGAATTTTCACAGAGAAGATGGACTCAAGGGGCACCTGGGTGGCTTAGGCAGTTAAGCATCCGACTTCAGCTCAGGTCATGATCTCATGGTCTGTGGGTTTGAGCCCCGCATCAGGCTCTGTGCTGACAGCTCAGAGCCTGGAGCCTGCTTTGGATTCTGTGTCTCCCTCTCTCTCTGCCCCTACCCCACTCATGCTCTGTCTCTCTCTGTCTCTCAAAAATGAATAAACACTAAAAAAAATCTTTAAATTGTAATTCATACTTACATGTATTTTAGATATTGTCCTAGATACAAACATATCTTTTTATTTGATATATTCCTCACAATGATTTTATTTTGGATGGATGGATAGATATAGACAGACAGACACATGTGTGTATGTGTATATGTATATGTGTATCATGTGATATGTGTATATATTATATATATATATATATGTAAATATATTTATTCCTGTTTTCATCTGAGAAGCAGGTGCCTTTGTAGTGGTTACAAAAGAAAAACAAGATTGCACAGTTGTTATGAGAGAGGGTTCTGGGACATATTGATCCAGCACTTGAACCCTTGCTCTGCTCTTCATTAGTTGTATGATTGTAGTCAAAGTCCTTAATCTCTGACCCTCTGTCTACCCATCTGCTAATTGAATAAAATAGTAATACTTTGTGGTGTTATTGTGAGGTTTAAATGTGATGCTACATTGAACGTATTTAGCACAGTGCTTGGAAAGTAATCACCACTAAGTGAATTTCAGTCAAAGTGCAGTAAGCCTAGAGGAATTTGGGTAAAGCATAAAGAAATGGCAGTTAACAAAAAAAAAATAGACTTTTTAAACTATGTGAAGTACATAAAAACTTGCCACCCTTAAGGGTGTTTCTGTCCAGCTTACAGGATTCAGATTTTGGTCTGCCCTTTACCCTTCCTGTCCTTGTTGAGTTTTTCTTATGCCAAAAGATCCTTGGAGGTCAAAAGGGACCCTTAAAACTGGGGTTCTCTGGATCAGGTTAGGTCTCTGAAATTCCAAATCCCCATGTAAGCAATAAAAGCCCTATGACTTCAACCCGATGTTAATGTTCTGAGGCTGGGGTAAGTACCTGAAGGACCTGAATGGTAAACCAAACAAAACGTGATAGAGCATTTTAGAATGTGTTCCATGAGGGTAAATGAAAATCTCCCTCCAATCTGAAGATGGGAAAACCTTCCAATAAGTAAGGGAATCATAGATCTAGATTTGTTCAGGACAGTTTTAGTTTAGGCTGATTGTCCTGGTATTTTCATTATTAGTTTCCCTGTGTACTCTCAAGTGTCTGGATGATAAATTATATGGGTCACTTCTAGGTATCCTCCTAAAACCCTGAGCCTAGAATTTTTGCCGGTCTTCGTAATCTTTCTTCAGGTTAATTGTCACAGCCACAAATCATAAAATATTTACCTTTCTAGTGAGAAGTGCAAATAAAACCGCTTCTTTGATCATTGCATTCATTCATCTCTAACCATTTTCCAGCAATCCATCTTTGGAGCCTAAAGGCCAGGCATTTTATTTTTAGGCTCTTGGTTTTCATTAATTAAAAAGCAAACCAAACAAACAAAACACAAAAAGCCAAAAAACAAAACCTAGTATATAGTTTACTTCCCCAGGTTTTCCACAAAATCACAAATTTTGTAAGCCTATTTTCTACCTGTATGGTAAAGAAATTAAGAACAAGTGTTTAATATATATTTTTAAAGCCCCTTTTAAAAACTACAAACCTTTTAGGGGTGCCCAGGGGCTTAGTAGGTTAAGTGGCCAGCTCTTGATCTCGGCTCAGGTCATGATCTCACGGTTCTGAGACTGAGCTCTGCATCAGGCTCTGTGCTGACAGCGAAGAGCCTTGGGAATCTCGCTCTCCCTCTCACTGCTCCTCCCCCACTCATGCTCACTCACCCTCTCTCTCTCAAAATAAATAAATAAATAAACATTAAAAGAATTTTTAAAAATACTAACTTTTTGGCTTTGCTTCTCCAGTTATCCAGTGTATGCACTGTGCTTTCAGTATATTAACTTGAACACTGCTAAGTTTGTTTTGGGTTTGTTATTGTTGTTGCTTTTTCTGTAGCATTTAACTCTTAAATAGATTATCCACTCTTAGTCAACCGAACTTTGTCTAACTTTTGTGTCCCAGAGTATATTGGCAACTTAGTCAAGATTGTTGACTCACTGTTAATAGCCACCCACTACTCTCACAAATTTGTGTTTTTATCAATAATAGATGAGCCAAAGCATCAACTCCTGAACTGTGAGTGCTTTGAGTTAAGAGGTGGACAGTGTTATTTGAGGTGCTGTTGTCTTGTTGAACAACATTCTTCTCATTTCACACAGTCCGTTTTTCTTGGAATATTGAATGTCTGGCTCTGTTGTTGAGTAACCACATACCTTTATCTATCTTCAAGCCCAGAAAAATTTCCCTGGGTGAATTTGCTCAGTAGACCTTTCCTCTCTAGGCATTACGACCCAAATACCACATCCAAACCCCATGTGGTATTTTAGTAAATGGTATTGTAAGTCAAATTCTCCCAGCTGTGTTGACACTGCTGAAAAAGAGAGATTGCCGAAAATTATGGATGTGAGTCATCTGACAGCCATTGTTTGGATATTCAGTTTCCTTCTCTTGCCCCACTTTTATCATGGGAGGTGCTGAGTTTGCACGAGGCTACCTGCGAACCTGTATACCACCTGTGTCACTGCAGAATAATTGAAAATTACTGTGGTAACTGATATCACACCACAGCATTAGCCTAGGGTGGGGAGAGTTTGTTTTAGTAGAAAATCCTTCTGCCTCTGAGGCAAAGTGGTCATGCTTCCTCAAACTGTAGCCACAGCCCCTACCCAAAGAATGGGCTGTATAGGAGAGCCTGGTGTGCAGAGGACTCCATGTACTGTCGCAGTCTTTTCAGACTTCTATTTGTGTCTGTGGGGAAGCAGGGCCATCAACAGTGACATCTTTGAAGAGGCAGGACAGCGGTCCCCACTCTTTGGCCCTACATGTTGTGCCAGACTCACCCATTTTATCTCTAACCTCTCATAAAAGGCAGATAGAGGGGCTGTGTCTCTGTGTGGTTCTTTTTTCATTATTAGTCCTTGGTTCAGGTCATCATTGAGATCGGAATCCAGTTGAAGCTGACTTTGTAAAGGACAGATACAAGGAAAGGGACAGAGGTGATCTCGCCTGCAGGGCACATCACATCCCTTTGACTAATCAACCCACGCCCTCCTCAGTCAAGTTGTATCATGAGCAAAGTGAATAGAGAAGATGGTCCCCCAGTGCTGTTCTGAATAACAGTCAAGTGGGTGGCCCATCATCCATGCCACCTTTGAGAAAATACTTGGAGAATTGATACTTATATTCCATATTCCAGTTGGCAAAATGTGGTCTGGATCCCAGTGTAAAATACCTTGGAAATACTTTATTCTCTTTCAGCTGGTCTTCAACTGAATTTGGGTTAAGAAATTAATCAGATAGAGGATGACCACAGGTGGACATTTAAAGAAATAGCCTTTCAAACTCCTTAAAATTCCTTCCTGACTGGGGACAAGGGGTGGGTATTTATATACTTAGAAATTGTCAGAGACTAAATAATTTAAAAGGCTGGATAAAAGGATAAGTGAATAACAATGAAAGATATGATACACAAAACAAGCTGAATGATTTCTGTACCTTTAACATTTATCAATGAGAAGCAATTAAAGAACAACTTTGAAAATGTAATTAATAAGCAAAAGTGCTTATGCCCTGAGTTTTTGTTTTTGTTTTGGCTTTTTGTTTTTGTTTTTTGGTTTTTTTTTTTACCTGAACCTTTAAAAAATAACATCTGTGGGGCTATTTGTTGTTCTCCCCCCCCCCCCCTGCCCCAACCCAATTTGCTGTGGTCAGAACACAGAAAATTTGAACTGAAAGATAGATTTCGTGATAGCATGGCATTTGGACAGCTATTTTACTTCATGATCCTGTACAGGTTAGTAGCAAACCTGAAATAAACCCACTCCTTTTGGGGGAAACAAGATGGTATTTTGCTGAATGCTAGAATTTTATCACTTTGAGGGGGAAAAAAAAAAGCTGCTTGAGAAACCTAAGAGTATGAAAGCATTTGAGATCTCAGAAGGAGTTTAAATCAATGCACTGCCACAGTTACAGAGCAGATGAAAGAGCCTGCTGTCTCAATTGCCAGGAAACTACTTAGAAACTCTCACTTTGATTTCTTCACGTAGTCCGTTACATTACTGCTAAATACAATATATAGGGACATCACGACTTTGATGTTGTACAGCTTTAACAAATGGAAACTAATACGATAGAACAACTAAGATTTGTGGTTTTATGTGGATATACAAATATATACCCGTCTAGCCCCTTATGTACTATGTATCTCCAGGGGCCGTCTTTCCCCTATAGCCTTATAAAATGATAATTTTGGTGTTTTATTCATGAATTCTAGTAAGCAGTGCCATGTTTATGTAGTACCAAAAACTCATACGGAGATATTGTTATTCTGAATTATTACCTTAACAATATGCGGTGTTTGTACACCAGTTTCAAAAGTATAATGTAGTTTTATGTATCTGTTGATAAGTACTGGGCAGAACTCAATGAAGAATTACTGATTCCATGCCTTTAGAAAATCGGATGCTTTTAATCAGTGGATGTGGAAACTGCATCTCCATCCAACAACAGCAGAGGTCTGTTCTCCAGTTTTAGTCATAAACTTTCAAGTGGTTATCCAATTATTAAGATCCTACATTTAAAAAAATCTGTGGATTTCTGACATTATTCGTTCAATTATAAACTTGAAATCATTTTACAACAATGTGCTTCTTCTTATGAGAATTACAAATGTGTGCTTATTTAATTACATGAGACTTCTCAAATTTTTGAAGTTTCCAGGAATAAGAGCAGAGGTCAGAATGTCTTAATCTGACTATTGGCTCTGCCACCTACTAATCTTTTGAGTTGGGGCAGAGCATTCAATGTTTAGTTTCGATTTCCTCACTTAACTAAGAACTTGATGGCACTTTCTCCATCTTACTGTCAGAATTGGTGCACAGACCAAGGAAAAAGGTACTGGAGAGGCAGTGCTATACTGGAGAGAGCGTCAGGCCAGCTGGGGAGACGAGTACTGCCTCCAGCTAGCTAGGTGACCACAGACACAGATAGGTCATTTAGCCATTCTGGACTCCTAATCTTGTGACAGAAGGAGGCTGGTCTGAAAATTTTCTGAATTCCCTTTTCCTTTATCTGTTGGCGTGCTTTGAAAACTCTAAATGACTATATAAATATTTCTGACTTTTTGATAATGTGCATTGAAAACTGCAAAGCACCATGTAAAATATTGCAGGTGTTTTATGTTGTTTTAAACAGTTTAACACTTTATCAAAATAAATTACTAAGGGGAGATCATAGGATTTTTTTTTTTCCTTTTTCTGGAAAATCTTTAAGAAGTCCATGGATATTCTTCCTTATTCAGTGCTTTATCTCTGGACTGTGTTCATAGGAATACTCTTGAACTTCTTCCAGCTATCTAAGATTCTGTTATTAGTGTTTTTTGGAATCTGATAAGCATTGCAGAAGAATTTCCACTGTTTACTTAAATGTAGGTACCCTCCAGTATTCCTTTTACTAAAGAATTTACAGCAACTTTAAGACTACTTTGGATTCAAGTGTAAACATATGTTTTACTTGCATACAGCCCGGTGGCACACACTTCTAAGACCTGGAGTGGAGTTTGTCCCCCTATGTGACATGAAGTGAAAAGGGATAATTATGATTGTGGGTTTACGTGCATTGTGTCTGGTAGTTTAAGATCCCTGTTTGATAACTGTCACATTCTGAAATATCATTTGAAAGATTGCTGCTCTATTACACAAAAACATGTGCCAGCCCACGGTGTTCTGATTCTGTGGAACTCTTCTCTGCCAAA
This sequence comes from Panthera tigris, assembly GCF_018350195.1. Lineage (NCBI taxonomy): Eukaryota > Metazoa > Chordata > Mammalia > Carnivora > Felidae > Panthera > Panthera tigris. Next base: position 82,035,553 of record NC_056667.1, on the reverse strand, counting down.
TTATTTACCTGGGATTAGTACTTTTAATACCATTTGGATTCTATTTGCTAGCTTCCTAGTAAATTGTCTTTTACGTTTCAAGGAAGTTGACTCTTTCTTTACAGGCAAAACTTCCCATTTTGACCTCATAGGCACTTTCAACTTTAAATTATCTGATAATAGCAATGAGGTTTAGTACCATTCTGTCCTTCTGGGCGTTGTAATTTCCACAGCACTGCCACCTACATGATGTAATTTAATCCTCACAACAATAAATTAGATATATCATCCTTTTTTTTTTTTCTTTTTTCACATCGGGAAGTGGGAGAGGACTCAACGTGCTAACTGACTAACCCCAGTCACACAGCTGCTGAAATACAGAACTGGGTCTCAGACATATCTTTTGTCAACAAGGCCAAATGCTTTTTTCGAGATCACTACTTAATGCAAATAAAAAATAATGTCCTAGACCTTCTTTTACTGCATTAGGCCAAAAAAGTATTAGATTTAAAAAATTATGTCTTGCCTAATTTATGCTCTAATGATTTATTCATATTATGAAATTTATTTTTGGTGCCAATCTAACTTACTAAGTACTAGCCACTATTTTAAGACTTAAATATGTTGCCTTTTAGTTTCCTATGTATTAAGTATTTAATCTCCATTTTGAAGTGAAGAAAGTTGCTCATACTTACACAGCTATGATGTAGTTTCAATCTGATTCTTCTGGACTTCTATGTGCATGCTCTTAGCCTCGAGGCTGTACCATTCGATATGGCATAAAACCACCAGATTTGACTTTAAGAAATAGTTTCTCAAATTCAAGTTCTTTCCATTTTTATTTATTTTGTTATTATTATTATTAATGTTTATTTACTTTTGAGAGAGAGAGAGAGAGTGCTAGCAGGGTAGGGGCAGAGAGAGAAGGAGACAGAATCTGAAGCAGGCTCCAGGCTCTGATCTTTCATCACAGAGCCCGATGTGGGGCTCGAACCCACAAACCTCAAGATCATGACCTGAGCTGAAGTCAGATGCCCAACTGACTGAGCCATCCAGCCTTCCCAGGTTCTTTCCATTTTTAATGTAAAAACATTACCCTGTCTCCTGCCTAACTTTTAGGTTTATTTTGAGTATTGAAAGAAATAATGTATGTAAAGGAGATTTTTAAGATGTAAATAACCATAAATAGGTAATTTACAATTAATGTGCTTAATCTCACTTAATGAGCAATAATGAGACAAGAATAGCACTCTGCAAACCTCTGTTTACTTGCAGGTATTTGTACAATCACTTTGCATAGATAGGCTTTGACTAAATGTGCCTGCACCTAAAGCAAAAATTCAGGGCACTGTGTCAGACCCCTGGAGGAGACTGTTCGAGGGCAGTAGGAACTTTATGACACTCCTCAAATCCTGCTGCACAGGGAGCTGCCACCGACTCAGCCCTTGCACAGGGCTGATCCTGCTGAGAATCCAGGGGCCCCTATTTAAAACAGCTTGCTATAGGGATATTCATGCTTATGGAAATAATTAATAGTGGCAATGATGCTTATAATGGCACCTGATGTCCTGCTGCGAAGAAAGATAAACCAGCCTTCACCATAAAGAACTTACAAATTATACTAAGCAAACATGTTAACACCTATTAAGAGTCCTAATCAGAGCTGTTAAACAAACAAAGAGATGTCATATAAAACACACCCATTTAGGAATAGCAGCTACATGTTTGGTGTTATAAAAGGAACCATTTACCTCTGAGATAGAGATAAAACCCTCAGTGGAGTGTAAAGGTTAGGCAGGAACAAGACACCTTTCTGAGCCAACCCGTTTTCTAAGCATCAAATCCCATGGCCAAAGCTGTTCCCAATGGTGTGCTTGCGTCCTAAGATTTATTTTGGGTCTTATTACTATTTAATCAGCAAATTACTTGTTTCTTCAGATGTGACTTATTATTGTAAGTAGTGCTTCTTTAAAGGGCTATGAAAATGTGGCTATAATATAATAGTAAAAATCAAGAAATTTGTTTATCTGTAAGAAATTCACTTTGCAGATAGCATTTCAGGTTGAGATTCATCCCTACCAGAGCTTAAGATCTTGTTATTCTAAGTGTGGCCCAGCAGCGTTAACACCACTTGGGAGCTTGTCACAAATGCAGGATCTTGGGTCTCATTCCAAACCTACAAACAGAATATGAATTTTAATAAGATCCTCAGATAATTTATATGTATATTAAAAGTTTAAGAGAAAATATCATGTACAAAGTTCCTATGATCAGACATTCCCATCAGGAAAATTAATAAGTTTCATCTTATCGGAAAGTAGAAATTAAATTACTCATTTTTGGAAGGTATATACGTAGTGTGATGTTTGCCTTATGATGAAACACATCTGAAACGATTCCCTCAAACACCCATGTTTCGTGGTGCCTTCCGGTGTTTCCAGCATAGCAGACCATTCCAGCCACGTTCCGTCGCTGTCTTGTAGTCTCTCCTCCCTCTTGAGGTTTCATGTTCCCTTCACACACTCAGTATAGCTCCCCACTATGTGACACACTAGCGCTACAGAATAGGAGCATAGGAGAAGGTGGGAAAGAGGTAGTCTTCCTAGCCATAGGGCCCACCATGTTCTTCCATAGTTAAAATACACCAACTCTATGTAATTTACTTCAATTAAAAAAATAATTACAATACAATACAATACACCAAGTCTGCTCTTGATCACTCCAGTGCCGCGGGGCTAAATCTACCATACACAAATGGTGCCATTTTTGTGGATTAAGAAAATTAGTGACTTTTACATCTTCTCACTGGACAAATCAGGGATAAATGAGATACAGCTTTACTATTCATATGTTACAAAGTATCTAGATTCCTTTTAGCTGCAGGTATTTATAACAATCATGAACATCACATAAAGAACATGACATGATGTTCTTTTGAAAATCTGATTTCTTATGGTCATATGGTGAACTACTTTAAGACTAGAGTAAAATTATACCCATAAGCATATACTATAAAAAAAAAAGGAATCTCACAGTGAACAAAGAGGGTAAAGTAAGGCATCAGTTGACTTACAGTTTAGAAAAATTCTGTGGAGGAAATTATAATGATGTTTTTTATAATTGTTCTCAAAAAAATCAACTCTAAGAAAGTTACAAGAGGCCTAATTAATGCTCAAATTGTTCTTCCTGAGAAACAGTTTTTTTTTAACGTAATGTAATAGGCTTCATGGAAAGTATTCTTTGTGTTTAGTGGTTTTTCAATTCTCTTCTCTACATTGTAGTAACATACAGCACTTAAGAATAGGAAATGAAAGATTTTTGTTTCTGCTTTTTGAGGTGTCTTTGGTAATAATTAACCTAGAGTGTTTACCTAAATCCATTAAATTCAAGCTGTAACTCAAATCCCAATACAGACTTTCAGGTTTATTTTTATTGGAAGGATCTTAAATTCTCAGAACCAACCTTCCTTTACTCTAGAATTTTTTTCTTTATCGTCTGACATATGGTCGCTCAAAATATCTCTTCCAAATTATCCATACATTCGACATCTATTTTTCTAATGTTTATTTTTGTCAGAAAGAGAGAGACAGAGAGAGAGAGAGAGAGAATGAGCGGGGGAGGGACAGAGAAACAGAGTATCCGAAGCAGGCTCCTCGCTGACAGCAGAGATCCCGATGCAGGGCTCAAACCCACTAACAGTGAGATCACGACCTGAGCCAAAGTAGGATGCTCAACCAACTGAGCCACCCAGACATCCCAAAGACATATATTTATCTAGAGCAGAATAAGTGACAAACACTGTGGATAAATGTCACCAAGATCAACAGGTTCTTCCTGCCTGAAACTTCAGTATGGGAAGTGAGCTGTAAATCAAATGCAATAGTTATGAGTAAAAAGCATATTAGTAAAAGAAGGCCTTAACCTATTCTGAATTCTTGGAGCCTTCTTGAAGAAGTAATATTTACCATGAGATAAGAAGGGGCCAGTACTCAGCCATGGATAGAAGGGAAGGATTTTCTAGGCTGCCAGATCTTATGAAAAAGTCTTAAGGTAAAGAAAGAATGTGGCAAATGTGAAGAAAAGAGCAAAGACCTGGGTGATTGGAACATAGTGAGCAAAAAGAACCACAGTAGATAAGGCTGAAGAGGTAGACAGGGCTCAATGGTGGTTGAGTTAACTGATGAACAGCACTCCAACCTCAGCATGACCACCTCTGGACATGAGAACTACCTCCAGGCAGTACATCCGAATCAATGAAGGGAAAATGAGAGAGTTAAAGTGTCATTTCTTATGCTGTACTAAATTTGATTCCTTGTAAATCCAACCAACTGGATCTAATTTTTAACAGCTGTACTGAGGTTTGCCTGACATACAGTAAACTGCACATATTTAAAGGGTACAATCAGGTTAAGTTTTGAAATACATATACGTCTGTGAGGCCATCACCACATCGAGTCTATGAAAGTATTCGTTGTCCTGAAAGCTTCCTTGTGCCCCTTCACAGGGAGGGGTGCCCCTCCCACCCAGCACTCCCACCCCCATGCAATGATTGACATGCCATGCTTGGAACAGTGCCTAGAACATAAATAAGTTTTCTTGAATAAATGAAAAGTGAGTCCATGTGGAGAATTAGCTCTTGGTTTGACATTGGGTTGATTGCTTCATCTTTTCCAGGTATGCAGTGCCATTCAGAATCAGGACTTCACTGTTATCCAAGACTACTGCACTGGCCTCAAAGCCCTGCTTTATCTGAAAAGCATTGAAGAACTGCAAGACTGGGACGGGCAGAGTCCGGCTACCATGAGTCATCAGAAAGGGAAACCGGTTCCGCGTATTGCTGAACTCATGGGAAAGGTATGTGCTCAACTTTTCCTGTTGTCCTCAAGAACTCTACCTCAGTCACTTTCTATTTCAGGTCTTGTTTTCTTTCCCACTGTCTCAGAAACAGGAAACACAGTGCCTTTTGGATGTAATTTCTGTAGTAGAATCATTCTGAAGGAGGCTTGATTACAGCTATATGACAGGTCCGTGAGTTACATTTTTATAAAACCAACATAACACAAGGTCATGTAAAGGGAAAAGATTGAAGTTTGTAGTGTAAAGTGCCTCCAAATTCTTGCTTACTGTGGTGATGACTGGCATTCTTTGCAGTGGGAAGCTGGAGATTTCTTTATTCTTTAACAGGCTCTGGAAATTATAACGTTACCTTTCTATTTTCAAGACAAATCAAATCACTGGAGCCCTGAATAATATGATGAAGTTTTTAAAATTAAAATCTAATCAGTATCTTTTGTAACTGCTTCTGCTATGTGGTTAAACCTGGGCTCAAAAGGTTATGTCCCAACTTTCTCACTAACTGTTATTTTCAGAGAAATATATACTACATTTACATTTTGTATAATACAGTGATTTTAGCAAATCTTTTCTAAAACAACATTCAGCATTTTGCCTTTGTATTTCCTTTGTATTATTCTAAATAGACAATCATTGTCAGAAGACATTTCTTGAGTCCTGAATGAGGGGAGGAAAAAATTTTAATTCTTAGTCTTTTCAGCTTGTCACTACATCAATAATTAACTTTAAAAAAAAAAAGAAAGGCAAGTATAAAAAGATTCTTTAAGGAAGCATTTAATAATTCAAATGAATCTTAACTTGAAACAGGTCACATGAAAAAGAATGGAAAACAAAAACCCTGGGTACTCTGCCTTGGGTGGCAGGGTTAGGGGCTCTGAAAGAATAAGAGAAACATCATATAACTGACTTACATTTGGCTAGTTTTAATAGAAAATATCACTGTCCTCCAAGGTAGCTAAAAATAAGGACTTCTTAAAAAATAATGTGCATGATTACAAGTCCAGTAATGAAAAACAAAAGGGAGAAAGAAATAAAATCTGACAGTGTAGATTCCTGGAAAATATCGTGATGAATGACTTCATGAGTGGCAATCAAACAGAAAAAAGGGTGGGTGACATTAATATTTATAATCTTGTAATTAGCAAGACTGTGCCTAAGCATCATTATTAATGTAGCTAATCATATTATCATAAACTGAGTCTGCAGTATTTAGACAGTGAGTGTTCTTGCTTTATCAGTGACCATCAACGTCTGAAGGTTGTTCATAACGAAAAAACCTTTTTTTTTCACAAATAAGTTTACACTCATTCAATGTAAATATCTCAAGTAAATTGGCTCTGACATGATAATTTTGATAGTTTATGACCATTCATAAAAGCATTGTCTCAAATTTGAATGGTCACTATGTGAGTTGAAATGTTAGCAATTATATTGCACCGGGCCATTTTGTCTTGAAGGGACTTCCACACTCATTTCAAAACTTACATATTCAAATAAAAGATGAATAATGATGGAGACACTTGTGTCAATGACATAAGTGGAAATTGATTTTCTGACAGTTTGAAACTAGATTCCAACTTTATTTTGGTAAGCCCAGCCTTCATCAAAATCGTAAGTATAATTTTCAGCATTATCATTTAAAATAAGATTTTTTTCACATAGATTTTGCTTGTGTGATTATATTAGTGATTCATTTCTCAACTCTAAGTTGAAGAACTAGCAGTTGGTCTGGCAATAGATCTTTGCTCCTGGATTCCCCTATGTGTGCTGACATGACTAAAACAATAGGTGATGGTCCTTTAACGTAACGTCCCTGACAGTGCATCAAAGTGCGCTAGATCCAAGGTACAGGTGGCTTCCTAATTGTTCCTCGTAGTGTTTCTGGTGTGTGTGTGTGTGTGTGTGTGTGTGTGTGTGTGTGTCTTTGAAAACAACTCATATTGCTCTCTCACTAGCTGAAGAATAGTATGCTGCTCCCTATAGTGTTTTCATGTTACAGGGACAACCAGAGATGATGTAGACCCTTTTGAGAAGGGCCTGTTAGAAAGAGCTGGCTTCTTACAGGAAAGATTTGTTTGGAAAGTACAATTGTTACTCTACTTAATCTTTCACTCGGAGGTCAGGCTAGAATAAATTAGAGTAGAAATTTAGAAGAAACCAATTACAATACAGTGTTTGAAGATGGAGAGAAAATGAGACGTTAGCTATGGAAACAAGGATTTGGCCAAATTAGCCATGTTATCTTTTAAGTAATTAGTATATGTAATATACTCTCCCTTTGCATACCTCACTTATTAATTTATTAAACTTCCCAAGCAATGTTTCTTCGGGTGGCTTTGGAAAGGCAAAAAGTCAGGCATTTATAGTTTGCTCTGGTCTTATGGTGCCACTTGTATAAATCTGTACCTGCAAACGTGAGAACAAACCCCATACAAAGAGCAGCCACTGGCTCTGCCGCACCACAGAGCAGTTGATCTCAAGCTGCTGGGGCTTAAAAACCATGGGGCATACTTAGGAAAAATGTACATTCTCTGGCCCTGCTCCCAGAGATGCTGATTCAGTCAGTCAGAAGTGGGTCCAGGAAGGAACCTGCATTGTGATGTTGTGATTCTGATGGAGGGACCTAAGGATCCACACTGCCAAAACTAATAAAGGAGAGAATAGCAACAGAATATCCTTAGAGATGGAGAGGTTAGCAGTGAGTGCAATGCAAGCTGCTGTTGATGGAGAAAGCCAGGAATAAATGATTTTGAGCTGGAAGAGAAGTGAAATAGATGACGAAATCCAGAGAAGCGGTACACTGAGCTCTGAGTGGCTGGTGGTGGAAAGTACCTTGATGCGGAGACGGGGGCAAGGAATTAGTGCAGCAGGTAGGCCAAAGACATGTAAGGAAGCAAGAAGAATTGTGAGGATAGAGATACTTTGCCAACAAAGACATAACATTCCCAGTCCGTGCAGACGATCAACAATGAGGAAATCTGTGAGGATAAGGAGGCAGAGACTATTCACAGGGACATCAGAAAGGAAGGGTCTCGGCAGCAGAGTATCCGGTTATTTATTCTCAGTTATCTTAATGCCTTCTTCTCCCTGGTGAAAACCTAGGCAACTCAGTAGAAGTGAAGTGAATGTTTGCCACCCACAGGGCAGAGGTTACTAGCAGAGTCCAGAGTGAGACTGATAGGTTTACATGATGTTTTGTTACCTAGCTAGGTAGGCAACTTGGACAAGTTAATTAAGCTCTTCCAAACTCTTTCTAAAACTATGAAATGAAGATAACCACAATGTAAGTCCACAGTCCCTCATTAGCAACTCTGAAATCCAAAAAGTGCTGAAACCAAATGTTTCACACAACTCATTTGGCAGCAAACATGACCTAAACTGATGTGAGGCTATTTATAATTTTTATTTATTCCTCTTAGAGTGAACATTTAAATGTTTACTACAGGGAGACCAATGTGTTTGATTCCAAGTTGCTACCCCACATAATGCTTGGGATATCACACATCTTACTTTGCTGAAGCCCCCAGAAAACCAGTTCTAAATTCTGAGATATATTTGGCCCCAAGGATTTTAGTTAAGGGATTGTGAAGAGTATTTAATTGAGAATATAACTGCAATTATAACTTTGCTCACAATTTTTCTTTATAATTGGAGCAAAGTATATATATTTTAGTGATAGCAGAAAATAAATTATTAGTATTTAGAATTTTTAGGTGTGGCAAATCACAGTTATTTTGAGATTATTTGCTTGGGAAATATAAGAGAAATTGGATGCCCCAATATTAGAACAGAAAGTTTTGCAACCAAAAAGCATGGAAGGAAATGTCTTTACTGTTTTATGCTTGGGATGGGAACAGGATTCCTATGCAAGAGCCCTTGAAAGGGACTAGCACAGGCCAAAACTACTGACTGATTGGGGTCTGCATGCATTTTTACTTTCTGTTCCCTACACCTGGAATGTCTTTCCCATTCAGTGAAGAGAAATTCTCAAGCACCCCTTCTCTTTGAGTTATTCTTTGATCTTTACATCAGAATTAATTTCTCCTTCTCTTCTTCATCCTTAGTTGCAACAAGTATCACCCAGCATGTGAATGTTCGAATGTCTTTTTCCTCTAGTAGACAGCAAGCTCACTTCCCAATTCCTTGGACACCCACTGATACACAGTAAGGACTCTGTAAATGCTGCTTGAATAAGTAAATGAATGATAAATGAATGCTGTAAGAAAACAGCTAAGTGGTAGCATTAAAAATTAGTAGTCATTTGACTTACTGAGCCATTGCTTTTCCCATCACATCAGAAATGAAATGAATTTGTAAAAAGTAACTTTGAACTTAAAGTTCTATTTCGTGTATGAGTCCAGTTTCATAAAATGAGATGGAAGAAATCAGAGAGGAACGAGGTAGGCAGGTGAGCAAATTTTATTCCTTCTTGGCATAGCAAAATGTACCTAGACTCAAAGCTTCTTGAGGGCTTAAATCACACACTGTGTGCCAGTGACTGACACAACATCTACCATGTGGGAGTGATGGCATGGTAGCTGGACTGCTGAAAGAATATATTGATCAATCACACATTTATTTTAAGATGTATCTTAAATATCACTTCCTTTTGAAGTCATCTATGACCCTCTTCTTCTCTCTCTGGGAAAATTGAGTCCCTCATTTCTCTGTTCTTGTTTGTGTAACTGGTATTGCATTTATTATATTGTCTTCTGGCTATAGGTCTTCTTGTCAATCACTGAGGTCATTGTGAGCGTCTTGAAAACGGAGATCATGTCATATTTATACGTGAATTTTCAAGAACCTAGCACAGTGCTACATGCTTATAGAATTAATTTGCACAAACTATCTGCAGTGTCCTTATTTGGAAGGAAAAAAGAAAGCAAATTTATAATCAAAATTCCAGCCAGTCCCTTTCAAGAATAGCAGTGATTTTAGAAGGAAACTGTAAAGTGCCAAATTACTTTCAGTAGGTATTAAAACATGATATTATCATGTGATGTTAATAATTAAACATAATATGTTCACATTAAAAAGCTTTCATTAGGGTTAAATCAGAAAAACTGTCAATGTGCTTGCATAGCATCTCCTAAAGCAAGGCTTTATTTTGATGAAAGAAATCAAAATATGTGCATCCATATGACCAGATATATCATTCTCATGTTATTTTAAAGTCACAAGTGATATGATTTTATAAAACTACTGCTATCTGGTTGTAGCGTTTATATGTAAATATCTAACTATCTGTTTATTTGTTTCTGCCATGCTATTCAACACAGAGAACAAAGAAGTGTTCAAAAGGAACGTATGATGTCATGAGCATGACCATTACAAAAGGCCTAATAACAACAGTCTTGGAAGAGGAGAGCAGTATCTCCTACTTACAACTTTAAAAGTTTTATGTCTTCCATGCTGTTTACTCTTTCATGCTTTGAGATATAATTTGCATAAAGAAAAATGCACCGGTCTTAAATGAACCATTTGATGAGTTTTGACAAGTGCACACATCCACAGAATCCTCACTTCTGTCAAGATATTGAACACTGCCAGCATCTCAGAAGAGTCCCTTCTGCCCCTTCCCAATCATTATCTCTCCATCCTCTCCTAAGAGAAGTAAACACAATTTAGTTTATATCATCATAGATTAGTTGGTTCCTATCCTGTAGCATCATATAATTCGAATTCCTAAGAATACGTGTTTTTGTGTGTGTGGTTATTTCCAGCACAGTGGTTTGGAAAATCATCCATGTTGTTGTGGGTGTTAAGTAACTCATCTCTTTTTATTGGTGAATAATATTCTATTGAATAAATATATCATAATTTGGTTATTCATTCAAATTTACAGTTGAGCTGTTTCCACTTTTCCAGTATTATAAATATGTCTAAAATAAGCATTCAGGCATAACTGTTCTCATTTCCCTTGACTGATATGTAGGAGTGTAGTACCTGGGTTATAAAGTGATGTATAAGCTTTGTAAGAAACTTGCCAACAGATTTCAAAGTGGTTGTACCATTTTATACTCCTGCCAACTGTGGATGGGTGTTTCAGTTCCTTCACATTCCAGCCAACATTGGGTATGCTCCATCTTTTTAGTTGGAGCCTTTTAGTACATGTACATTGATTGGGATTTCCTTGTGATTTGAATTTCCATCTCCCTGAAAACTAATGATATTAAACACTTCTCCATGTTCTTGCTGGCCATCCATATATCTTTTCTGCAAAGTACCTATTCAAATCTTTTGCCTGTTTAAAAATTGGGTTTATTTTTAACTGAATTTTAAGAGTTCTGTATATATTTGGGGTACAGGTCCATAGATGCAAAAAAGCATTTGACAAAATCCAGCATCCACTCATACTAAAAGCCCTAAGCAACCTAATAATAGAAGGAAATGTCTGTCCTCAGTCTGATAAAGGGAATGTACAAAAAATCCTACAATGCATGTCATATTTAAATTGTGACTAAATAAATGTTTCTTCTAAGATCCAGAACCAGGCATGTTCTCACACTTCTACCCAGTATTGTACCAGAGGTCCGAACTAATGTCTAAAGATATAAAAACAAATAAATGGCATCCAGATTGGAAACCTACTAAAATTGTCATTTGCAGATGGTAATATTGTATACATCAAAAATCCCAACAAATATATAAAAACACTATTAAAAATCAATAAATGAACTTAGGAAACTTTCATGATACAAATATAGTATACAAAAGTGATTTGTATTTATAGATGAACAATTAAAATAATGAAAAATCAGAAAATTAAATTTTAAAATTTCATTTACAATAGCATTTGAAACCACAAAATACTTAGCAACAAATTAAAATGTATGCAGTATCCATACACTAAGAACTATAAGGGAGTCCTGAGAGAAATTAATGAAAAAAATCAATGGAGAGATAATGTTTTCTCCAAATTAATCTGTAGATATATCACAATCCCAATCAAAATCCCAACACATGTTTTTATAGACTATTAAAGTTTAGAAGTTGTTTCTAAAATTTACATTGTATTTAAAGGAGCTAGAATAACCACAACAGTGTAGAAAAAGAACAAATTTGGAGGATTTGAACTGTCTTCAAGTTTTTCTATAAATCTACAGTAATCAAACAAGCATGTTTGAGTGTCAGGATAGATAAATAGATTGATGGAACAGACAGAAAATCCAGAAATAGACCCACACATATATACTCAACTGACTTTTTACAAAGCTGCCAAACAATTCAATGGAGAAAGGAAAGTCCTTTCAATAAATGGTGCTAAAATTAATGGAACCTCATATTTTTCTCACATAGGACACAAAAGTAATTTTAAATATATCATAGATATAGAAGTATAAAAATGTTAAAGAAAACATAAGTAAATTTGCTCATAACCTTGGGATAAGGAAAGATTTCTTCGATAGAATGCAAAAAGCACTAACCAACAAAAAAAAATTGACAACTTAAAGTTCATCAAAATCAACTTCTGGTCATCAAAAGACACAATTAAGTAAATGGAAATTCAAGTCACAGAATGAGAGAGCATATTCATGATATTTATATTTCATTTATATTTCATAAACAACTTGTGACGAGAATAAATGTATGTACTACTTTAAAAATGTAAGCCAGAATAACATGAAATAATTTAATTTCATCAACAAGTGTATGGAAATCTTAGAATAAAAAGTCCATGGTGAGGACCTATCTGTAGGCTCTTGCAACTAACTCTCATCCATCTATGGTAACTGGGTTTTTTTGTTTGTTTTTTGTTTTTTGTTTGTTTGTTTGCTCTTTTCTCTAATATCACTTTAGAGCTAGCCCAGAAAAGGAGTGAGGGAGAAGAAAGTCATTTTCCTTCAAGTTCGTCTTATGGCCCTGTGGTTCTTGCCCATGTTATTTTCTCCCATTGCAGCTTTGTCCCTGTGGTTATTCCTTTTGAGGCTGCCAGTGGGTACTTCATATTGTTAGAAAAGTTCCAGATGACATTTTACATTTCTGTCAGTTGCTTGGGTAATGATTGAAATAGGAAGCAGTATTATTGAGATCACTTTCTATGATTGTAGCAAGATTGCATGAGGCTAAATGTTTTTACTGATTCAGCTCACTTCATAGCACATGGCAAAAAAACAAAAACAAAAAAACAAAGCACCAGTTCCTGAAAGTTCAAATTTTCCAAAATTACCAAATCAGAGTCTACTGTGTAGGTATTATGAGAACTTATCTACATCTCTAAATATCATCAGATAGTTTGAGTAGTATCTTAAGTAAAATGCTGAAATGCCAAGTATACTTTAAGAATAGGGCAGACAGGGGAGCCTGGGTGGTTCAGTCAGTTGTTTCCAACTCTGGATTTTAGCTCAGATCATGATCTCAGGGTTCGTGGGTTTGAGCCTAACATCAGGCTCTGCACTGACAGTGTGGAGCCTGCTTGGGATCCTCTCTGTCTCCCTCTGGCTCTGCCATTCCTCCCCCCACCTCAAAAAATAAACAAATAAACTAAAAAAAAAAAAAATAGGGTAGACCCCTGTTTATAAACGGTGATTATTCCTACTTAGAAGCAAAAAATCTTGAATAAGATCTTGTAGTTCTGAGTGTCTAATCATCTCATTAAGGTTTAATGATCCCAAAAAGAAGTCAGCATGCTATTGTAAAAGCAATGTGTTAGAGTCTAGCAGGTCTAGGTTTGAATCCAGGCTCAACGTCTTACTACTGGGTGAACTGGTGCCAGCTACATGATCACACAATCTTCTATTCCTGTATGGCAAAGTTAAGATAATGATATCAATTTCAGGATGCTTTGTGAGGATTAGAAATCATATGTAAAGTTTATAGCACATAGAAAGCAGACATTCAGCACATGCTACTCAGTGTTTTAGTTAATTCTAAACTAGATGATGAATAAATGCATAGACACATAGATACATAGATAGAACATAGGTAGAGATATAGAAGTATTAGGGTAATTTGTATATGTGATACCTAACACGTTGTTTTTATACTTTCTCTCGACCTTCTACTGATAATGTGATTTTACTAGCTTAGTTTTGGTTGAGCTGGTCAAAAGCTAGCACCTTTATCCTTTGAAGCACTCTTTTTGCAAAAAAAAAAAAAAAAAAAAAACAAAAAAAAACTTCTAAATAATTCAGAAGTGTTCACTTTCTAGGTAGAATGGAAATGAATTTGTTAATTTGGGGTTTGACCAGTAAACTGGCATGAGTGGTCCATCCTTGGTCCTAAAATAGGTAGAAGGGAGGAGCCTATTAACTGTTGTCAAACCAGAGTAACAATGCCAACATTTTAAATGAGGCATTAGGGGAGGTGCTGGTAGGACTGTCTCATGTTATACAATGAGGTAGTTTTGCATTGCTTATAACCAAAATAGTTTGTGCCACTATAAGCCTTCCCAGCTTGGTCTCTCTCCCATCTCAAGGGTAAGTGGGTCTATATCACAGGACATCTTTAAACAGTTGGTAGTAGTTTCCAGCAGCAATATGTAGAAAAAGATTATGGTCCAAAGCCAAGTCCAGCAGAGGTGTGTGATCAAGTGGCAATGCCTGCATCAGCATGGACACAGGACAAGACGTTGCAGAATATGGCTTCCCACTTCCCAAGTGTAGAGCATTGACACCTTCCCTGGTCTAGGAATTTGGGTAGCCTTGAACTTTACAATTTTTGTAACCACTGCTGCTGCCTCATTGAAATACACCATTGTATGCCTGAAATAAAATGCAAATTTAAAAAATTACTGTTTTGCTAGCATCCCTCCAAGCTTTGCCTTCACCCATCATGCTTTTTAAAAGTATGATTTCCTATTTCTCCTTATTCATAAACAGATATCTAATTGCCAGGCACAAATGTAATTATTCCTTTTGTCACTTTCATGAAAGTAAGCAGTTAAGTATAATTTCTCACACTGCATCAAATATACTGCTTAAATCAGAATGCACCTTATCAATATTAATTTTACACGTAGAACTTCTGTAAAATTACTTTTCATCCTTCAACACAACCTACCCACATTAATTTTGATGTTACTGGTAAGCCAGGAAAAAAAAAATTAGGATTTTTCTTGTTCTAGGTGGGGGATTGAGGATTTATAAAGAAAGCATTACTGTAAGCATGTAAGATAAAATTTGAATTCAAATACTCCTTGAACTGCCCACCTACCCTCCCTCCTAAGAACTCTAGAAAATCAGTGTCCATTTATTGCAAACCAGTTAGCTTTGTTCCTAATCCTGGTTTTATGGAGTTAGGCAAAATATCTCTCTGTAATTCTGAGCTCTGCCCTTGAGATTTCCCTGAGGGAAAAAATATATATGTTTGTTCTATCTCTGTTTAAGCTCATCTGCCCACTTGAATAAAGGAAGCATTAGATAAAAGATATAATTTTCTGCTAATTAAAGGGGTCAAGGAGTCATTTTGATAAGGTAAAGAGTCAACAGAAATTCTAATTATGTTCGGCTTTATGCCAATATGTCCTAATCTAAGACTTGAGGAAAAAAAATTAAATGCCTACTTTTTGAAATTAAAAAAAAAAGGATCTGCTTACCAAAAAAAATTTTAAATAAAACAAACCATGATTAGTTTGCTTTTTTAGCTTTCAAATTATATGGATCATAACTGCTATTGAACAGCTTTACCAACACCCTAGAAGCCTAGGAAGGATAGGCCAAGATATCTTTAATTGCACTGAATAATTGCCAGTCTCATGGTAAGCCAAATCAGTTTATAGACCTAGATGAAATCTCCATCCCATCCCTCTTTTTCTTAGAAATGTGATCACTGTTAGGTTGCCCATATTGATCCAGTTAATCACTTTATTTCTAAATTTTTTAACCTTTTTTGCTGTATAGATATCAGAAAGTGATCTTATATGTGTCTCAAATTCATACCCTTTAATAGTCTGCACTTCATGGTCACAGGTGACCCCTAGAAATGTGTTTGAGATGTGACTACAGCTTGCAAGGAGAAACGTGATAACGCTACTCAAAAAACCCTTTGGATTTCAGCTTCAGGCGCTATTTGTGGTGTTGCCTCATTGATGGTAATGCCCTGAAGACCTCATTCCCAGCCCCTCTTACCTGCTAGCTGGTGTGCTATAGATTGTTCACAGAAAACCCTGTCAAGATTGTGCCTTTTGAAGATTTGTTGCCATACATCCTTAAAACATTTTGCTTATCTTACCTGCTTATCCATTTTATCCCATTTCACCTCAAACTATAGAACCTTCTCTAGATCCTCTTCTGGCAGTTAGTTTCTGCATGCACCCAGTCCAACTGAGCTGTAGAACGTCACCCATCAGGCTAGCCATCTTTCAGAACCTGAATATTACCGAGTCTTTCTTTCCATTTAATGTAGATCCTAAGTGAAACTAATGAAAGTAAACATATAGCATTTGTAGTAATCCAGACGTCCTAGGGAAAGAGCATTTCAGTACTGTCAAATACAGTCTTTATTGAGATATAGAAAAATCCTGCCTTATATTGTCCTACTCTGTTCATGTGTTTCGTGTTGGTGGTGGGCATTAGTGGTGTTCACTAATGGCTCCATAGGAGAAGCAAATCTCCTTGCCTCTTGGATGTTCCATGTGACTAGATGACTTGCTTTAGTCAAGACAATGTGAGTGAAGTATAGTATGTGATTCTGGGTAGAAACATTTAAGCTGGCATTCGATTCCCCAATATTCCCTTACTTTGCCACAGTGAATGCTGAGGTGTTATGTTGAGAAGGTGGCAATGTAAACGGATAAAATGGACGGGTAGATTGCTGAGATACCATGTAGGACATCCAGAGATAGCAGACTTTTTGTGAGTGAGAGACCAACTTTGATTGTGTGCAGTCTCTGAGATTTGGGAGTTGGTTATCACTGCAGTACTATCAGCTGGTAAGGATTACACAGAGTTCCAAATGACTTGTACCTGCCACCAGAGGGACTGATGGCTACAGAGTTAATCCTCTGAAAAGTTGTAAAATGGAAATGTTCATCTTTAGTGATTTTCACTTCCTTTTCTGCACATGGTCCCACATGCAGACAGCTAATTCCATAATGCCGTTTTCCATATCATCACTCTGCATCCAGTTTCTCGGCAAAGTGCCTGATGACACCGGAGAACTTTCTTTCTAAACCATACGGTGAAAACATTTATTCTTGCATTGTACCTCATTTTAAATGAATTTGGCCTAATCCAACTGAAGAGACAGAGCATAGTGTGTACCTTACCCATAACTTCTTTCTTGTTAGTAGTAAGGAACTTGGGCAACTTACATACTTTCTCTTAGCCACCATTTCCTCATCCCAAAACTTGGGGTAATAATATATATCTCATTGGATTGTAGAGATAAATAAGCAACAGAGTAAAAATTTCTTCTGAAAAGAAGGTTGGGTCCTAGAAGGCATCATTTCCGCTCACTGTTTCTCATTCCTTAGTTGCTTTATTTTCAACCCATCAAAATTAGATATCTACCCATCCCCATTCCCCACATCACTAAAACTGCTCTTGCTGAAGTTATTAGTGCTTTGGTTATCACCAACTCCAGTAATTTCCCAGTCTTTATTAGGTCTTATTTTATTCAGCAATTGACTACTCCTTCATATTTGAAATTTCTTGTTTGGTTTTTTGAATACTCTTTTCTCCTGGTTTCTCCTTTACCTTTTATCAAGCAAACAATTGTTAGCACCTAATAGGCACCAGGCATTATAGAGGCAAATATTAATAATAACATAACTGCCCTCCCTCAAAAGGATCGCAGACTAGTGTGGAATTAGACAATTAAAGAGTTATTTATAATGTAGTGATAATTATATTGATAGAGAGATATGCACAGAATAGCAGGGATGATGGGGTGTTTAAGAATGGTTTCCAGACTAATCTGAAAGTTAAGATCTAGTAAGTGTAGGAAGAATACCTCAGGCTAAGGGAGATAACACGGCAAAGTCCTGGGGGTAGATAACATTTCTGTGTGTGGAGAGAACATTCTTGGACTTGATTTTTAGGACCCCCTCCTATTTTTATGGCCCTTAAATACTAGTATTTACCCTATTCATGGCTGTCATGGTACAATATATGCTCATCAGACCCGTGAAGACAATTTTATTCTCCTTGTTGTCATCTTCCAGATTTGTACTGTCACCAAAGATCTCCCCCTGGACATTACACACCCATCTATTCAGCTTTCTGGTAGACTTTGCCATGCAATAGCCCTGCTCGGTGCTCTTCCTGCAACCTAGGAATAAAACAACAGTAGTGATTATCCATGACAATTATATAAGCACTTTATAATTTACAAAGCACTTTGGCATACATTATCTCACCAGCTGCTTCCTTAATGTAATAGCAGCAGTGGGCAAAAAACCATGTCACTGCCAACAGCGCTTTTCTGACCTTGGTCTCCCAGCCCCACCTACTAAAAACATGAGAGCAGCTGGATGGGAGCTGATTAGAGGCTGGAAGCTGACCTTGTTTGGGGACCAGGGGAGTATGGCAGCAGCAGGTGCCACCTCCACCTTCTCCATCTCCATAGGGCAATAGAGCAAGTCAGAGGTTTCATGGCAAAATGTGGGAGGCTGCACAGAGCAACCAGGCTCATCATGAGCTGCCTGAGCACAGGCTGAAGGTGGCAGGCATCAGCTTGTGGGAGGTTAAGAGCTTATCCCCTCTCTCCCACTTTTCTGATTTCTTATTTCTTACATGCATTAACTATCATTTTGAAAGTTTCAGTGGGTTAATTAAATTCTTCTAGTGTTGATGCTATGAAAGCTGAAACATTTTCAACTGAGATTGACACTACTCAAGACATCGGCTTCACTGATGTTTGTTCAGCAACACTCCAATATGTCACAGGATTGCTGAGAGAACATCTGAGAGCTATAATGAGCTAAAAGTCAAGTACAGGGGAAAATGTGTTCCAGACTGCTGCAGATGTTCTCAAATCAAATCATATTTCTGTGAAATGCCATATAGAATATTCAGCGGTTGAAGGATGCAACATGAAAGGACAGTTCAATTGATTTGCACTGTTTTAAAATTTTATTTAGCCTAAATTACATGAAATGTGGTGGCTTTTTTTCACTTTGAATCAATTAATGAGAGATGCACTTGATCCTAATGAGCTTCAAGGATAATTTCCTTGCACTAAGAGGAGTGCATTAACTGGTTAGGTAGGAGTCAAAGCCTAGAGAAGGTGGCAGTTGAATAAGGGAAACAGAGTAGAGTCCAGGGATTGACATTATATAGCCCCACTTTCTCCCCTTTATCTCTCCTTTATCCCTCTGGCACCAAAATTGAGCAAACAACTGTTTACTTAATTCACCGAGATTCTGATAAGCCTAACTGTGGTGCTGTGTTGATGGTGATCCATTCTGTCCCTTCTGGGAAACCTGAAGGAAGCTTAGCAGGAGTGGGTCAAGGAAATGTTTTGATAGATGCATCTTTTGTAGTCCCCAACTTACATTCCATCACACAGGTGGCCTTGCACATCATCATAGTTTATGGGTATCCTGGCATTTGACTAGGAACAATATTCTCCTAAGTGAAGGGTAGCATAAGATAAGAACTGACAAACTTGAGTAAGGAAAAACAGAGAAAAATGCTTAAGTGACATGAGGAAGTACAGCAAGACACCATAGTGAGATACCACCTCAGCCTCTATATGGCTAAAAATAAAAAGATTGACAACATCAAATGCTGGCAAGAATATGGAGCAACTAGAACGCTTGTACTTTGCCAGTGGGAGTATAAAATGCTACCAGCACTTGGAAAAACTCTTCATTTTCTTATAAAACCCAACAATTCCATTCTCAGGTATTTATCCAAGAGAAATAAGAACACATTTCCATAACATTTGAGATAGATGAATTTTAAAAACAGTATGTTAAGGGAAGGGTGCCAGACACAAAAGAATACTTACTAAATCATGCCATTTATGTGGAGTTTAAGTGTAGGAGAAAAAAAATCTATATCATTAGAAATCACAACAGTAATAAGTAGAAATGGATTGGAAGAAGGCACAAGGGCATTTTCTCGAGTGGTAGAAATGTCCTATACCTTGAGTGAGTGATGGTTTCATGGATAAATTTATTTGTCCAAATTCCTCCAACTGTATGCTTACAATCTGTGCATTGTACTGTGTATGTATACCCACATAAATCAATTAAATTAATTGCTTTTAAAACAACTAACTGACAGAAAGGAGAGGATAAGCATTCAGCAGTACTTTTAGGGACAAAGTAAGACAATATATAAGAAATACTAAAGACATTTTTTACGTCCAAATTACTTTTAATCAGGTAGCCTTTGGGAACTAAAAACCTTATGAATTTAACCACTAGAAAAGAATAACTGGTACCTTGATACAAATCTTGGCTGGAAACCAGCTTAAAGAAAATGGATGGCTGGGGGCATAAACAAATGTATTTTCCTCTGCCAACTTGCCAGCAGCTAGGTGTGGAATTGGAATAGTTTAGGCCTTGCTCATCAGGGAGACTGGCTGGAGCCTAGAAATGAAGAAGGGAAACATCTGGCTTCTTGAGGAGTGGCATAGGTAAGGGATGAGGCAGCACAATGTAAATGAGAAGCTGCTTCTTAGAGGGAAAATTTGATTAGGTCCTTTGGTGGGACTTCAATTCTCTTTGCTTTGTAAGATCAGCCAGTTCCTGCAGCCTCTGTTAACAAAAGCTAGCCTTGCCTGAGGCCACAGCTCCCAGAACAGAACCTTAAATTGATTGCTGATAGGGTGTTACATGCAGGGCTGGGCTCTTTTGCCCTACTGTCCTACCCACCCTTACACAAACAAACCCAGTGGGGCATTTGTCTGGAAATCTTAAGTCAAATACATTTGGAATGCTTTAATATATTATATTCATTGACATTTTGTCCTGCAATAGCTCTATTATTATTGGATAACAAATTTACATTTATAGAAATAAAGACAAAACTCTTGAGGTTGAATTTCCTTTCACTAGGAATGAATTTTGTTCATTTTATGAGGCATTACTGTTGCAAAGTTGTAAAGAGTTTAAAACTATATTTTGATTCTGGTGTTTTTCTCCTTCAAGTTTCTGCTTACCTAAGATGCATCTCTATAAAATTATGGCTGGAAACAAATATCACATGTCTTTTCCAAACTCACATAATTTTTGTGACAGATTTGATTTTTGGTTCTAATTAGAATTTATTTTACATATCTATGCCTAGCTCAAAAACTTTTGAGTTTGAATTTTATTCATTTAAATATACATGTATTCATTCATCAAATAAGGAGTATCTGTTGAGTGCCCAGACATTGTGATAGATAATAGATAATAGATAATTGAGATTGAGATAGAGATAATACCTTCATCATTGAGGGAAGGTCAATTGAAAAAATAATATTACTAAACTTTTTTAATGCCTTACATAATTATTTATGCTTATACGTATGTGTGTATATATGTGTATGTGTATATGTATATTTATATCCCCATTTTACAAAGGTAGAAACTGAGGCTTAGTGAGATTTATTGTAGTTATTGTACTGGAAACAGCATGCAAACCCCATTCGGTTTATTGCAAAAACTGTGCCTTTAACCACTTAACTATACCTTATCTCAACACAACTGCTGTTATGATATCAGACTCAAAGAAACAGAAAGGAACAAGTGTCCCATCTCAACCTGGCGGATCAGGAGCAATTAGAAAGGGACAGATGAACTGTGTCTGGAGGGATGAAAACAGTATAAGTTTTATGTTAATGTCCTCATTAATTCCAATCTATAGGCAATGGCTGTGGCCAAGTGATCACTTGTGAAAATTGCTACATTTTTATTTATGGTGGTAAAAGAGTTACAGAATCTGCTAGATAATTCCATTCCCTGATAGGGCATAGGCTTCATTCTTTGTGCTTTTGAGAGCTGTTGTCTTTTAGCATAAATCCCATCAAATCTTTGTGAGTTTTGCTTTTACATTTCCTTCATCTGTGACGAGAAGATTCTATTAACAACCCTGGCACCTTCCATTAAAGTCTACAACTTCCAACTGCCAGGAAGGGATAATGAAGTGATAAATTTAATTTGCTACCAAAATATGTAAGGCAGAGATATCTAAGTGAATTTACAGCATTAGCTATGTCTTTCCTCTTAGCATTAACAAAAGTTTTATGGCAGGTTATCAGAATCAGCACAAAAAACCAAATATATATAAATTTCCACACACCGAAATCAGATCTATAACTCTGTACCAAATCACTTCTTTCCCTCTTCTTTTAGCATTTCTAGGCTCAGCAGAACTTAATACAGTGAATTTCAAGTATTTTTTTACTTGAAGAATGTAAAAACCTGTTAACCGGACTAAGAAACACTTATTACTCATTAATATACATACTCTGAAGTTTATAAAATATGAATCCCCTTCTCCTGCCCTTACCAGACTCTAATGGCTATGAAGAAAAATAACATCATCCACATACAATTGTGCCAATGAGGGTGCTTCAAGTTCTGTGGGACACAGAATCTACTTTCTCCTCATTATTTAACTCTGTGCCATGGTCATAAAAATGATTGCTTAGTTTAAAAGCTTTCTTATACATTTCCACTTCAAGAATTCCTTTGTTCCAGTGAACTTTATCTTACAGAATCATCCCATGTCTTGGCATTGGGATCAGTCTCGTATCCCGGGGACGGGGCAGGGGGTGGTCGTGATATCCCTAAACTGCACCCACTGAATGCACAGCCAGGCTGAGTTCTGCTTCTACCATTCAATGATGTGTGTGCTCATCTTGTAAAACAGAGAGAACTGTTAGGGTCGGTTCTTGACTTGCCCAAAGAAATGTAGAATTAATAACTAAGATGATGATAATAAAAGCAAGCTACTTTCAGCTGGCTGTTGCGTAATACTGCTTTGAAGGCTTTAATTCTTTCAACAGTTCATATAGGGTTTGAATCATTTGTTTCTTTTTCCTGTTGAGAAAAGTAAGACTTAGGCAGGTTAGGAAAGTTGTTTAAGTTCCCATGCTAGTAAGCCATGCTAGCAGAGGCCACATTCTAGCCCAGGTCTGTGTGTTCATAAAACTTGCACATTTGCCTACTACACTTCACTGGTTCCACTTATTATCTGGTGCAGAGGATCATTGGTTCTAAGGCTTTAGATTTGGTTCCGAGTTGACAGATAGTAGATTAAGATTCTATTAATCTTTGGGCAAGAATGTTGAACTTTCCACCTCCCTTGCAATGACCTGTGGCAGTCGATTGTACTAGGAATAACATGACACCTGCTTGTTCACTTGTATTCAGTGGACTCAGGATAAATCAATGTTTTTGCAAGCATATCATCCGCTTTCCTCAAGCCCTTCACCACCAGCATCAAGAGTGTTAGATGCATTGCTATACTGGCAACTGAGCTGATCCTCACCACATACAGCACTCTCTGTTTACTGACAAAGGTCATGGGCTCATCTCTTCTTCCTTTTGTTCCATCCCTTTAGTTTGGATTACTTGACTTTTAGCACCTATACAACAAATCCAGTTTGGGTTATGAATTCATGTATTTATTTATATGCATAAATTTCCCCCACCAATTGCCTTAATGAGCTCAGTCCTTCTGGTCTGCTGATTTATGTCTTTGCAAGTGTTTGAGATAAAGAGAGCCAGAGAGTAATGGAGAAGAGCATGGGGAGAAGCCTGGATCCCAAGGTCTCCATTGGTCTCCCGCAGACTGCTTTGTTCTCCCCGGCGTTGGGCCTCCCCTTTAGCAGCTGCAGTGTCTGTCTAGATGTGTGTGGATGTCTGGCTCTGTGCCCAGCCAAACCTTTGATGCTTTCTTCCTCTCTTAAGTCACCTCAATTTCATATAAAAGCAGACATCTATGCAGAAGCTAGGTATTTGAATCAACTCTAGATTCTTCTATGTTAAGTGATCTATTGGCTTCTAGTGGCCATTACTGTTCAGGGTACCAGGCAATGACTGATTTGTACTTAATGGCAAGCAAATCCCTAGATATACCTACCAAGGATGTTAGAGCATCTTCATTACTATCCAGGCAAAGCTTCTGTTCAAACAGTCCTTATGCAAGCTTTGGTGTTTGAGGGTCTGTATAGAACCAAAAGCAAACCTACAAGTGGTATCTGAAAGTACCCTAGCTCTGTATGTGGGGACCCTCCCCCAGCTTACAATGCTTGTAAATTTCCTGTATGTACTCCTATATGTTTCTTTCTGGAAGTTCTTGGAGCATTCCTGACCTCACATTCTTGAGCCAAAGAAAAATGTCCAGAAAAGTGATTTCAATTTTATTCACTGTTTACTTTTTATTGAGTGTCACAAATGTAAAATGCCAGAGCTATGGTAGGATGAGGTAAGGAAGTGGCAGGGGTTGGGTGTGGTGTGGAGAGCCCCGACGTTGTCTTAGAAGAGAGTTGTGTAGTGAGTATATAAAGTCAGACGACCATCCAAGGCAGAACACAATTGTGCAGACAAGAATTATACCACCAGTCAACATCAGAATGTATTTTGAAGTTTTCATTTGTTATGCCAAATATGTTTAGAATATGGGTTGAAACAATATAACCTGAGTGGTAATTAATTGCTGTAAGTTGAGAATAGTGCATTAGAAGAGGAAAGTGTGGCAGTATTTCAAGATTTAACCCAAATCATCAATGGGGCACCTGGGTGGCTTAGCCAGTTAAGCCTCTAACTTCAGCTCAGGTCATGATCTCACAGTTTGTGAGTTTGAGCCCTGCATCAAGCTCTGTGCTGATAGCTCAGAGCCTGGAGCCTGCTTCAGATTCTGTGTCTCCCTCTGTCTTTCTGCCCCTACCCTCCTTGTGTTCTCTCTCTCAAAAATAAATAAATAAACATTAAAAAAAAAAAAAAAAAGACAACCCAATTCATTAAAAAAAAAAAAAAAAAAGGTATATATCTGATCACTACTACAGGCATCTGGAAGCACATCTTTATATTAAGGGCATTTTCTCCCAAATGTGTTGCCTTGGAAAGAAATGGATGCTTCATCTGACATAGAATGTAAGGAAGATGCCAATATGTACACATTTCGAGTTGGAAAGAACAGTAAATTATGGATGATATCGATCTCATCAGTAAATATTGACTCTTTAGAGCTACCAAATGAAAGTTGTGGTAATTAGGCCATTTCTTACAAAAGTTAATTTGCAATTTTAAAATGTTTACAGGTGACAACAAAGTTGGCAGAGCTACTCAACTCCTCTTTTGTTTCCATTTTCTCCACTAAAATGAATAATCTCAATCTGGAGAGAGAAAACAAAAATCACTACATGAGAATTGAAGCTCTAGCTCTTTATAAATTAGTTTAGTCAGGTGGTACTTAGCCACTTCAAATTCAAGTCTCCAGCCCCAGACAAATGGCATCCTGAGAAATGTGATCAAAATACAGCTACTGGTCATCTCTGAAAAACCATCACACCCAGCAGAAATGGCAAAACCTTGAAAATGCATTGATTTTACCAAAGAGAAGTGTGACGTGTGAAAACTTCTGAATGTCAGAGTTGAATGTGGTCCCCTAGAAAATATTAAACTCATAATTTTATATATATATATACATGTATATATATATTATTGTAAAAACAGAAAAGTAAACAGTGTTCCTTTGGAAGCAGGATTTGTTTGTCTGAACCAATGTGCATGAACAGGTAAGGAGGGAAATGAAAACTCAATCTGAGCAATTCATGCCAAACATACCTAATTTCATTCTGATGTATTTCTAGGTAACAGGTAATAATTGTTAACTTTCTCTTGGCTCTTACTAAATACCACCTACTGAGCTAAGTTATTTCATGTAACCCTTAGAGCAACCTGTGAAGTCTACTGATAACCCTACTTTACAGGTGAGAAAACAGGCAAGGCTAGTAGATCATTGAGCTGGGATTTGGACCCAGATAATGGCAAATCAGAACCCAAACCCAAACCATTCTATATCCCTCTCAAAAGTGTGAGGAATTGCTGACGTGTACCTTGATTTCCGGAAGGCGTTTGACAGCTGACTGGTATAGCCTGTTGGATACTGTGGAGAAGACTGTCACAGAGCTATATAGATATTAGCTAAGACTCATAATATATTCTTATTTCCCTATGAAAAGCTTTACTTGCTGTTTGGAAAATACCATACTTATAAAAAGAGTTCATACTCTCAGAGTTCCTCAGATTTATGACTGGAAACTGAATATATGACATGTACTATAGAAACCTGTCATCCAAACTTGAAAACATTACTCTATCAGGATCTGATCATATTTAATTAAAGCAATATATTTATGAAAATTGAATGAGAGGAAAGAAAAAAGAAAGAAAGAAAGAAAGAAAGAAAGAAAGAAAGAAAGAAAGAAAGAAAAGAAAGAAAGAAAAGAAAGAAAGGCCTAGAATTTTTCTAGAGACTAGTAATGAAAAACTACAAACTTGTAAATTTTAGGTATAGCTTATTTAAAATTCAGGATGTTTAGTCATTAGAAGCTATAATATACCTTTATACCTTAATATTAAAAGGCCTGCTTTGCTAAACAAATTATTAGTAGATCCACATTTCAAGAAACTGTTTAACCTACTTAAGATAATTAACAGCTTTCAAGTACGCTATTGAAATTCATATAAAAAGCAACAATGAATATGCTATTTTAAAAAAGCATTTGTTAGTGATTCCTTCCAATGGATGTACCTGAAAATGGGTTTCTTTCCTAAGAATCTGTAATTCAGACTTTTAACCAATTCAAAAGAACTCTTCACATAATTCATCCAAATTAGTGAGCTTTTACTGTAGACTTTTATGGAATAGAGAGAACACCATATTCCCTGTGGATATAATTTTATCTCAGTTATGTAGTCATTGTCTCATTCTATCTACTACCAGTAATCTTTCATTAGTTGCTTGCTGATCATATTCTAGAGGCTCAAAGTAATTATGTCCAAGAATTGTGCAATGTCAAGAAGTGGTAACTTACAGGAAATGGAGTGATAGGTACTTTAATTTTTTTAATAAAATACTAGGATACTAAATAAACCCAGGGAGTATATAAATATCAATCAATACACAGAAGTATATATTGTGTTCTTCCTGTGACCAAAATTATTTGGACTTTTAATCTGCACTAAAACTTTTGTTAAAAATAGACTTTCCATTGCATGTTTTCTGAAATTAAAAAAAAAAGATTTTCCACTGTAAGACCTTGATATATAAATCTATTCATAAATAGCATCATCTAAAGCATAATTCCATATTTTTATAAATCCAAACTTTTGCTATCAGAAACATTTCCCATTTCCCAATTTAGCATTAATATACCCTATAAAGTGATTGAAAACATTTGTGGTAATAAAAACTACTAAAAATAAAATACAAGGAAATTTTCCAAAATGCTCAAATAATACAGTATTTAATGATATTCATGTACCTGCATTAAATTCTGATTTTTTTTAACTTTGAAGCACAAGTTTTGGCCCATATGGCAAATATCTGGATTCTTGCTTTTTTCTGGAGACCTTTCAACACAAAATGTAATTCCTGGAAGGTAATTTCTGGTACCTTTGAATTGAGAGAAGGAAGTTTGGAAGGAGCAGGTAACTGGGTTGAGCAGCTGCTGAAAGTTGAGGGTATAATACAGGTAAACCACCAGTCACCTTAAGGAAACTCTCAACGGAAAGTGAACTTTTTCCCATTTCAATGAAGCCTTAGTTTTAGCATACAACTTTGTAATCTGCCAGTTTTTCTTAAGAAGTGAACTCTATGTACCAGAAGCAAGTGAGTATCATAATTTTGTCCTTTCACCCCTGTTTTCAAAATAGGGTTATCCGATTTGCTTCTGATATTGTTCACCAGATCAGTGTGTGGCTGTGAATGTTTAGTTGTTTTCTTTCCATTTGGAAAATCACTTTTCACGTGGTGTAGACTTTATGCTGAATTAAAAATGAAGGAGAATACCTTTTATAGATTCCAAATATATTGTTCTTTCTTGGCTATTCTGTCTTGGCTGTTCTTTATTGGCCCTCAGATCCTTCATGATTGCAGGTACTTTCAGAAGGTGAGAGTTCTTCTTTATAAAGAATCTTAATTTGTTGCAACATTGACACTTGTATTTCTTATACTAGTATTAATGTGGTAGAATAATGGTGGGTTGCCCCCACAAGTTTCCAGGCTGTTTTCTGTGACAGAGCTTTTAACATTAAAAATTAAAGTATTCAAAGATAGTGGTGTATTATATAGTCTAGCTGTTTGAGACATTCCCTGCAGCTGTGTAGAAAAGATGCTTTATTTAAGGAAAAATCCTTAGAGAAATTAATTGATATGAGACAGAAGTTGTTCAGCCAATTTAATCACTAATCTGCTGTTGTTTCTAAATTGTGTGAGATACAGAAGGAAGTCTGCCTGCTTCCAAATCAGCCAATTCAAGATTTGAACACAGGATGGAATTTAGACCACTATATGTTAAAATGCCTGCTTGAAATTAAGCATGCTTTGCTTGGGGTGGGGGTGAGGGAGAGATTGGCCAAGTTGTTAAACATGCTAATTTACTCTTGAGGGCATTTTGCCAAATTAACTAA
This sequence comes from Panthera tigris, assembly GCF_018350195.1. Lineage (NCBI taxonomy): Eukaryota > Metazoa > Chordata > Mammalia > Carnivora > Felidae > Panthera > Panthera tigris. The sequence continues at coordinate 82,007,199 of NC_056667.1, read as the reverse complement.
AGCTATCCTGAAGCTATTTGAAGAATTAACTGGAAAACAAACAGTGACCAGGTCCAAATTTCTGTTTTCAAAATTTGTTAGGAACTGGGCTTTGAAAAAAAAATGAAAGCAGTAATTAAAGTAAGGCTTTTATTCAGATATCACATTACTGAATCCTAGTAATACTATAGTCTCTTGTGGATACAGTGAACAATTTGGGTGGTACTGTTCCAGCTCTTACTGATTCTATGTGTAAGGCTGACGTGTTCTCTTTGAATTTCACATATTCAGTGTGTAACAATAAGGGAAAATTCAAGTACCAATGAAATCATAATTGAGTTTAAATTTTAGGAAGTAGAGGGGGCCTTACAGGAAGGGGTAAATCTCACACAGTCTTTCTATTCTAGTTAAAGAGCTTATCTCTCAGAATTATACACCCCAATACTTAGCCTTCAAAGTTCTGCCAGACTATAATCTCGCATTTGTCAGGTAGTATATTAAAGAGGCATCCGTTTTTAACTCTCTTATCAATATTACAGAGAAGATACAGAGTGTTAGTTTGGTTGAGTATGTATAACTAACATTCTATGATGAGTAGCTTAGAGAGAACCTTCTATCTTACATCACCAGTGTGACTTCCCAGTCACCCTATTCTAGTATTTTGAATGGATAAAGGAGAAAAATTGTTATTTTTTCTTTATTGCCGTTATTTTCTTTATTTCTTTATTTTGTTTTTTTTCTTTATTGTTTTTTTTCTTTATTTTTGTAAAATAAGTTCTGTTTAATTTCATATCTTTTTTAAATATTTATTTATTTTTGAGAGAGAGAGACAGAGACAGAGTGCAAGTGGGGGAGGGGCAGAGAGAGAGGAAGACACAGAATCCAAAGCAGGCTCCAGGCTGTGAGCTATCAGCATAGAGCCAGCACAGAGCTCGAACCCACAAAACATGAGATCGTGACCTGAGCCGAAGTGGTCAACTCAACCGACTGAGCCACCTACGAGCCCCTAATTTCATATCTTTTAAATAGAAATTGTTCTAAATCATCTTCGAAAGCCCATCACCCTACCGTTTAGTAATTGTGGTGAAGTGAGTTGAATATGCAACATTATGAATATTAAATTACTGGTTATCACAATAACTCTTGACCTAAATCATGAAAGGTCATTTCTTCTCCATCTAATGGTACCAGTTAGAAATTGCATCCTTTGCCTTCCTCCAGGGCAAAAGTCAGGGCAAGGGGGAGGGGGGAAGGAAATGAAAGGAAATCTTAGAATTTATTGAAGTGGGATAGCAACCGAATAATATTATTTCTGTTTAATTACCTAAAAGATAAGTTCATTCTGTAATGCTTCTGTTCAACATTCTAACCATAGATTTAAAAGGAAGACAGTGCATTTCAAACTCATTTTTGTTATTTTCACATGTTTCCGTATCCCTTTTGCTATAGTTTTCTCTAAACATATTACAAATTTAGAATCCCAAATCTTTTCCTCTTCTTGCCCTCTACATAATATTAAAATGTTATGAACCTTCAAAATTCACCTATAGTTTTTATTCAGCTTAAGCTTCTTGGGCTTTTTTGAATCTGTAAATGTATATATCTTACCAACTGTGGACAATAGTTAGTTAATTTTTCTTTAATTTTCGTGGGTGATCCTTTCTTTCTTTTCTCTTTACTGGGAACTCAATTAAATGAATGTTAGACTTTTTGATATTGTTCCACAGGTCTCTGAGACTCTTTTACTTTTTTTTTTTTTTGATTGTTTATTTTTCAGATTTCTATTCATCTCCCTTCAAAGTCAGTGAATCTTTCTTCTTATACCATCTTCGTTGTGCTATTAAGCCTACTTGGTGAATTTTTTATATCAGCTAATCACATTTACACTTCTAGAATTTCTGGTTCACTTTTAAAACTTTCTTTCTTGCAAGGTTTCTTATCATTCATTATCAGCTGTATTTTTCCTTCTATCCTGAGCATAGCTGCCTTAAAATCTGTGACCTCTAGTTCCAATGTCTGGACCATCTCAGGATTGATCTCTATTGATTGCTCTTTCTCTTGTGAATCATCACAATTTCCTGCTTTTTCATATGTCTGGTAATTTTTTATTGTATCTCACCTGTGTGAGTAATACCTGGTAGCAAGATTCTGGACTCTATTCTCTGCTACCTAAGAGTACTGATTTTTGTTTGTTTTAGCAAACAGTTAACTTCTCTGAGTACAAACCCTCAACCTCTATCCTCTCTGCACTTAGCAGCAACTGAAATATCTTTTCAGACATTTCGGCCTCATCTGGGCTGCTTGGAATTTGCCAAACACCAGCATAGCTCAGAAGTCAGCCAGCGATTTGGATCGAGTACCTATGCTGAATCCAATCCTCTTTCACTGTAGTTTTCCCCTTTCCTAGATATTCCCCCCAGTTTGTAGATGCTTTGATGGCACTAAACTCTGATTTCTCAACCAGTAAGACTGCATTTCTCTCTGAATTTTAACCTCCCTGCTTGGCACCACCTGGGCCTGTTGTCAGACAAAAAGGATGGTATCTTTCCCTTCTTCAAAGTGTCAACTCTCCTGCAGTTCTTTAGCGCCTTCAGATGGGTTTTATCTGTGTGTGTGCTGAGTTGTCTGCAGAAGTCCAAAGCAAGGTACTCTGCCATTACCAGAGGTGTAACTCTCTACAAATCACCTGTAGTAAATGAGGAACATGAAGAATCCACATAGAAAGAGCATTCGCCTACATATAAAACTCTCTGCAATTGCAGATTTGTGCAATTTGAAGTCTTAACTGTTTTCTGCTGTTGTTTTTAAATTCTCATCCTATGCACTGCCATCTCTAAATCAGAGCAATGAATTCAGGGGTTGTGAGCAACTTGACATGATTTGTAGGAACACAAAAGGCCCTGGGGAATTGGACTTGGTATTGCTCACTTTTAAGCTAATAAAGAGAAAACCCTACAATCAAATGCAGTGAAGGGTATAATTGGTGCAATACTGCTTGCTATCAGTGTACTTTTCAGGGTCATTTTTGTTAACTGCAGAATGAAGTAAAACATTTTTAAGCACCCGGGACTTCAATAAGAATGTATATGGTTACCCTGAGCAGTCAAGTCCAAATACGTGATGTCTGATTATTATAGAAGCACCTATTCAACCCTGCTCATTGTAAAGAATCTTATTCTCCAGTTGCAGATATACATCACCTGAAATCAAGCCATGTCTAGAAAATATATCACTTTTAGCTCCATGTACCATTAAGGGTGAATAAAAGTGTCAAAAGTAAAGGAGAGCTTATACACATATTACAGGTATGGGAATGCTTGTACAACTTGAAAATATATCCATCAAGAGGTGTGGGCAGTTTTCACAGAAAGTGAAATATTTCAGAAGTGTTACTCCATCCTGTGCTGTGGAATACGTATTTCCTGAGTCTAGAGAAATTCCAAGCCTCCTTTTTTCTGTCTCATATGCCATGGCTGACTCTTTATAATCATTGCTTCTTCAGTCACCATGGAAATGAGAGGGACTTTGTTGTCCTCTATAGAGAACTCACTTAATAATAGAAAACTACAGATAGGGATAACCAGGCCTTTGTGTTACTCAGGGGTAAGTAATAAAACCTATCTTATTTGAGGAATAAAAGTCCACGTAGGTAGATAAGTCTTCCCAATAAGCAAAAAGGCAAGATGATGGCAATACACTGAAAAGGGGTCTCTGAAGGTGTATGAGTGGGCAGAAGGTGACATGTGTTTGAATGTGAGCAAACACTAGGTAATATAGATTGCTACCAAGAAGGATTTGAAAAGAACCATTAAGCATTTTTCTTACCCAAGAAAGAATCCTGGAGTTTGAAGAAGGGAAAACCAAGTTATAATCTCTCTCTTAGGTCATATTTAGAAGTGAGATCCTTTCCCTAATCCAAAGTCAAAGAAATTCATTCATTTCAAATAACCGTCATTTCACAACATTTCCATATATAAAAACATGGACATTTTCCTTAAAACTTTATTTGAAACCAATTAGGTTATGTGTGTCATTTGCATGAACTGGAATTGTCTAGATAAATGCTACTTGAAGCATGGTTATCTGAATCGGCAATATTAGCATCCCCTACAGCTTGTGTGAAGTGCACAATCTCAGGTCCAACCCCACATCTGTTGAGTTACTTTCGGCATTTCAACAAGATTTCCAGGGGACTGATACATATGTTAAAGTTTGAGCAGTTCTGGAATATATAAAATCAGTAAAATCTCCATGCAAGTAGCACCACACATGTCTTATTTTAGTGATATCATTGGAAAGTGAGGTCAAAAGGACATTAAGGAAGTGTGTAGATGGTTATAATTTAGGAGATCCTTTTACTTCTTGGAAAAAGTTAGCTCCCACAAAAGAATCTAAAGAGGTTACAAATAAGAAAGAAGGAATGGAATGAAACCTGGGCAGATGTAAGATATGAATCTGTGAAATAATAGTGCCAAATAAGACATTTAATAGACACAATTTAGAAAGCAGTATTATCAACAGACCTAGAGCTGGGATGAAAGTGAAGAACAAATTAGAGTAAAATCAGGTTTTCAGTGTATTAGGATAATAAAAACAACTAATGCAATTTGGGGCCTCCTACCCAAAGACAAATCATGGAAGGGGCAGATAATGTTTCTTTTTTAATGACTCAGGTGAAAATTCAAAGAGAATATTTGGGCCCCAAAGCAGAAAAGCTCAGGCTTCATGCAGGATCCAGAGAACAACAGGTTATAAAATTTGATAGCAGAAAATAACTATGAATATGAACTATGAAAATGAGGATTCCAAGGTCATACATACGACAACACATGGAAATGTGAAATGTGAAAAGCCTTTGCTTTCAGGAAGCATGAACAGTACAGTAGTGACATCAAACAGAAAAATATGTCCCCAGTATTAATACACCTCCCACATATTTAATAGTACCCAGCCCAAGTCTGTGTGTTCACCTCTTCAAGCCAGACAAGCATTCCCCCGAAGAGAAGATAACCAGTTGCTGCTAACTCCCCACTCCCTTAGCAGGTCTTGAGAAAAGCTGAGTCTAATACAACTCCGGCTTGCTCCTGTTCTTCAATGGCACAGGCAAAGCACTAACTTACCTACCACAAGGCTACCTTCTGTGTAAATTACCTAGACAGATGCTCTTAATACTGTCCTCACCATGTCCTGAAACATACAGCCAGGCCTAAACTCACATGTCATTCTACATCACCATATTGTCCATGGATGTAAGAGTAATGGGAGAGGAGTGTGGATGTAATGTAGCTATCATCCTCTTTTCCCACATCTGAATGTAAATCCTGTTCTGGATAGCAGTTCTTCTCATTAGTCTCTAAAATAGTTTTATTACAACAGAAGTGCAAAACCCCCAGAAAATGAAAAATTAGGGTTGTTATCAGCTATCATCAGATTAAGCTACAGAGCACACTTCAGGTTTCCTCAGCAAGAGTACATCTACTGTATGGAAATAAGTGGTTTAGAGCACAAATAAATAAATGACTTATTACAACAGATTTTCTCACATTTCAGAAGGCTTCTCCATTGGGTTTCTCTAAAAAAAATGGACTCCTCTAGTGTTTTTAAGTGTTTTACAGATTATTAAGTACATGGCAGAGGGGCAATGAGAAGGGGTTTCTAAATTTAATGAACTAGGAAGCACTCAAATTGAGGACAGATAAATATAAGACAAGTTATATTTAAAATTCTGTTTTATCAGTGGGAAAATAACAAAAATCCCCAAAATATAAAGTTGAAAAAGTACCTATTTCTCAGACATGCTATACCTGAGAGAGTACTATCATGACAAAAAAGATAGTGTTAAGACCATATAGATAGTTACATATATTAATACATAATATATATGTCAGTATCTCATATGTGTGCCTGTGGGCTTATATATTATATAATGTATAGATACCTATTAAATATAGGTGTCTGTGTGTGTACATGTGGTATCACACCATCATTGAATAGATATATTAATAGACAATAAATTAAGTGTGCATCCACATATGTGTGTGTATGTATACTTACTTGTGAGTCAGTCATCACCTAACAAAGTGGAAACCTCATTCAAACTTCCTACCTTTGCACTTTACACCTAAATTTGATACTGACACTGACCTTGAAAAATCTCATTCTTCTGAATGTAATGTAACCCAACCATACATTCACTCCCCACTTCTAAACTCTTAAATCTCATTTGGAGATGGTTTAGGCCAGGAAATAAATCAGTCACATCCCTGGAACCTTTGGCCGAAATCACATAGTGTATTTTTCCACCTGAAGTGTTTAAAATGCTCCCTATATAGCAAGTGCTTTCCAAAGTTAGCAGAAGGAGTTTTATCTCAACTGCATTTTGATGGGAAACCAAGAGGTCATGATAATTAATACTATATGCATAAAATTAAATTGGTCTAGAAAACATTTTTAAGTAACTATAATATTAATTTAATCACTTCTTTTTGATAGTGAAAGGCTGAAGAGGGCTTAGTAAATAATACTGGACAGAATCAGATAATGTACTATTATAAAGTTTTTTAATGAATTAACTTTTTGCTATTAAGTTCTTTCATGGAATAGTATAATATGTTTGCTAGAATGTTTTTAATCTAAAATTCATTTTATATCTCTAGTGTTTGTTACACGTAAAACAGTAAAATAGAAAGAACAGGAATCTGAAGATCTGAATTCTGACTCTACTATTAGATGCTCGCGTGGTCACAGATAATGTTTCTGAGCCTCAGTTTTCTCATCTAGAGAGTGTAGGTAATTAAATCTTCCTCTGCTGATTTCAGAGAGCTATTATCGAGAATCAAAATTATTTTATATACCTATATATGTGTATATATATGTGTGTATACATATATATAGGTATATAAAATACACTATATATGTGTGTATATATAATAATAATAATGACATATACACTATATATGTATATATGTGTGTGTGTATATATATATGTGTGTATATATATATTTATATATACATACATATATATATATAAATATATATATATAATAAAAAGCTCCTAAATGAAGTAAGGTGTTATAAAAATATATTTAAAGTATTTTAATATTTGCAGTAGTGTTCAAGTTATAAAAGGGATACATTTCATAGAAGAATATTATAAGAATGTATTGAGTTTTTATTTTGAGCTGGGTTTGATATCAATATTAATTTTCCTTATTTGTACTGACTTAGCTTTGCTGATTATCTTATAACGAAAGGCCTTAATCCTAATATAGTTTTATTCCATTGACTTTATTACTTTATCAAAGCTAGTAATTATACTTCTAGTGTTTCCAGACCAACAACAAAAACAGTTGAACATAATACAATGAATATTGCTATGAAAAACATTTGTCATAATAATGTACTAGAATCCCAGGAAGATGCAATATACTTTGTGTGTAGTTTCTTATGAATAGCCTTAGTTCTTTTTTTTTTCAGTATTTTTATTTTATTTTATTTTTTTAATTTACATCCAAATTAGTTAGCATATAGTGCAACAATGATTTCAGGAGTAGATTCCTTAATGCCCCTTACCCATCTAGTCCATTCCTCCTCCCACAACTCCTCTAGTAACCCTCGATTTGTTCTCCGTATTTAAGAATCTCTTATGTTTTGTCCCCCTTCCTGTTTTTATATTACTTTTGTTTCCCTTCCCTTATGTTCATCTGTTTTGTCTCTTAAAGTCCTCATATGAGTGAAGTCATGTGATATTTGTCTTTCTCTGACTGACTAATTTCGCTTAGCATAATACCCTCTAGTTCCATCCATGTAGTTGCAAATGGCAAGATTTCATTCTTTTTGATTGCCGAGTAGTACTCCATTGTATATATGTACCACATCTTCTTTATCCATTCATCCATCAATGGACATTTGGGCTCTTTCCATACTTTGGATATTGCTAATAGTGCTGCTATAAACATTGGGGTGCATGTGTCCCTTCGAAACAGCACACTTGTATCCCGTGGATAAATGCCTAGTAGTGCAATTGCTGGGTCCTAGGGTAGTTCTATTTTTAGTTTTTTGAGGAACCTCCATACTGTTTTCCAGAGTGGCTGCACCAGCTTGCATTCCCACCAGCAGTGCAAAAGAGATCCTCTTTCTCTGCATCCTTGCCAACATCTGTTGTTGCCTGAGTTGTTCATGTTAGCTATTCTGACAGGAGTAAGGTGGTATCTCATTGTGGTTTGGATTTGTATTTCCCTGATGATGAGTGATGTTGAACATTTTTTTATGTGTTGGTTGGCCATCTGGATGTCTTCTTTAGAGAAGTGTCCATTCATGTCTTTTGCCCATTGCTTCACTGGATTACTTGTTTTTTGGGTGTTGAGTTTGATAAGTACTTTATAGATTTTGGATACGAGCCCTTTATCTGATATGTCGTTTGCAAATAGCTTCTCCCATTCTGTCGGTTGCCTTTTAGTTTTGCTGATTGTTTCCTTCGCTGTGCAGAAGCTTTTGTATTTTGATGAGGTCCCAGTAGTTCATTTTTGTTTTTGTTTCCCTTGCCTCCAGAGATGTGTTGAGTAAGAAGTTGGTGCGGCCAAGATCAAAGAGGTTTTTGCCTGCTTTCTCCTCGAGGATTTTGATGGCTTCCTGTCTTACATTTAGGTCTTTCATCCATTTTGAGTTTATTTTTGTGTATGGTGTAAGAAAGTGGTCCAGGTTCATTCTTCTGCATGTTGCTGTCTAGTTTTCCCAGCACCACTTGCTGAAGAGACTCTTTATTCCATTGGATATTCTTTCCTGCTTTGTCAAAGATTAGTTGGCCATATGTTTGTGGGTCCTTTTCTTGGTTCTCTATTCTGTTCCATTGATCTGAGTGTCTGCTCTTGTGCCAGTACCATACTGTCTTGATGATTACAGCTTTGTAGTATAGCTTGAAGTCTGGGATTGTGATGTCTCCTGCTTTGGTTTTCTTTTTCAAGATCGCTTTGGCTATTCGGGGTCTTTTCTGGTTCCATACAAATTTTAGGATTATTTGTTCTAGCTCTGTGAAGAAACAAATAGCCTTAGTTCTATTTGAAGCCAAGGAACAAGGTGGCTAGTGAAAAATAGTTAATAGTTCATTCTTCTGAAATAGAATAGAAAATGGGAAAGAGAAGGCCCTATAAAAAGTTATTATATTTCAACTCATGCAGAAGTCATGAAAGCAGGTGATGTGGGAATGTACTTAGTTCTTGGGTCCTGTTTTGTATAAGAGAAATAAATATTAATAAATAGTCATTACCCTGAGAAAATAGCTTCTTCATGCATACAGAACAGGGCCCAGTATCTCCCCAAAATTCCCAAGTGAGATTGTTGTATTTTGGTTGCCTAAGCAAATTATATCTTAATTTCATGAAAATAATAATAATGAGAAAAATGTCATTGAGCATTTGAGTGGCCCTTTCATTCACTCATTCATTCATTCATTCATTCATTCAACAAATCCAACCATTCAACAAATGTCTATCATTAAGCACCTATTGTAAGCTGGGCACTATGCTAAACCTTGCTACACTGTGGGGAATAAGATAGACTGGGTTCTTAGAGGTGACAATGGAAAGAAACTTAATTTTTTTTAAAGTTACAGTTTCTGATAACTATCCTGATAGAGAAAAAGGTGTGCTTAGGATAATAAGGTGGAATGTGTAGCTACTTTAGTTTGGGTATCGGGGAAGGGTTCTCCAAGGGAGTGACATTTGAAATGAGATCTGAAGCATGGGAAGAAGCCAGGAACAGCATTCTACTGAGAGAGAACAGAATCTGTGAATGTGTTCAATAAACTGAAAGAAGGCCTATATGGCCAAAGTTAGAAAAAAAGGCTAAAACATTAGAGAGGTTGACAGTGTCCACATCATGTAGAGCTTATGGGCCATGATAAAGAATTTGGATTATATTAAACATGCAAAGGGAAGCTGTCAAATGGTTTTGCATAGAAACAATGATATTATCCAAATTTCATTTTAGATATATCATTATGCTGCTATGTGGAAACAGACATGAAATGTGCAAAATCAAAACCAGAGAGATCATTAAGAGTTTCTTAGCTGGCCCGGCTTCACAGGTGCGTGACCTGTGAAGTCTCACAAGACTCCCTTCTCCAGAAGTGTTCTGCTCTTGGTTTAATGCTCTGCTGACTCCATCTTGAAGTTGTTAATAATTTTTAAACAAGGGGCCTTACATTTTTATTTTGTATGGGGCTCCCAAATTATTAACTGGTACGGGCTGTTATAGACATCTAGTTGCGAGATAATGCTGCCATACACTAGGATGATGCTGCTGAGGTTGGAGAAATGTGACCTCTCATTTGCAGGTGAAATACAATTAGAACCAATGTCAGATTGCCACCAATATGGGCTTTTTGTTTGGTCCAGGTAGAGCATTCTAATTGTTCGTGCAACATTAGGGTGAAATACTAATTTTCAAAAGATTGCTATTTTTTGTCATCCTCTGTTAGTACAGCTGCATATCTGGTATCTAAATAGAGATGAACTCTGAAGAGTGTGAAACATTTAGATTTATCTTTCCATTTCACTAATAATCTCTTGAGCCCAAAGCCCATGAAAGACTTGGTGCTGTGAACTTAGAGTAATGCAGGTGTTATCGATTAAGAATTTGTAATTTAGCTGAAAGGTGAGACTCAATAGCTATGCTACAAGGGAGAATATACAGAGAGAACACAAAGGAGATAAAAACACTGCACTGTGAGGGAGTCCATGTGTTCAGAAGGATCATTAGAAGTTTTTTGTCAAGTGTTCTGCTTATTTAACAGGAGTTCAGCGCCTTTTGTCGTGACATCAGAATGTGGAGTGACATTATTGTGACGTTTCATTTTAATTAAAACCAGGTAATTCCAGAGATTTCATAGGAGATATCTCCCAACAGGTAGTAAGCCATAAGATTGCCCTGGTATATTTGAAGATTCCATTTAAAAGATAAATATTACTGAGATCTTTAAAGAAAAAAATTCAAAACACCTCACCTTATTCCCTACAAAATAGAGACAGAACTATAAGTAAAATAGTTCTTAGTATTCATCATTGGAGTTGAAAAATAAAACCAGAATTTTGACCAGTGGATGGAAAGCTAATGAAATTAAGAGGTAAGTGAAAGCATTCTGGTTACCGTACAGCAGATCTGTCTTAAGTTGCACAAACTGCAGGCAAATGTGGAGGTTTGTTGTATAGTATGGAGCTCTCACCAGGGAGAAGCTGAGTTTGATGACCAGAGTTCAAAACAAATGTCCCAGAGGAGAACACATATACATATACACCCCCCGCCCCCCGCAAACAGAAGACACTTGAGCAATGGAGGGTTGTACCAGTGCCCCAGAGACAGAGACCTCTGGCACTGAAGAGCTTCACTTGTCATGTATCACAGCCTCAAGACTCTAGACATTACATCCCAGGACACTTGTTACACTTTCAGACTGCCATGATTTGACTGTGGGCAGAGCTTCCAGCTTGTATCTCCTGAGACAAACTCAGGGCTGTGGTTTGCCTTGCACGTACCTTCCTTTTCAAACCGGCACCTATAGAATAAAATAGTTATGCCTGCAGAGTGATCACACTTTTAAACATTAAGGCAAAAGCAAATGCCTGGCACAGGCCATACCAGGTCATGTAGATAGACTCGTGCTCTTGGTCCTGTACATTCTCAATGTAGAGCTCTGGGACTTTCCCCCGCTCTTCAGTTATTGAGCCTGAGACGATACACAGAAGAATTCAGTATGAAAACAGGATGACCTGGTGGGCTGAAGACATGGAAGACACTGAGAAGATATGCTATAATTTGGGAAATATGTATAAGTCTTCCAGTAGGAATATTTCAGGAAAGAGTAAAAGCACTTTGAGCAACCCTGTTTCTCCACTCAAGTATCAGTATCCTAGTTTCAGCTTTTAGGACCTCTCTCTTGCTCTGTAACTATAGACTTTCTCTTCCCACCTTCTCCCTCTCCAGCCCTCTTATGTGTCACTGCCAGTTTACTTTCCAAAACTCGTTTTCCTATTCAGAGCCTTCAGGGACACTACCTGATCAACAAATGTAAGGAATTCTTTCATCTGGCATTCGAGGCTCTTTGTGATCCCACTGGAGCCTATTTTCCCAATCTTACTTTTGTTAGTCTTCTGCACATACATTATCTCTGAGTAGAATGGTCCCTAAATGTGCCCTGCTCTTTCTTATCACAACCTCAACACCTTGGCTTATGACATACAATTAATTCTTCTGACTCTATTCTCCCTGCCTAATGAAATTCTACTAATTCTTCAAGGCGTCATTACCTACTCCGAGAAGTTTTATGTTTCCCTGTCAGATAGGATATTTCTCTTCTCTGAACTAAGAGATCATCCAGTTTACACTCATGTTAACATACACTATATGTGTTCCTATTTGTTTGAGTCATTGTGGTACTGTCTAACTATCTTTCCACCCCCAGCCCTGATTATAAACACCTTAAGGACCACACTTTTATATCTCTCTGTCCCTCATAGTGAACAAAGGTTCAGAAGATTTATTTAAATGAGCACCTAGAAAAGAATGGAGAAGTGGGTTCTCCCTATTCTGAGATTGTCCTCCACAATCATTATACTTCTAGCCAGACCTTATGGAGAGTCTGTTGACTAAAGGCAAAACAACAACAACAATAACAAAAACAAAAAACAAAAAACCCAAATAAAACAAAAAAAACCCACAAAACAAACAAACAAACAAAACCCACCCAAATGCTTAATACAGACTGCCTAAAATAATAGAATGTACTGTCCTGCTTTGGGTCACGGTGACTTTCTTTCTTATTTGCCAATCTAAGAACCAATGATTGGGATAATCACATAGGCCAGTTTGCCTGTGACAGACCTGGTTTTTATGCCTGTAATTTCTGATAGCCCTTTCTCCCTTTCATTCTCAAAAGAGTTCTGGTTTAGATGATAAATTATAAGTTCACTCTCCCTAAGGACCATTTTCATTGACAGGTGAAATGACTCACCTTTACACATCATTATTGTATTAGTTTTCTTAAAGTGGTATAGAAGTAAGATAGGTTACCATCCCATCTATTTCTTGTCAAAGCTTCAGGTTAATCTAAAAAGCAAACCATCCAACTGACAGATAAAAAAGCAAGAAAAGAAAAAACAAAAAACAAAAACAAGTCCCAAAGGCTAAGCCATTTGAAGTAGGAAAGGATAAAACATAAGGCTCAGTATCATTGGGAGAGATTTTCTTCTTCTTTTTTTCTTTTGTCTCCAAGGAATTCTTCATTAGACTCAATTTAAGCCTTGAGGTTGAGGTTTTGTATTCTCAGTTGGTAAGCACACCTATTAAAAAGCAATGTATTCACATTAACTCCCTGGCACCAGCAGGCTCTGTGTATTCACCGCTAGCAGTGGACATCATGCCAGGAGAACCTGACTCCTGGTGCAAAAGGATTAAAAAAAAAAAAAAAAAAGTCAAGCAATGCCAAAAACAAAAAACAAAAAACAAACAACAAAAAAAAAGAACCCCACATAATTCTTTTCTGTACTCTGTGGTTTGTTTTACTTAGGAAAACGGCCTGGTTTTACCCTGCAGCACGCATTCATTACAGTGATCTTTGACTGGCAGATGCAGAGTAATAGGATGCATATTTTAGTGCTTATTATAATACCCTGTCCAAAAACAACTTGACAAATTTGTGATTTCGACAATATCTCATTTTGCTGGCTGCAGTGCTCTGTGATTGTCTGGCCCACGTGGCTTCCAGATTATGCATACCACCAATACTTCTCATTAAAATGGCCACAGTTCACCAGTTTCGGTAGCTTGGAACGAACTTGGAATGAATTATTATACAACAAAGAGGCTGCTGTCATGCAGAACAAAAGACAAGCAAAAGAGAGCTTTGGCTTAATGAGGCTAAGTGAGTGTCTCTCCTGCATCACAGCTACTTGACGGCCTTTGAGCATGGATTTTTTTCTCCACAGGCCAAAACCTTTGGTCTATTATTTTGTGTTTATGCACCTTGAGGCTAATATACATTTTAATATGCTGCACATGGAGAAAAAAAAATCAGCCATTAGATTAGAACATGTGCACTCCCTGTTAAATTAATGACAACCGAACATAGAGATAAATTTAGGTTTTCATATTTAATTATAGCACACTGCAGTACGTTTAGCAAGGATAAGTTGCACTATTATTATGCTTCATTTTTTTGACATCTTCTCCTATTAATGGTGCACACTTGCCCCCCACCACCACCGACACCCTGTGCCATGCTAACATCTCTCTACATATCATCCTCTCCTTGAGATCACCCAATCTTAGCCACCACGTTGAAGGGTATCCTGTGTTATTATTTGTTAAATGTAGTGAGATAACTAATGCTATTTTGGTATGTCAGTGGAATGAATAAGAATGTGGATTTAAGAAGTTGATAACTCCTCTAAGAACACATCAGTTGTCACCCCTCCTTGCTATGTCAGACTAGAGTGATGGACCCAAGTTCTCTGTCTTTCTGATCTACCAAAAACATAAAGCACAGAATCTGACTCTGAATAGTTATCTCAGTATGACTCAAATACTCAAATGACCTGTGTCATTTGAAAAGAAGTAATCACAGCAATTCCCTAATAATCCTGTCACTCTTTGGAACTTTTCTCCATCGATTTTAATTACTTGTTACAGAAACAAGACCATTGGAAGAGTGAAAGTTGTAAGGTAATAAATATCCAGTGGCCTTCAAAAAAATTAGCAAAGCCAATAGTAGAGGTTATGAATATTGCTGTTCATTCTTCCAAGGCCACCAGAGCAAGAACAGATTGTTAGTACAACAGAAATGTCAAAATGGACTTTTCATGTAGAATGACCTGATAACTTTTAGTTCTTTCTGTCGGGGTGGGGGGCGGGGGGGACTGTGACTTTACTTTTCATTGATTGAGTGTAATTGTTCCCGTTACATCTGGAACATATAGTTTAGTTTACTTCATCTACCAGTTCATAGAGTTCCAGTTGGTTGCCCAGAATGTAAAAATTCTTTTACTATCTTTGTGTAAAGCAGAAAGAAAAGCATTTGCCTATGTGTCTGCATTAAGGAAACACACCTACTTCTTGTCCTTTTGTTTTAAAAAGTCATGTGAATTAGCAAAGGCTTCAAAGTCAGAGAATATTTTTCTGTGGTCTGAGAGTCAAAAGTTAGGTCTGGGGTTATCCGGAGACAGGGTTTTATTGGACATTTGTTTTGTGGCAATCCATGAAATACATGATAACCAGAGAATCATGGCAGGAATAATAATACCATGAAAGGAAGATCTGTAACTGGGGGAAAAGCATTCACAAGAGGAATCAGTCAGCACTTCCTGGTGGATAACTTTTCTTGATAACACAGAAAAGCAGCCTTTACACATTTATTAAGAATAATTCTCAGGGGGCCTGGGTAGCTCAGTCAGTTGGTGTCCGACTTTGGCTAGGGTCGTGATCTCATGGTTCATGAGTTCAAGTCCCGTGTCGGGCTCTGTGCTGACAGCTCAGAGCCTGGAGCCTGCTTTGGATACTGTGTCCCCTCTCTCTGCTCCTCCCCCACTCGTACTCTGTCTGTCTCTCAATAATAAATAAACATTAAAAAATGGGGGGTACCTGGGTGGCTCAGTTGGTTAAGCATCCTATTTCAACTCAGGTCATGGTTTCACGGTTCGTGGGTTCAAGCCCCACATCCGGCTCTGTGCTGACAGCTCAGAACCTGGAGCCTGCTTCATATTCTGTGATTCCCTCTCTCTGCTCCTCCCTTGTTCATGCTCTCTCTCTGTCTCTCAAAAAATAAACAAATGTTTAAAAAATTAAATAAAAAAAGAACAATTCTTTTGCCTAACATCTGGTAAAGTGAAATATACAAGAGAACATATGAAAAATGGCCTTACAAAGATGGGTTGTAAGATTCATTTTTAGGATGCTTTTTTGGTTTAAAATTTTACTCATCACAGAAACTAAAACTGTGAGGTAATAAATAGCTAAGTAGCCTGGTAATATGGTATGGTAAAACTTTCCTATGATTGAAAAGAACTATATTTTAATCTGTAAATTCTTGGCACTTAAATTCTAAGACAGCCCTTGTGGAATATAGATGAAGATTGTGTTTACTATTTTATACATGTTGACACTGAGTCGCTGGATCAAAGTGTCTACTTAATTGGTACAGTCACTCGATAATACTAAAATTCCTTAGGAATCTCCATTCATCTCTGAGGTTTATTTCCACCCATGGACAAGGGGTTCAGACTTCTCAAATAGTAGTGGTTAGCGGCTATCCAGTCACTCTTCTGGGTTTATTCACTTAAAGAATTTACTCTAACTGGTCAAGAGTTCTCAGTCCCAAATACTCTGGTCATTAGACATTTCAATGTATCTAAAGCAGATGCTGAGACACTCTAATTCTTATATAACTGTTCTAACAAGGAAGATTTCAAAAATATACTTTTTTGCAAACATACGTGGTAGAAGGAAAGTAACTAATTTTTTAAATAAACCTAACACTTCAAAAATAATATATATAGGCCTAGGAAGTACTCAAATTATTAAGTAAGAAAGAAAGCAAAAGATCAAATTATATATAAATATAATTCCAGTTTTGTTAAGAGATATGTATATGTGGACCAAAAAAAAAAAACATGATGCATCCATATATTAAAATAAAAAATATGATGCATCCATATATTAACAGGCATTTTGGGGCACCTGGGTGGCTCAGTTGGTTAAGTGTCCAACTTCAGCTCAGGTCATGATCTCATGGTTTGTGAGTTCCAGCCCTGCATGGGGCTCTTTGCTGTCAACGTAGAGACCTCTTCAGATCCTTTGTCTCCCTCTCTCCCTGCACCTCCCCCGGCTTGCATGCAAGCTCATGCTCTCTCTCTCTCTTCTCTCTCTCTCTCTCTCTCTCTCTCTCTCTCTCTCTTCTCTCTCTCTCCCCCTCTTTCTCTCAAAAATAAAAAATAAATAAACATTAAAAAAACAGGCATTTCTGGGGCGCCTGGGGCGCCTGGGTGGCTCAGTCGGTTAAGCGGCCGACTTCGGCTCAGGTCATGATCTCATGGTCCGTGAGTTCGAGCCCCGCGTTGGGCTCTGTGCTGACGGCTCAGAGCCTGGAACCTGTTTCAGATTCTGTGTCTCCCTCTCTCTGACCCTCCCCTGTTCATGCTCTGTCTCTCCCTGTCTCAAAAATAAATAAAAATGTTAAAAAAAAAATTAAAAAAAAAACACCACTCATTTCTGAGAGCAGACATTCTGGATGGTTTTGGTTTCCTTCTTTTCTGTATTTCCTCAATTTCCTATAATGAACATATATTTTTATATAGTGAGAAAGACTAAAAATGAAAGTAGTAGCTTTAGAAAGTTTTGTATGAGTCTCTAAAGAATATTGATAAAAATATTTCATCAAAATAATCTTGGTAGAGCCAAATTTAAGAGTCAAAACTACTCAAGTGTCAAATAGCAAAGCCAAGAAGTACGTAAGGAACTGGCGTTGTTTAGTTTGTAGAATACATTAAAATTAGCCAACAATGAAAGGCTGAGAAAAAAAGTTGCTACTTACACTTTTAAAAACAGCATTATGTAAAACTTTATTTTTTTAAAGCTTGTATATTTATTTAGAGAGAACAGGGGAGGGGCAGAGAGAGAGAGAGAGAGAGAGACAGAATCCCAAGCGAGGTTCATGCTGTCAGCACAGAGCCTGATGTGGGGAGTGAGACCATGACCTGAGCCAAAATCAAGGGTCAGATCCTTAACCCACTGAGCCGCCCAGGCACCCTATGTAAAACTTTAAGAAGGAGTAACAATTTCCTAAGTCCACTACTGAGCATGGGAAATTAAACCAACATAAAGAAATTAAACCTGACGAAAGGTATGCTTTCCTGAGTATGAGCTAACTGAAGGGGGCTGTAAAGAAATCTCTGGATTCTTTTTTGTTGTTGTTGTTGTTTTGTTTAATTTTTGTTTCTTTTATCTTCATTTCTTAGGTCTTTGAGAAAAGAAAGATTCTCATGTATCTATAATTCTGAATTACAGGAAGGAAGCTAGTTTCTTTTCCTTCCTGAATGACACATGAAGTTTCCTTTAAAATGCATTTATCGGGGCGCCTGGGTTGCTCAGTCGGTTAAGCGTCCGACTTCGGCTCAGGTCATGATCTCGCGGTCCGTGAGTTAGAGCCCGGCATCGGGCTCTGTGCTGACAGCTCAGAGCCTGGAGCCTGTTTCAGATTCTGTGTCTCCCTCTCTCTCTGACCCTCCCCCATTCATGCTCTGTCTCTCTCTGTCTCAAAAATAAATAAACGTTAAAAAAATTAAAAAAAAAATAAATAAAATGCATTTATCAGAATTCTCAAGTTAGTTCTTCAGAGAGACACTGGAAGGAACTATTTGGTGAAATCATACTGAAGATAGATTTATATTTATGTATCCTCCGAGTGGACTATGATTGTTTTTAGCCAAAATGGCCCAGTGTTCTTGAAGCACAAGTTGATTTGAAAAACTAGCTAATCTGAATTAATCGCATTTTGATTTATTTTAATTTCCATTAATATCTAAATTCCTATCCCCTCTGCATTATATAAGGATAGCTCTCAAGATATAAAACAGTAAGATCTCCAAATGTAATTTTCTGCTTCGAAACAACCAGAAAGTCTTGAAAGAATTCTCTGACCTGCCATTTGACTTGAGAGGTCCTGAGTAATTTTTTTCAGCTTTATTGCAATATAGCTGACAAAATTATAAGATATTTAAAGTGTATAATGTAATGATTTGATATATATGTACATTATAAATGGTTCCCACCATTGAGTTAATTAATGCATGTATCACCTCACATATTTACCTTTTTATTTTTGTGAAAACATTTAAGTTCTATTTTCTTAGCAAATTTCAATATAATGTTTTGACAGTATAGTGTTATCAACCTTAGTCACTGTGTTATACATTAGATCCTAAGACCTTACTTACCTTATAATCGAAAGTCTGTATCCTTTTACCAACCTCTCTCTATTTCCCACCCCCCCCGCCCCAGCCCCTCATGGCCATTTTTTTGTTATTTTTATATAAGTTCAGGGTTTTTTTTCTTTTTTTTTTTTATATTTCTTTTCTTTCTTTCTTTCTTTAATTCCACAAATAAGTGATACTGTGCAGTATTTGTCTTTCATCTATGCAGTCACTAGTGACAGGATTTTCTTCTTTTCTAAGGCTAATATTAATGGCATATTATGTATCTTGATCTATTGATGGGCTTTTAAGTTTTTCATATTTTGGCTATTGTGAATAATGCAGCAATGAACATGGTGGTACCAGTATCTGTTCAAGTGCCCCTAAGTACTTCTTGAATGTGTTTTTAGAATCCCCAGGATGCTGGGTTTGGTAGGAACTAGAGCATATGTATTGTAACTACTTGGCAAAAGAGTCAATGATTCTCATTTTCCCCCAGCATATGTTCTGTGGTACCTGAAAGGGAATTCAGTTTACGTGGCACAGAAGCCTGTGGTCATCTATAGTCATTTTTCATTTGACTAAAATAACTGTTACATCCTACTCTTTGCCAGACACTGTTCTAGACACTTGGGATACATCAATTTAAAAAAAAATCCCACTCTCATGGAACTTATATCAAGTGATGGAACTTAAAAATAAATAATAATGACAAAGAATGACAGTATGTTAGATGACAGGGCTATGTAAAATGGAAAAGTGAAGCAGAGCAGAGGAATCAAATGTATAGGGGCCAGGAGACAGGTTGCCATTTAAGTGTTGGGGGGCAGTGAGTGTAAACTCAATTAAGAAGGCAATATTTGAGCACAGATATGAAGAGAATGAGGAATAAGCCATGTGAATATCTGTGAGAAGATATTTCCTGGCAGAAGGAACAGCCAGCACAAAAGCCCTAAGGAACAAGGACCAGTGTGCTGGAGTATAATGGGTAGGGGAAGTGATAGTAATGAAGTCAAGGAGGTAAGGCAGGGTGGAGCAAGGGTGTCCATCCTAACTTAGCTCCCTTCTTACTCAAGAACCTGTCAGCCATTTCCTGTGTACCTCTATCCAGTTTCTTCCAAGCTTCCCTGTTAAGTCTGACATGAATTAACAATCTCCCATTATGAACCAGAGATTGCCAGAAAGTGCAGGTCCCATCTGGGATGAAACCAAATCACCATGGTAGTACTTCCCGTTCTGCCTTATTTTGGATTATGACAAAGTTTGAAGGTGTATTGTGTACTCAAAACTTTTCCTACCCTCTTCCTGTTTGCAAACCTGTAAGACTTAAGACCCATTCTCAGCTCATACTTAACACTCAGCTTTGTAGTATAACACAAAACTGAATTATTTGATTTTTAGAAAAAAGTATACTACAGGTTACTGAATGAGCTTCACTTTCAGAGTAAGCCAGAAACATCTTATCTTCTCTCAGACCTACTAGGTTCCTTTTCTTCCTTTTGTTTAAAACCCTGGGCAGATCCCAGGGCTTTTCTTGTCACCTTCAGATGTTGCACACTCTCAGGTAGTTAAGAGTCCAGCCAGGAAACTTCTAGCTCTCCTCCTATCTACACATTCTCTGCACTAGACCCTTGAAATCTATGTCAGCAGTAGGGAGAGGTTAGGATGCTCAGGTCTTCTATGATGTTACCACCTTCTTCTTGCATCTCACCTCTTCTCTCCTTAATATCAACTCCGACTGCTGCAGTATGCTGGGACAGGAGGGACGTCCCAGGCTAAAAGATACTGGAGTGGTATTGATGCCAATCCAGTGGGGCAGATACCCCAAATACTGGCTCTTGTTCTTATCGGATACCTTTGTGGGATCTTCAGAGATTCCCCTTGCATTCCATAGCCCTGGTGATAACCTCTCCCTCTGCCCATTATGATGCCCTGTGCTTAGCATTTTCAGCTCACAGCCACTCTCTACTGAGATCACTTCTCCTTGGCAGGACTTTTAAGACAATTTGATCACAGCAGCCTTCCTTGATGTCCCCAAAATGAGTTCCCGTCCTCTGCCACTGTGGCATCAGAGCTTGCTCTTGTGTAGACCCCCTACTAGCAGGGAACCCTAGTAGTCAAATGCTAACATATAGATCTTTCTAGGCAGGAGTCAGTAAACAGCCTCCTTATTTTCACCCTCCTGCAGCTATCTACCCAAAAACCAAGGGGCATATCGATGT
This sequence comes from Panthera tigris, assembly GCF_018350195.1. NCBI lineage: Eukaryota > Metazoa > Chordata > Mammalia > Carnivora > Felidae > Panthera > Panthera tigris. The sequence continues at coordinate 81,986,042 of NC_056667.1, read as the reverse complement.
CCTGTCTGCCAAAATCACTTTAATAATCAGCAGCTGTCCCATGAAGGCAGATTTTTGCAGGTGGCAAACATATACCCCAGAGTCAAAAATGTCAGTTGCCTCTTTGGGCAAGCACCTCGCTCTTGATTGGTTTTCCAGAAGCCCTGTCACTTGGCTTGAGATCACACAGATTCTGCAAGAGAGGAGAGAGAGAAGTACAGCATTTTTTTCTAGGCCTATAATAAAATATCTTTCCTACAGTTTCTTCTCTCAGTCCCTGATTAGAGCTAGGCTAGATGTAGGTGATGGGGGAAGATCTCAGACCCACAGAACAAGTTTGAATCACATCTTACCATGTCCTACCCAATCATCTTTAGAAAGAAGGAAATCTGCCAATATTTCTTTCATATTTGGGGCCTCACATGAGACTAAGAAACATCTCATTATATCCTATTACAATAGTAGTATTAAGTTTGTTTTCAATCTCTGCCTTTGCTTTTAATCTATTGTTTGTAAAAAAAAAAATCCTTTTAGGCTAGAAATACCAGGTATTTACAATAACAATAAACTAAAGATATAGTGATGCTTGAGTTGGTTACACCCAAATTATAGGGAGAGAAGTTTTAAATACTAGAAGTCCAAGATTGTTTAAAATCCATGAATATAACCAAGTCTTTGGGTTTGGCACTGTTTCATTATTCTATTGCATACCTGGAAGTTATATTTTCAGGTTTTTCATAATGCTTTGATTTTTCTTTAAAAGATTCACCTGTGAAACCACTTTGAGAATAAATATTTTTATTTTGATGACTTGTATCTCAAAAGAATGAAAAGTAGTTTGCAGTTTTCTGACAATCCCATGTACTTGATCCAGTTGTAATAGGGATGATCCTATTGTAGCATCAGGAATGTGGGGGGAAGTCTCTGAGGAACCAGGACCAGAATGGATCAGAACAGGACCAACAGAATTCCAAGATTTCTAATTCGGAGCTATCCCAGGAAATTAATCTACATTTTGAATAATATTGGTGAATCCACAAAGCTTAAGGAGAAATATGTAGCTGTGGCCGATTTCTTATTCTTTAAAAGGACCGAACTCAATGAAAGAGTTCCAGACTCCTAAAAATTAGTTAAATGGAATCACCTTGGTGTTTTAGTCAATGATTAATGTTATATTACTGATCACAAGTCTTTGTTATGAGAGTGGAATATGCCATGTGTGACAAGTCAGCCATGTGACTCGAATCAGTGAAAGCTGGTCACTGCTACTGCATAATAACCTACAAGCGGTCATAAAGCCAGACGAGCTCTTGGTTCTCCAAATCCCTGGAAAATGCATTGCCTTAATTAGCAGACACCAACTTGAGTGACTCCCCCAGAGACTCCCAATTAACTAAGCTTCTAGAATAGCATCATTAATACTTCTCTGTTATTAGTGTGTATCTCTCTCTCTCTCTCTCTCTATATATATATATATATATACACACACACATATAGAGAGAGAGATACATATATAATCAACAAAATTCTCAACACTTTGTCACCCTAAAACCAAACTATATGAATATTTTCTGGGAGTAAAATATGAAAGGGTAAAAATAATGTAAATAACCTTAAAAGCAACACACAACCCAATTGCTCACAAGCTCACCAGATGATATTTCCTGCTGTTTTCAGTTACTTCTATTTATACTTCCAACCGGATGAACTCACCATGCCCCCTACTGCTCAGGAGCAATACTACCACAGTGTAGCACAACACAACACATCCTGGTATTCTCTAGAGATTTATTTCTGGCCATATGCTATCTTTCAGAATGCTTGTTGAACAACGTTGTTTGTCTCCCCTTGGTCACCAATGCCAGGATAAATCTGTGGAGTCATGCTGGCAGGAGAAATGGCCTCCAATCAGCAACAACAAACAAGTTCCTTATTACTGACCCTGCCATCTGTCTCAATTTCCACATGCCACACTCACATAGGAACAGGTTTCAGCCAGGCCACATTCAGTGTGCAGCCAACATCTACCAGTAGGGTCAGCATGAAAATCCAGATTGCATCTGTGCTCAGTCCTGAACCTAGCTAACATCCTTTATCCAGACTGGAAAGTGGTTGTTGGACACTTAAAAAAAAAACAAAAAACTTTCAAAGCCCCACTTCCAGTAAGAAATGTGTTCCACTAACATTTTGGATCAAGGATGTGTACACAGTGGAGTCATCATTCTCTCTATGGCAAAGGCAAGACGTAGGTGTTACCTCCTTCAGTGAAGGTGTGCACCCATCAAGACCACTCTGATTGTAGTCAGTCAATATAAAAGAAGCATTACCTGGTACATTAATTATTAGCCCTTTAAAAAATAGAACAACCAGGCATCTGCCCAAGATGAAGTCATTTCCTAAAGGCTAATTTCAAAGAGGTAGGTGATCCTTTGTGCTCTGCCATTGTAGTCTCAATATAAGTCAGTTTATCCCTACTCGTACCGTATCTTGAGTGCTCATAATCTCACATTTGGTGACAAGGATAAAAAAAACATGGTCTCAAACCAGCAATACTAAAGTAAGGGTTCCAAGAGCACACTATGGAAAAACTGATAGAGATACATAGCGCACTAAATGTCTGCAGAGAAGCAAAATGAAAGAAATTGCCTCTTCCTGTTAATGCCATGTGAGAAAGCTTATAGAAAAGTTGTTTTAGTAAGTGTTTGTGTTATTAAAACCCACTCCCCTGTCTGGATTTTAATGCTACACAATGTACTGAAGAGTCAAGCTTCAAGAGAAATGATAAATCTGTAAGAATTACATTACTACCCAAAGTATTGGTCATTGTACAGTGATTTAAAATTTAACAACCACAGTAAATACCAAACTGAATCAATAGTAATGTTTTCAGTCTCTCCAAAGCAGATGACTGAGCATGCTGAAAGCATTGTGTGGCCGTGTGGCACAGTTTTAGCTGGGACATGTGTCAGTGAGGCTGGTATCCAGAATAATCAGCTCTGGGGGACACTATCCTCAGCATTTTCGGAAGGTCTGCTGGTCTACAGCTACAAAAGACTCATAAGCAATACACAGTACCACGGTACCCACAACTCAACAAAGAATCTGATTCAAATTGAACTATTTATTTGACATTTGCCATATTATCCCTTAGTCTTCATGAGAAAAAAATAATACGTTGCTACCTTTAGCAAATATCACAGTTATGGAAAGAAGAGATTTGTTAGCTGAGACTTTCTCTAATTTGTGTCACTTTAAAAGATTACAGTATTGGTTGTCTATTTTAGCTATCCTTTCTAATCCAGTATAATCTAGCATGCGGTTCTTTACCAGTGTTGAGGATGGCAAAAAAAAAAAAAAAAAAAAAGAAAGAAAGAAAGATAAAGAAAGGATATAGTTGCTTTTGGCTTACATTTCCCTTCTTCCCATCATAAATTTGCATTCCTACATTGTTTCCAAGGTATTCTTTGGTTGTGGTGTCTTATTTTCACTGACATTCTTTTGGGGGAGATTCAGACTCTTCTTCCCTGATTTGTCCAAATACGTGGTGTTCTCTTGGATTCTGGCACTGTGTGTGACTTTCCAGCCCCGAAGCACCACATATGATTTCCTGATCTGAAGTCAGGAAGTTTCCAAGAAAAACATCTTAAGTGGATAGCAATTAAGATTTGTGTTAGAGAAATTATTAGGGTAAACCGGTTTGGCTTGGGGAAAAAATTGCCTTGTGTGTCCAACAAGGAAAGCACGTCAATGTTTATACACTAATGGATCTATAAGGCAGTACTCACAGTAAATAAGAGCTCAACTGAATCCTGGTGCTAAGCATGAGGCCTGCTGCTCGTTTTGTTGTCTGTAAAGCAGGGAAAATAATAATACTTGCCTCAGTGGGTTACTGTGAAGATTATATGAAATAATGAAACCTGTTTTTGCACAGGGCCTGAAACAGTGAGTGCTCAAGATTTTATTTGTATCATGATTCTGAGCACTTTTAAAACAGGGTTTTATGAAAGGAGATTCTGATTAGGGTCATATTGGATTTCCAGCCTTAAAAATTATGCAGGTCATTCTTATTGTGTGGATACAGAAAGTGAGTAAATGGATTGGCCTCCAATGCCATGACTGGATAATGGGAAACCTTAGTTCCAGTCTTGACTTTTTAATGACTTAGCATTGTTACCTTTGCAAATGGTGTTAACTCTCTGGGCCTTATTTCCCTAATCTCTGAAATGAGGGAACTGGGCTCTAACAAATTCCCTTCCAAGTTAAAATGGTGATCATGAGTGTTTTCTCCCTTACATATAGAAAGTAGCCACAGTCCATTGTGCAGTAATTTGAAAATAACAGAAAGCCTTTCTCAGCTCAATATTCCTGCTCTTAGCCCATAATTTTAATGAAAACGTACCACTAAAAATCTGCTCTAGGCATCTTTTAGAGGGCAGCTGTTAATCCATCAAGTTTTTCACTGGGTACCTATGAATGAGGAGCATAGAATGTATAAAACAAGAAATCCCATCTTGCTGTAAGACCTTGAAATTCACTTGGAAAGAAAAAAAATTTATCACTTTTTTAAAATTAACATTTAGTAAGGGTCAAATGGGAAACACAGACAATAGCTATTTCATTCATGTACATATATGCCTTTTAAAGCAGATTACAGATTTAAAATATTTAAGACATTACACTTTTTAAAATTTAAAACAGATCAGAAATCACTTAGGAAGTAAGAAATACTTGTATCAGAAACCAAAGATAAACCATACTACGAAAACAGGACACCAAGTTTAGCTTTAAACGTACTGGTAGTGAAAAAACTAAAGAAGCTCATGGGCTTTACAGCCCTTGTGTTCTAATAAAAGGTTGAAGTCTAGGTTTGTCTTAAGAGACATTTGTTCTCGGTCCTAAATATTAGGAAAATGATATTGCTTGGATCTGTATGTAAGAAACCTTTAAGAAACATAATGTGTAATACCTGTAGTTATTGTTTTACAAAAGACACAAAATAGTCCTTCAAATAGCTATAGCTTATCAGTTCTTAATGGAACCGGGGATTAGCTAAATCAACTCAATAGAAATATGTCTGAGCAAAACTAAGCAAATAAATTCTAGGAACTTGCTTCATAGTAACCAAACTTAATGCTTATAGAAACCCCAAAGAATGATGGATAAGGTTACCCTTTAGGCTCATTTTTTTTAAAAATAGTCAATTATCTCTGGGACACCTGGGTAGTTCAGTGGGTTGAACATCTGACTTCGTCTCAGGTCATGATTTCACTGTTTGGTTCATGAGTTCGAGCCCCATATCAGGCTGGCTGCTGTCAGCACGGAACCTGCTTCAGATCCTCTGTCACCCTCTCTTGCTGCCCCTCCCCCGCTTGCACTCACTCTCTCTCAAACATGAAAACAAACCTTTTAAAAATGTATCAATTATCTCAGAGACACTTTTTAAATTAAAAAGTATGTAAGATCCTGCCTAGAAGGAAAAACCCAGCTGATACTGTTCACCTCTGTGTAAATTGCTCTATCAGATAGATCCTTTACCATTTATACTGTCAACACCGAGGTACTGTCAGCAGCATGGTGCTTCCCTTAAGAGGAGAAAAGTGGCAAAGGCAATATTGACATACTTCATCATTAGGCTTAGGACTTCATAGAACAAACAACATCCTACATGCCCTAACAGAGGTGGGTGGAGCCTTCTGAAATTACGCAGTAAAACTTCTCTACTGAATAGCCAACCACTAACTTCAGAAATTCCTGTCAAACTGGGAGATTCAAATAGCGAACATCTACTTATATTGTCAAGATATAGCCTAAAGGTAACCTTCTCTAGGAAGCCTTTGTTGACACACCTCACACTCTTCCTCCAAAACTAGGTTGAATAATATAAATATTCATTTAACCCTTGTAATGACCCCAGGAGAGAAAGTCTTATCATTGCCATGTGGTATATGAGGAAAGTAGTGCATGGAAAGGTTAAGTAATTGCCCTGTCCAGCCTAGGATATCCAAACTCTCCAGCCTGTTAATAGCAGACCAGAGAATTGTTCCCCGGGCAGTCTGGCTTCAGAATCCAGGCTCACAAACACTATGTGATGGTATGAAAATCAATTTTATTTTAAACCGATTATTTACCAAAGGAAAACAAACATTTATACTCAGACTTAATGAAAAGCATTATTTTCATTTTGCAGATAGAATAACTTAGTTTAACAATTGAGAGTGATATTCTTCCTATTTCTTGAAAACAGGATCAGCTCAGAGCCCGTTCTAGGAAGTCCCAGCTAGGCCAGGAGTTATTACCTAGAAGATAAAGAAGTTATTATCAGTGTAATGTTAGTTCCCATAATTATCATACATTATCAGTGGAATTAGCCCTTAACAAAGTCTTCATCCAATATCATCAGAATATAATTTTAAATAAAAATAGAACTTAATATGTATAATAATTCAATATATATCATAAAAGATTTCATACAACAGTGAGGAAATGATTCTTTTTCCAGTTTTATTGAGAAATAATTGATATACATCACTGTATAAATTTAAGATGTACAGCATGATGGTTTAATTTACATGTATTATGAAGTGATTATTGCAGTTGACTCAACTAACATCCATTGTCTCATATTGATATGATATTTTTAAAAAGGAAAGAAGAGAAAAATAAAGGAAAAACATCTTCCCCTTGTGATGAGAATTTTGAGGATTTACTCTCTTCACAACTTTCCTGTATATCATGCAGCGGTCTTAATCTATAGTCATCATGTTGTACATCACATCCACCAAACTTACTTATCTTCTACCTGGAAGTTTGCATCTTTCGACCACTTTCACCCAATTCAGCCTCCCCCCCACCCTCTGCCTCTGTTAACCATATGTCTGATCTGATCTCTTTTTCTTATGAGTTTGGTTTTGTTGGTTTGGGGGATTTGTTGTTTTTTGCTCTTTTGATCTTTAAGTAAGACTAAACAGTATTTGTCTTTTTCTGTCTGACTCATTTCACTTAGCATAATGCTTTCAAGGTCCATTCATGTTGTTGTAAATGGTAGGATCTTCTCATTTTTTTAACGCTGAATAATATTCCATTGTACATAGGTATACCAAATTTCTTTGCCCATTCATCTATTGATAAACACTTAGACTATTTCCATGTCTTGGCTATTGTAAATAATGCTATTATGAACATGGGGTACGAATATCTTTTCGAGTTACTGTTTTCCTTTGGATATATTTCCAGAAGTGGAGTTTCTGGATCACATGTTGGTTCTGTTTTTTATTTTTTTGAGGAAACTTCATACTGTTTTCTATAGTAGCTGTACCAATTTACAATCCTACCAGCAGTGCACAAGGGATCCCTTTTCTCCAACTTCGCTCCAGCTATTATTATCTCTTGCCTTTTTGATGATAGCCCTTCTAACAGGTGTGAGGTGATAGCTCATTGTAGTTTTGATTTGCATTTCTATAATGACTAGTGATGCTGAGCATCTTTTCATGTACCTTCTGACCTTTTGTATATCTTATTTGGAAAAATGTCTATTCAGGTCCTTTGCCCATTTTTTATTTGGGTATTTGTGGTTTTGCTATTGAGTTTTGGAGTTCTTCATATATTTTAGATAGTAACCCTGTATTGGATACGTGGTCTGCAGATATTTTTTCCCATTCTTTAGGTTGTCGTCTCATTTTGTTGATGGTCCTTTTACTTTACAGAAGTTTTTTTTTTTAGTTTGATGTAGTCCCATTCATATATTTGTTATTGTTGTTGCTTGTTCTTTAGGTGTCCTATCCAAAAAATCATTACAAAAGCCAATGTGAAAGAGATTTATTCCTATGTTTTCTTCTAGAAGTCTTATGTTTCCAGTCTGACATTTAAGTCTTTATTTGATTTTTGAGTTAATTTTTGTGAGTGGAGTAAGATAAAGGGCTAGTTTCATTTTTTTATATACAGATATCCAATTTTCCCAGGATCATTTATTGAAGAGAATGTCTTTTTTTCCATTGAAAAAATTTCCATTTTTTTCCATTGGCTTCTTTGTCAAATATTAGTTAACCACATATGCTAGGGTTTATTTATGGGCCCTTGATTATGTTCCATTGGTTCATGTGTCTCTTTTTATGTTGATACCATATTGTTTTGATTACTATAGCTTTATAGAATAGCTTGAAATCAGGAAGTGTGATGCCTTCAGCTTTGTTGATCTTTCTCAGAATTGCTTTGGCTATTTCAGAGTCTTTTGTGGTTCTATATAAAGTTTAAGATCATTTTTCATAGGTCTGTAAAAATTACCATTGCAGTGTTGATAAGGATTGCGTTGAATCTATGGATGGCTTTTAGAAGTATTAACTTTTTAACAATATTGATTCTTCCAACCTGTGAACAGATGACATCTTTCCATTTATTTGAGTCTTCAGTTTCTTTCATCAATGTCTTGTAATTTTCAGAGTGGGAATCTTATACCACCTTGGTTCAATTGGTTCAATTTATTCCTAAGTATTTTATTGTTTATGATGCTATTGTAAATTGGATCTTTTTTTTAATTTCTTTTTTTAGATAACTCATTATTAGTGAATAGAAGTACCACTGGTTTTTGTATGTTGATTTTGTTTCCTGCAACTTTACTGAATTCCTTCATTAGATCTAACAGGTTTTTTTGTTTTGGTTTGGTTATTTACATTCTCCTGGATTCTAATAGCAGTCTTTAGGATTTCCTATTTCCATGTCATCTGCCAGTCAAGGCAATTGTACATCTTCCTTCCCAATTCTGATGTCTGCTATTTCTTTTTCTCACCTGATTGCTCTGGCTAGGACTTCCAGTACTATGTTGAAAAGGAGTTTTGAGAGTGGGCACCCTCGTCGTGTTACTAACGAAAGATATTCAACCTTTTTCTCTTGAGTAAGTTAGTTGTAGGCCTGTCATATATAGCCTTTGTTATTCTGAGGTCCATTTCTTCTATACTTAATTTATTAAGTTTTCACCAGGAACAAATGTTGATTTTACCAAATGCTTTTTCGGCATCCACTGAGGTCATCATATGATTTTTTCTTTCATTCTGTTAATGTCATGTATCACATTGATTGATTTGCATATATTGAACTGTCTTTGCATCCCAGGGATAAATATCACTTGATCATAGTGAATGATCCTTGCAATGTGCTGCTGAATTTGACTTGATAGTATTTTACTGAGAAGTTCTGCATAGAAATTCATCTGGGATATTGGCCTGTGGTTTTCTTTCCTTGTAATAATATCTTTTTCTGGCTTTGATATCAGTACTGTTGGCCTTGTAAAATAAGTTTGGAAGCATTCCTTCCTCTTCAGATTTTTGGAAGAGTTTGAGAAATATTGGCATTAATTCTTTAAATGTTTTGATAAAATTCATTAGTAAAGCTAAGAGGTTCTGGGCTTTTCTTCATTGAAAAATTTTTGATTACCGATTCTGTCTCCTTACAAGCAAATGGTCTGCCCAGATTTTCTATTATTTTATGATTCTGTTTTGGTAGGTTGTGTTTTCCTAAGAATTTTTCTGTTTTTTTCTGGGTTGTCCAATTTGTTGGTGTTCATAGTAAGCTCTTATAATCCTTTGTATTTTTATTGTATTGGTTATAATGTCTCCTTTCTCATTTATAATTTTGTTTATTTGGGTCTTCCCTTTTCTTTCCTTGGTTCATATAGCTAAAGGTTTATCTATGTTATCTTTTCAAAGAACCAATTTTTAGCTTAGTTAATGTTTTCTGTTGTTTTCCTGATTTCTATTCTGTTTATTTCTGCTATAATCTTTATTGTTAATTTCCTTCTGCTAACTTTGGGCTCATTTTTTTCTCCTTTTTCTGGTTCCTTAAGGTATAGTGTTAGGCTGTTTATTTGAGATCTTTCTTGTTTCTTAATGAAGGTGTTTACTGCTAAGAACTTCCCTCTTAGAACTGCTTTACTGAATTTCACAAATTTTGCTATTTTGTGTTTCCATTTTCATATGTCTCAAAATGCTTCTTTATTTCCTTTAATTTGATTTAATTTAATTTAATTTAATTTAATTTAATTTCTTCCTTGATCTATTGGTTGTTGAGGAGAGTGTTGCTTAATTTCCATGTATTTGTGAATTTTCCAGTTTCTTTCTGTTACTGATTTCTATTTTAATGCCATTGTGATCAGAGAAGAGACTTGGTATACCAGATTTCAGTCTTCTTAAATTTGCTAAGACTTGTTTTGTACCCTAACATAAGGTCTATCCTAGAAAATGTTCCATGTGGATTTGAAAAGAATGGGTATTCTTCTGGTTGGATAGAATGTTCTGTATATGTCTGTTAGGTCAATTTGGTCTACAGTGTTGTTCAAATCTGCTATTTCCTTATTGATTCTCTGTCTGGACTGTCTGTCCATTGCTGAGAATGGATATTAAAGTCCTCAGCTATTATTGTATTGCTATTTATTTCTCCTTTTAGCTCTATTAGTTTTTACTTTATATATTCAGGTACTCCAGTGTTGGGTATTCTGGTTCAGTTATCTGGTCAGGCAGGATGGAAGCTGTATTTATCATTAGGTATGGATGAGCAGGGCTAAGAATCAGTTTCCCAACCAGGTGTACTGGGAGAAATAGCTCTAAACCTGATAAAGGTCTTTGTTTGTTGTCTTAACAGTGGCTTTGCTCTGCCAACTATCGGCTGTCCTCCTCTCTACTCAAAGTACCACTGGGCCACACAGCTTCCAGGTGTTCTTGCCAGCCCTTCTGGTCAGATGAAACCAGGAGTCACAATGAATGCATAGATCTTTGTCTCAGCTCCCTTGTCTGGGAGGGAAGGGGAGGGGCTGCTCCACACAACTCTTAATTTCCCAGACATGCTGTCTGGTTTGGAGGGGCTTAGAGCTACCCTCAGCTTTGGCTATAAATTAATTCTCCTGCCTGTGTGTAGCACGGGAGCACTCCATGTCCTGAATTGACTTTGCTTTGGCAACAATCAGGTCTGTTTACCCATCTCTCAGCTCAAGTGTTGCTGGGCTACACAGCTTCTAGGGGTCCTCACTATCCCCTCTGGTAAGATGTAGCCAGAAAAACAGTCTCCATAGCAGGTGGAGCTGTGACTCAACTCCCTGCCTGGGTGTGGGCAAACCAAGCTTGAGGGCTGGAATAACTCCTTGTTTGAGGATTTGAATCAAGCAGATCTGCACCCTGCCAAGTTCCCTGGTCAGAGAGTATCACCCACTTAGTTCCACAGATGAGCCAAAGTATTGATTCGGATTACTACTTGGGCACTGTAGGTATGAATTTTGTCTGCAAAGATCCATGTGCTGGTTGTTGCAAGCACCTCCCTTCTCCATCACAGGCAGATTCCCAGTGGTTCAGCCCCATAGATTCCCTGCAACCCCCATGGGGTGAGATCAGAATAGAGACCCCCACAGAACAACCCATAAAGCTAGAAGTATTGGTTGTCCTTTCTGGGTTCTCTTTTCCCAGTGGAGGACCTGGAGGCTCAAGGGAGACCTCCCCACATGGTACTGTGCTGATCTGGGGAAGGGCCAATGAAGTCAATGTGCAGCTGCTTCTCCTACCCTTCTAATACTATCTGTCTTGGCCTATATTGTACAGAGGGGTGCTTCCGCCTTAGCCTTGTGCTCTAGGACTCTCTCAGTGGGGTCTTGTTCTGGAATAAGTGTCAGTTGTCCTGGTGAGGGGGAGCAATGTCAGGAACAACATATGTCACCATCTTGGTGACACTACCTCTGAAAGGACCTTTAAATTAAAATATAGCATATGATACTGTATAGCAGTTACAGAGAAAAATTGAATTTGCCTCATATCATACACCAAAACAAATTCCAAAAGGAAGAAATAGTTAAATATAAAAAGAAACCAAAGAATAAGTAGAAGAAATTAAAACTGAGTATTTATCAAACTTCAGTAGGTAAGCAATTTTAAAAAGCAACAAAAAGGAAAATGACACCAACAAATAGATCTCTTTGCATAAGTTAGATATAAACTTCAAATACATATAGAAAAATTAAAACTATAATATCACTATATTTTATATAGTTTTATATATAAGTTTTATAACCATGTGTGTAATATATATCCCAAATTTGAAAAGTTTAATAAATGTATCAGAGTTAATGTTTTTTACTTGATAAAAGCTTAAATTAAATTTTTAAGAAAAATATCTTGACATCTCTATAATCAGACAGCTCACAAACAAGAAATACAGTTAATATTAAGAACAGAATAAATTTTTAAGCTCACTGGTTTTTGGAAAAATTTAAAGGAAAAATAGTCTCATTTTATATCACATACTAAATAAACAAGAAAAAATTTATTAATGTATAGTAAGACAGAATTAAGTATTGGTTTGAAACTGGTGAGCTCATACATACTGATGACTCTGGAAATGCTTTTAACTCTTTGGAAAAGAAATCCTATAACTTAAAGCCTTAAAATTAATTCTAAGGAACTGTTCCAAAATATATTTTTTAAATGTGCACACCAAAGTTCACTTCGTCATTATTTAATAATCAAACAGAACTAACTAAAAACTTGGAAGCAATAGAGAGAGAAGTTGATTCAATTATGGCACATTATTGGATGGAGTATTTCAATTTCCAGGCAGCTATCTGGCACACCCCACATGATAAAAGGCAAAATGAGCAAACATCTTTTAAGAGTCATTTTACATCATGATGACTTACATGTGGAAAAGAAGGAAGGACCTATAAGAATGACAAGAATTATGAGCGTGGTAGGTTTATGTGTGCTTTTCTCTTACTTTCCTTCGTTGTCAGATTTTCCTACATTATTATTCTACCTTTATAAGACAAAATTCTATATGGGATTTATGAAATAAGAAATATAAAGCTGTAAAGATTACCACCATCTTACTCATTTCCTAGCCCAGTAAACTCTGTACTACAGTCAAGTAAATGAATGTGGAATAGATTGGAGGAATGCTCTAGTATTTTATTTATCTATAGAGGCATTAAGGGAAAAATTTCTTAACATATAAGTTTTTATTATTATTATTATTTTAATTTTTTAAGGTTTATTTATTATTGAGAGACAGAGAGACACAGAGCATGAGCATGGGAGGGGTAGAGAGAGGGGGAGACACAGAATCCGAAGCAGGCTCTAGGCTCTGAGCTGTCAGCACAGAGCTCAACACAGGGCTCCAACCCACAAACTGCAAGATCATGACCTGAGCTGAAGTCGGTCGCCTAACTAACTGAGCCACCCAGGTGCCCCTCAGTTTTTATTATTATTAACAGTTTTTGCACTGAAGTATTGACCCTCAATCTTCAAGTCCTCATTAATGAAAGCATTTAGCAGCGATTTGACTAACTGACCTAAGAATGCTGAGATGTAAGGAAGTCTGATGAGGATAATGAAGGGATTATATTTTTGTGTGTCTTTAAAAATATTTTTTTCAAAAATATTTTTTCCTCGGCTTCTTTCAACATGTCCCTCCTGATTTTAGTTGTGTTCACTTTTAATAGCACAGTAATTGTGAAGGTCACAGAAACATTTCCAAATGTATTTTATATTGTGGACACCTTAGCAACCATATATCTTCATTTAAAAGGCAGTTAAGCAAAGGAAAAAAAATGACAAAAAAAATTCATATGTAAAAAGTGCAACAAGATAACCCTAGAAACTAAAACTGTTCCATTTTCAATGATCTGTCCTCATTTCTAGTCCATCTGAGCATAATATGAAAAGTATGTTCATGGATTTCCTTCCTCTTAGGCCTGGATCTCTTGGCTTGTTGTGGTCTCATTCTTCAGGAGTGTGTACTTTGACCTTCTCAGTAGGGGCATCTTGATTTCACCTCTGTATTGAGTCATCTGTGATCAGGTCATGAAGACTGACATTTATACTCAGGTTTCTTCAGATCCTATGAACATTCACACACACACAAATAGTTGTCTCTTCAGCTTCCACTGCTCTTGACCTTCTCACTGTATTTCACTTGTCTTGCTCTGACATATAGAAGGTACCAGCAATCCATGCTCCTTGCCCTTCGTCTTGTGCACATCCCATAACACTAACCTTTCTCAGGTGGAGCTAAGAGAGGTATTGATGTTCTTTTTGTGACCATTGTCTAACAGAGTTAGTTTATATAGTGGTGCCTGGATTTCATTGCATGCATAAAAAGTACCATTCTCTTTCAGATCTTCCGTATGAGAATTACAGTAGGGAAAAATATTGCACATGTTGCCTCAGTCCCTTTACCTGAAGTTATGAATTATTAGTCCCTAAGAATCAGTGAGAGCCAATAATGCTGAATACTATATTATTGTGTTCAACTTTGACCAAAAGCCTATGTGGGTTCCTTCAAGTGACTAATTATATCTGGCCTATAGCCTTTTTCTCTGGGACTTTTCAGTATTTTAAAATTATTTGCATTTAATCAGGAAACCCTGAGTACCTTCTATGTATAAAGGGCCATTTTATGTACTTTACAGGAAATAGATATTATTACTAGAACATTTATACCCAAACCCTGTTCTTGTTTAAAACTTAAAACAATTTTCAATAAATGTATAATAACTGGCTAGATAGATAGACAGGAAAATCAATCAGCGAGTAGATATTAAAGTGAGAATAAAATAGAGATGGAATGGAGTTAGTAGCCAAGTATGTATCAGTGGTTCTATACACTCTAATATAGGAAGATTGAAAATAAGACTGAGCTGCCTAACAACTAATACAAAAGAGTAGAGAAATCATATATGCAACTCACAAGACCTACAGGTATAAACCAACAAAAGATAATCACAGATTTTTCTGGTAGGAACCCCTCAAGAAATGTCTATTATATATTTACAAAGAAGATATGTTCCAGAACCACATCTCTGATACAAGGCAGTAGTTGGTTTCATAGTGCAGCACTTTATACTGTCCTTCATCATTGACAGTGACAAGAATTTTACAAATGACCATTTAGTTAAGCAGATCTCTAAAGCTTACATTTAGAGCACCTAGAAATAAAATTTAGAGAATCCAGAAAAATGGAATCTTCAGACCATTCTCCTTCAATGTTTTATTTTCAAATCTATGTTTGATCATCACTGAGTGACAGACAGCATGAGAGTACCCTCTATGACCTCCAGTGAAGTTTCCCCATGTTGCTGACTAAGGCAGATCCATGCTTTTTATTTTTCCTTTTAATAGAATATCTACAGGAAATGCTGCACATTTAGAAATGTGAGGAATACCAGAAGAATGCTCATGAGTAGAGTCAGTATTTTGTGCAAAGATAATTCTGGGTCCGCTTAAAACACACTGTCAAATGAGTAATGCAGATGCTGAAGAAGCCTTAAAAATGCAACTTACAGTCGCTGGGTGCTACGGAAACTAAAATTGCAAACTATAATAAAAAGCTGAATAAAAATGGTACAATGGAGATGCAGTTAAAGGAGTGTCACAGAGCAGAGAAAGGGGGATTGTTTCCACGTGGGGAAATCCAGGAATACATAAAAGAGCCTTTGAGCCACAATTTGACAGAAGAGCCATATATCAGAAAGTGAAGAAGTTCAAGAGGATTTAAGGTTGAGCAGAATGTGCAGAAAAGACCATAAGCTCATCCAATGCTTCTGACACAAAGGGTGTGTCAGCACTGCTGACACAAAGCAGTGCAGAGGGGGATGAGGCTGCAAAGGTGAACTAGGTTGAGATGGTAAAGAGATTTAACTATAAGCAAACAAGCTAGGACTTAGTAGATAGGACAGAAAGGGGTTGTTTATTTAACGGGCTACTTAAGTCTTTTTTAAAGTAATGATGATCTTGTGGGTGGCATGTTGGAGGGTAATTTGAGTGAGAAAGGCTATAGTCAGAAGAGAATGATTAAGAAATTATTGAAATAAGGGCACCTGGGTGGCTCAGTCAGTTAAGCATCAGACTCTTGATTTCAGCTCAAGTCATGATCCCACGGTTCATGAGATTGGGCCCCGTGTCAGACTCTGCTCTGACAGAGTGGAGCCTGCTTGGGATTCTCTGTCTCCCTCTCTCTCTGACCCTCCCCCACTTGTGCTCTCCCTCTCTCTTTCTGTCTCAGAATAAATAAATAAATAAACATTAAAAAATAAATGATTGAAATAGGCCACATGAGATAAGGTCAAGGCCGAAACTGGGAAACAGCAATGAAGAGGAAGGGTGGACATGGGTGGGAGAGAACAGAGAGGAGAAATGCCTGAAGTTGATGATCAACTAGGGAGCAAAAAGGGAAAGGTTAGACATCATGCTAATGTTACCGGTCTTTGTCTATGTGACTTGATCCATGATTGTGACAAGGAAGACAAATAAGGAGGCAGTGGAAAATTTCAATCTAGAACTCAACAACTGAAGCATTTTAAGAACATAGCAAGATATTTTGGAACCAGGTTCTGTAAGCTTTCAAGAATGCTTATGGAAAGGCGTGCCTGGGTGGCTCAGTCAGTTAAGTGTCCAACTCTTTGTTTTGGCTCAGGTCATGATCTCACGGTTTTGTAAGTTCTAGCCCTGTGTCGAGCTCTGAGCTGGCAGCACGGAGCCTTCTTGGGATTCTGTCTCCCTCTCTCTCTGCCCCTCCCCATTTGTGCTGTCTCTGTCTCTCTAAAAATAAATAAATAAACTAAAAAAGAAAGAGGGAGAGAGAGAATGCTTGTGGAAGGACAAGTTCCCCAAGGAGCACTGTTTGGTAACTCTGGCCTGGGCAAAGTCCGGATGGCTCCAATGGGAGAGGACAGTATAGTTGTATTTGGCATCACACCTTTGTCCACAGTCTAAATTCTCTTCTTCCTAACAGATATTATTCTACAGCATACAGAATCAAAGTATTGTTTCAGGAACTATTGACTTTAATCTTCAGCAAGGGAAAAAAAAACACCTAAAAGCGTCCAAGTTGGCATAGTACATTCCCAGACTTGTATCTATTGCTGAAGCAGAAGGGCTCAGATGCAGGTTGTGAGAGCCTGATATACTGCCGTGTTCCTGCCACACAGGCAGACAGCAATCCCTCCCTAGGTCCCGTAAGAGCACTTTACATTTTCTTCCCATCTTTCAGCTCATAAACATGTTTCTCTTCAGAACACACACCATATGCCATTGGAAAAGGGTTGTAAAGTTTTATAGATATATTTGAGAGTATTATAAGAGTATAATAAAGCAAAAATAATGCAAAGGAATGGGAATTATTGAACAATGGAATTAAAATATTAGGCACGGATAACTCTAAGCACATTCAGCTTCTGTTTGTTTGTGCAAGTCATAAAGCCCAGAACTCTTGTTTAGTTCAAAGATATGAAGGCTTTGAGTTGGGTTTTAAAAAAGAAATCAACAATGACTATACTTTATTAGAAGCTTATAGCCCAGGCATCATTAAATGAGAGCTAAAGAGTATGTTTCTTATTATCTTAAATACCATATATGAAGCTCTGTGTTTTTTGAGGTGAGAAAATTTATTTTTTATTTTTTTGCACTTCCTTGGGATTTGTCCACAGGCATTCCTTTTTCTGAAGGGATTAATTACATTCATTTCATTAGCATTTATTGAATGTCTGTGTCAGTGAGAGTGGTTGAGGATGTAGACTAAAAACGATAATTTAAAAATTAAAATAAAATAAAATAAAAATAAATTACTGAGGAACATGTATTCCAACATGAACCAGCCTTCATTCATTCATTCATTTATTCATTCAGCATTACTAACTACATACTACTGTGTACTTGGTTCATGCAAGATCAGCAATACATACAAGATTTAGTATTGCAATATATAATAGCACGTGTGTGTATGGGGCGGGGCAGGGGGGTGTTCTGTCTTATACACTTTTTCCATCATCCAAGAAGATGTCTAAGGGAACTTGGTCATGAGTTGATGTTTCAAAAAATAGAGCCAACACAGAGGCATATAAGATAAGGAAATGGCTCCAAAAATGAAAATATGAGGCCACAGGTCTCAAAAGGACTAGAAAAATGTGTAGCAGGTAAATTGAAATTGGAAGGATGCCAGTAGAAAAGTACGGTAGAGGCTAATTATTGGGATTTTGAACCTGATGTGACTAATAAACCTTAATGAGGATGGGGAAAATGATCTGACAATGACCTTTCTAGCGGCTTTCAAGTTGAGCTTTTTAGAAGAATCATTGAGTATGTCATACAATAATATTTTTAAAAAGGAAACTAGATTGGGATGAGAGGTGTTTTTATAGTTTTGTAGGAAAAAAAAAAGTTAAATGGAGAAATATTGTGTCAGAAGATGAAGAAAGACTTAGCCAGCCAATGAGAGGTTTACAACTCTGCTCATAAGCATTGGTGGTACCCTTTGTCTACCAAAATCTAATGCTGTAGCCTAGCATTCAAGGATCTCCACTACTGGCACCCAGGCTCCTTTTCAACCCACCTTCAACAATGCCACAATTTGTCAGAAACCCTGAGCTCCCATCAGGCTTTTGTCTGTGAGTTATATGTTCTCTGTTTCCCTCTTTCTTCTTTTCACACTTTATCTTGTGGCTTAGAGTGTCTTTTCTCTTTATGCCATACTGTCCAGACTCTGTACATGATTTAAGGCCTTGTACCTGTTTAAGACCTGTCCTGTCTCTCCAATTGAATATATTATTTCCCTCCCATGACACCATTTTCCACTCGATTAGTATTCTTTAAGCCTCTCTTCCATTTTCTGGTAGACTATAAACCCCTCGACAGTGACACCCAGGAGTTCTTTCCACAGCCTTGCAGAGTGCCTTGTACATAAACAAACTCAGAAATATTTGTTGAATGAATGAATGACTGTCCAGGCAGAGCAAGGCAGAAAAGTCCCAAAGAAAACCTAGGATTTGAAAAAATTCCAAGGTACTATTTTTAGGGGATTAAAAAAGAACTGAAATGGGAAAATCATATGCAGAAAGCACGTGAAAGAAAAGATGTAGTTTTTACTACCCATTCATTCATTGATTTACTTAACAAATATATTTAAGCACCAAATATCTTAGGGGAAAGTTCAGGGACTGAGCATTATGGAGTAAATGCTATGAATGGGTTAATCCCATGTGTTATGAAAGTAAATGTTAGCAGGGAGTGCTTCCCAGAGGAGACAATATCAAAGCTGAGACCTAGAGAAATAGTAGGAATATACCAGATTAAGAATAGAGGGAAGGTAAATAAGGTCCAGAGAACAACATGTGCATAGACTGTGAAGCATGAGATATTATGGAGCATTTAGGGACTATAGGGAGTTTAGTTTGATTGGAGATGAAGTGTGGACAAGAGGAAGAAGGGGCCAGGGAGGCAAGTCAAAGCAAGTGCTCGAGAGCTTTCGACAAGACATTTATATAGAAATGTTTTATAATCTGTAGATAATAAAAAAATTAGGATGGAATCAAGATTGTCAAAGGTTTACTGAAGGATATTTTTCATATACTCATATTCAAAGTTTACAGTCTAGAGACAAGAAGATATCCCAAACTAAATCAAGTGGGAACTTGGTGCTGAAGTGGAGAAATGGCCACTGCCTCTCAATTTTTCCAGCCGTTTATCACTTAATACCACATCTGTTTAGATGACGGTCAGAAAAGCAGTTCTGCAGTTGCACATGTACAGTAAACTTCACTCATTTTTATCCTGAATATTGGGGATCTGTGACAAGTCAGACAAGAGTAAGGCTAAAATTGGTCATTGTACGATTATGTCCTCAAAAGGATTGATAAACCATTAATAGTCCCAAAATAAAGGAATCATATAAGTTATTTATTTGCTAAACAGAATTAACTATTTCTAAGCATCTTAAAGGCACCTATTTAATGTAAAAATAAGTTGTTGCTTATCAGTTTATTCTGGCCTGTTTAGTAAATTGAGTCCCTTAAAGCCCAGGCCTATGCAAAGATTCAGCATAGTTCTAACAATTCTACCTACTAGAAAGTTATAAAACTAGAATTTCTCTTTCACACCTATGTAGATGGCCTGAGGTTTTATTGAAATCTTAATTTTCTACAACAAATGAGATGCTTCATCTGCATGATTGGGGAGAATCAGAATGTCAACGATGCAATACACTTTTGGTTTGTTTGTTAAAACAAAATTATGTCATGGAACCAAGATAGTCTTTTAAAAAGGAGGTTCATCCACACAGAATAGGAGGCATGATCATGCAAGGTCAATTTCCATTCACTTTACACAGGAAAACAAAAACAAGCAGCTTCTTTCTTTCTCATTAGTTAATGTATTGTAAAATAATCCTTTTTAAAGATTTCAAATTTGGGGCACCTGGGTGCCTCAATCCGTTAAAGCATCCGACTTCGGCTCGGGGCATGATCTTACGGTTTGTGAGTTTGAGCCCTGCGTCAGGCTCTGTGCTGACAGCTCAGAGCCTGGAGCCTGCTTCGGATTCTGTCTCTTCCTCTCTCTCTGGCCCTCCCCTTGCTTGTCCTCTGTCTCTCTCTCTCTTTCTCTGTCTCTCGCCCTCCCGTTGCTTGTCCTCTGTCTCTCTCTCTTTCTCTCTCTCTCTCTCTCTCTCTCTCTCAAAAATAAATAAACATTAAAAAATTTTTTTAAAGATTTCAAAATTAAGGTTACAACAAAATTATACAAGCTGTGGTTTTACATTACTAATCCATTTCCACCAAATGTTATTCTGGTGAAACTAGAGTTTATCTTTCACGCACACTGGAAAAAGTTAAACTCTCCAACTTCCTGTATTAGGCCCCGTGGGTTTTAGAGAAAATATATGGCCCCCACATTCAGCAGATAAAAGGAGTAAGGGGCTTTTCTAAATTCACAAAGCAAGGGCCACCCCACAAGTCATTAAGAGATGATCAGATAAACAATTCTCTGTGTGGAAGCACAGATAGTTGAGGTGGGAGGAGAGTGGGAGTGGATTACCCCAGTGTTCAAAGATGCAGACAAATTTTAGTAGCATCTGACTTTTCTCAGTGAACTGATAGCCATTGAAACCAAATATTTTGTCCCTACTATCTGTTCAAATAGGAGGGATAAATTCCAAATAGACCACGAAGGCTGTAGTTTTTCATCCTTGGCAGATACTTAAACATGTTTAAGGAAATAATATAAAATGCAAAACACAAGATCTTATGTGGACACTGACCTGTTGAATCTGTGCTTGGAATAAACATAGTTCTTGGTTTCCCTGAACTATCTCTTGGGAAACTGTGTCTCTCCATGTTTTTAAAATACTCAGAAAAGTTACTAAAATTACCGTGTTAAAGCATCATGACCCAGTTAACATTGACTATTTGACTTTTCTCATAACAAAGTATTAAGAAAAATAAATAACCTAAGGGCTAGGAGAATTATTTTATTAAGGGCTGAAAGCTGGTCAAACTAATGATACATTAAAATTCCAGAAATCTGTGCTATATGGAGCAGGGCAGGGGAGCCATTTGCTTTGGCAAAGTGACAAAGAAGAAGTTCATTATGAAGATTTCCTCTGGTTCCTACACATCAGACATTGTGTCATTCCAAACCATAAATCCACCAGTTGATCAGTGACTTTCACACAGAAATCGAGGGTGCAAAATACTTCTTCCAAAGTTGTTTAAATGAGATAAAATTCAAGCAAAAGTGGAATTCAAGAAACTCCATCATGATTTAAAGTGCAGGAATGGAACTTCACAATGGCAAACCAAATTTGGCAGGGACCCAGATTTGTTATTGCACATTGATCCAAATCACCCGGGCTACTCCTATATGCTGTGAGGCTCAGAACCTGCACTGTCCTGACAACTCAGTAAAGATGTCTGTCTAAGCAAAGCAGAGGCTAAAGGAGAAAAAGGATATTGTAATGAAGCTTTAAAAAATCTCATAAAGATTAGGTAGAAAATATAAAAATTAGAGAAAGATGAATGAAGGAATTAAAACACAAAAGTAAATGTTGATATGCCTTCATCTATGTTTTCTTGATTAATAAATGCTCTCATCCATTTTTAAATCATCTAGATTGTTGATTCGCTTACATTCAAAGGACCAATAAAGAAAAATTTTATAAATAAGCTAGTTTATAAATGTGATGTCAAGGAGTATATATATTTTTCTTCATATATTTACCTTGCTTATCAGATTTAGAAAATAAGAGAGTCCTCTGGGCTATTGAAGGTACTATATTTCAAACCCTATTCAATTGAATTTTTACTGGTTTTCTTAAATTCATCGGGAAAGTACCAATTTCAGAGGATAATAAAGGACCAAGTCTCAATGAACTGGTCAAACCCCAGCCTTAATATTAGAAGCAGAATTTATTAGAAAAATAAATTTTAACTATAGGAAGTGTGGTAAACTCTTTATGTGTATATCTTAGTACTGACTGATATACAAAGCATAGGTTTCTAATACGGAAAAATACCCAATTTTCAGAATTCATATGAGGACCTACAATGTTATTGTTAATATTAAAATTTTCAGTCTCTAGTTCATCAACTGAAAATGGAGGCTTTTTTTAAAAGTTTTTTTTAATGTTTGTTTATTTTTGAGAGACAGCGTGTGAGCAGGGGAGGGACAGAGAGAGAGGTACAGAATCCAAAGCAGGCTCCAGGCTCTGAGCTGTCAGCACAGAGCCTGATGTGGGGCTTGAACCCACAAAGCGCAAGATCATGACCTGAGCCGAAGTCAGCACTAAACCGACTGAGCCACCCAGGCGCCCCTGAAAATGGAGGTTTTACCTTTAAATTTTAAATAAATGTGTCAAGAAAGACCACGTTTCACTATTCCCTGGCCACATGGTAGTGAACCTTGACTTTCAAGATAACAGAGGACAGTCTAACCAGATCTAAGTATAGAAGAAAATTATCTGAGGGAAAACGCAACCTTATACTTAATTTGACTAATCAGAGCAGTACAATCGAGAACGAAAATGTCAATCAATGGCATGAAAGAGTCACAAAATGATCATCCACTAGTCTCTGCAAAAGTCACACTCCTTTTAGGTCAAAGTGCAGTTTTCATTGTCAATTTTCAGGAAGAAATGTAAAGATAGCAAAGATGGTTAAGAGCTACTACTTTTTTAAAACTAAAGATTAAATGAGTGAAATTAGGAAAGATGAAAGCAATGGGGTTTTTAGAGAACAGAATTTCAACAAAATTTACTTGCTTACTCTCTTCAGGCATATATAGCAGGCTGACTTTTGGTAATGCCATATGATAATTCTCTAGGCACACGGAGGATAAAATCAGATAAGATTGATTCTCCTGAAGGTTAAATAGTTTGGTTTGCAAAGAAGGAAGAATTTCTTAACCAGTCAGAATACTAGAAAGGTTGATGAGCAAAGTTGCAAAATCTCTGTCTAGGAAGTCTTTGAAAAGCAAGTACATGACTCCATTCTGGAATATTCTAATTTTATCTCTTAATAATTAGAAGTTGGATAAATTCCATAGTTCTTAAGGTTTATACTTATAAAGTACTTATAAATATTTATTTACTTGACTAATTATATTTGCCAACATTCCCCATTACTCCCACAGAAACAAAATAAAACAAAACATATTTCCTAAAACATAGATTTCTGAAGGAGTCTACCCTCTCCTTAATAGCTATGTGTTTCCCCAGTAAAATAATACAACATTTAATACCCAATCTCCAGTATAATTAACCACCTATGATTTTAACTTTTTAACTTTCATTCTAGTAAGCATGTCTACAAGGTAAGTGGACTGACTACCTGAGGCTAATCGCTATTTCTCAAATGCGTTCTGCTTCTCTTGCCACCATTGCCAATGCTTTTAATGCCATTTATCTCATCTCTGCTGTTGAAAGCACTGTCCTTCAAGACAGTATGTGCCATGTCCTGCTCTGGACTTGGAACATATAAACTAACCTGCCTAGATCATAATCTACCTGTAGACATAGGCTGTCTCCCCTGCAGTGTCTGGCATGGTAATTATGCCATAATGGCCCTCACCGAACTACTTTACTTAAAGTATGCTGGACCAATAGCTAAAGTCTTGTGTCACACTCAGACCAGCTAGGTTCGCGTCTGTAACACACAAGTCCCCAAATCTGACTATTTACAAGCCCATACTTCAGCTAATTTCTCGTCCTGGGTTTGGAGTTGGGCTTCCTCTCTTATACGAAACTTCTTGCGGAGGTCCAGAAGGTTCTAAGAGCAACAGGTGGTTTTCTTCCCAAACACAATCAGTATGCAGAGCAGCCTGCAGTAACCCCTCTATGTGGGGCCTCAGTTCTGGGGTGACAATCAAGGTGCAATTCCCACTCTCAAGGGACAGACAACCTGGCAGATGTGGCCTCATAACATTTCTTTGGGAAACATATTTATTAAGCACCTACCATGTGTCAAACACTGTGCCATGTTCTAAGGATAATTTAGTGAACACATAGTCATTTACATTGTACTTGGGATGGAGATGGACAATAAACAAAATAAATAAGTTATAAAGTAAAGGTGAAAATTCTAAGTGCTAGCTAAGCGGGAAAAAAGGCACAGAAGGAGTATAGACAGACACAGCTAGGGGAGTGCTGAGGTAGAAAAATTTTAATTTAAATAAGATGGCTAGGAAATGTGATATTTGAATGAAGACTTTAAGAAACAATTCCTTTGACATGAGATTCCTGTTGAAAATGCAGCAGATTTCACCCTCCTTGTGGGATTTTCTGCACCCTTCCTACCATAGTGCTGTTTGCTATGTGATATTGATCTGGCTTCTGTCTCCAGTGAGAGCATAGTGCCCAGAGCAGTGTTAAGGTTCTGTCTGCAGGTTATTCTCAAGTTCTGAAATATAGGGAGAAAAGAGTGAAGCCAAAGAGCCCTTTTTTGGTGCACTGACAGAAAACACAGTGATGTTCATTACTTAGAACTCTCCCCAGGGATTAAGCGTGATTAAATAGCCCCAGTTTACTAAAATGATAGGGCTTCACTACCAAATACACACGTCAGGCAGTTGGCATCCCATTTTTGTAGTGTTTCACGAGCATCTTTAGCAAAGCTAACAATGTAGGCCTGGATTGCTTTCTCCCTAGAGACGCTACACATCTCTCCAACTTGCTGTGTGCACATTGATTTCAAAAGGAGCTTTGCACTCACAAGAAAAACACGGAGGGCTTAATATGTGACCCATGGTTTTTACAGCCACGCTATTAAAAAAAAAAGGGACGAAACTCAAAGCATTTTCACATTGACAGGAATTGGCTGTTTTGACAAGGGAAAGTCATGGCATAGGATTTTTTAGATAAATTAACAGAATGAAAGTGCTAAATTAAAATTGCAACATTGATTTCCTTTTTAGCTCAGCTGTGCATTATATAAAAGGGTCAGAGGCAGGATTTATTATGGGCGATGAGTCTCTGTCGTCCACTAAGATAGACCAGTGTATAAAATAAAGTTGTCCATTTCAGACACCCTTTGTCTCCAAGGAAAGCTGTCTAGGAGGCCCACGGGTGGCAAAGGCACTGAAAGGAAATGGAAATTGATAATCGGTCCTGTTAGGCTGATTCTCTGCATGTTCAATTCATATCCTTTTGAAAAGAAGAGATTAAGATGAAACCTCATTGAGGAATACACATTTTGAAGAAAATAGAAACAAAGGTTCTGCGAGGCTATTTCAGTCGGTGTCAAATGTGAGAACAAGGCGACGCAAACTTATATGAAGAAAGGGCATTAACAAAATCCCCAGACAAAGAAGAAGCTAATGGCAAATATATGCAGCCGCCTTTGTGGATGCTCACAGGAGAAGTGGTACAACTTGATTTACAAAGGACCTGGATAATTATTTGTTACTTGGAGCCAACCCTGCTTCTCCCTCTGCAGAGGGCGGGCACTGACCATCTGCGTGTCTTAGTTTTGCTTTTGTATGGATGAGAATTAGCCACATTTTTGTGGCTGGTAAGCTTTGCATGAAGAGATGTTTGAAGCACTGGCTTTGTTTTGTTTTAAATCTTTAAACTGTTCCCTCAGCTTCAGTCATAGGATTATTGCACATCTAACCACAAATAAATTGAAATATCAGCCAAAGAGAGCGCATGTTGCTCACTGATGGAATAATGGACGGCAGGTGGTAGAGGGTTTTGTTTTCAGAAAAGCACAGGAGGCTAGAAGTGACAAGAGCGATTCTGAGAGAGGGCTGAAACTGTCAGGATGGAGTCATGGGGGTCAGTAGTTCCTGAGCTGACCTTTTTAAACAAACCCTGAGACGACCTTTCACTGCGTCCTCACAGCAGTAGAGCATTCATGCCAGAAAGGCTGCCCCTCCCTCCAGATATTGAGAGTTTGAACAAAAAGCATATTTTCTATGATTGGGCCCATGTTCAACGCTTCACTCACAGGGTAGCCTGACACTCCCTCTCCTGTCAGCCTGTGACACGCGATCCTAACTGCTCACCTGCTCCGGCATACACACTAGCATCTGAGCTCTCCCTTAACACCTTTCTGCAGCCTTTGATATCATCTTCCTGTCAAATCATGGAAATCGAGGCATTCAGCAGCAGAGCGGGACACTGGGTGTGCTAATTTCCATGTCATTGCCTTGAATGGTGTTCTAGCGCAGAGCTGTTACCCAGAACTCTCACCTGGCTTTTGGGGACACGCTGAAGGGCCGAGAGGTGTTATCATGGCATAAAATCCACTTCCTAATGTTTGTGAGCCAGAGTTATAGACTGCACAGCATAAGGCTTTCTTTTCAGATACTGTTCTGTCTGGCCTCTATTACGTCACCAGAAGTCACCAAAAGCAGTGCACCTAGTGTGCTTTGTACTGAAGACGTTTTGTTCAAAATTGCCAGTATCTGAAGGCAAAGACCTTTTATCTCCAAAGTCTGGGAAAAACAATGAGGGTTTTCTACCTTCATCACTAAATAATACTATATTATTCATCTTCCCATTAAAAATGTCTTAAATAATGATAGAGTTTATCTTACAATATGAGGTGTCCGTTATGGGATCTCCGCTCCTCGCTCACGGCATCATGCAGATACCGGGTTCATCCTGGGACCTGGGATTCCAAAGTCACACACCTAAATTTAGGAACTTCTTTCCCACTCACATCCAACCCAGTCATTTTCTCACTATACTTCAGTCCTCTGGTGACCTGGTCTAAACCACTGAAATGTAAATCATTAAAAACAAACAAGCTTTTTAAAAGTTTTGAAGCAAATTCAAGTGACTACAAAACTTAAAATTAGGGTTTTTTTCCCCTAGTTTGGATCTATGTATTTCTCTAATCTTTTGAGCAAGAAATAAGAGGAAATTTTGGTGAAAGATACCTTGGAAAAGACTTAATTTTCGAATCTGGCAGGAAAAAAATAATGTAAACAAAGACCCAGAACCTTAATCTCCTGATCTCCTGTTTCCAGACTTGGTACTCTTTTCAGTAGACACAGCCATTTCCCAGTACTTAAGCAAACACAGAAACTTAATAAAAGTAGCTCATTATTGCTGGACCTAATTTTTGATGTCCTCCCCATCCCTGCCCCTTTTTAGAAGCCATGGAACCAATTTTATAAACATCTATTATTAAAATATATTATGTACGTATGTGTGTATATATATATATATATATATTGTATTTTATATACATAGACACATGTATATTTAAATGGTCTATATGCTGGGAAGTTTCTGACTTGAAAAAAATGTTAAAAAAGAGAGACATGGGGGACGCCTGGGTGGCTCAGTGGGTTAAGCATCCAACTTCAGCTTAGGTCATGATCTCCTGGTTTGTGAGTTCGAGCCCCATGTCGGGCTCTGTGCGGACAGCTCAGAGCCTGGAGCCTGCTTCGGATTCTGTGTCTCGCTCTCTCTCTGCCCCTGCCCTGCTCACGCTCTGTCTCTCTCTGTCTCAAAAATAAATAAAACATTAAAAAAAATTTTTTTAAGAGAGACATGGATGGAACTAGAGGGTATTATGCTAAGCGAAATTAGTCAGAGAAAGACAAATATCATAGGACTTTACTCATAGGAGATCTTTAAGATACAAAACAGATGAACACAAGGGAAGGGAAGCAAAAATAATATAAAAACAGGGAGAGGGACAAAAACATAAGAGACTCTTAAATATGGAGAACAAACAAAGGGTTGCTGGAGGGGTTGTGGGAGGGGGGTGGGCTAAATGGGCACTAAGGAATCTACTCCTGGAATCATTGTTGCACTATATGCTAACTAACTTGGATGTACATTTAACAAATAAATTAAATTAAAAGTTTTAAAAAAGAAACAAAGAGACATGGAAAAAGCGTCTAGGCAAAAGGTTAAGGGCAGGGGGGATATAGAAGGGAAAAGAAAGAAGGTGTTTTCACAATGGAACCTGAAGATTATAAAGAAAGCTCAGGATGCCCGAGAAGGGAAGGTTAGCCTGGACTGGGAGGGGAGGCAGTGGATCTACCAAGAACATCTCCTTTTCCTGAGTATCAGCAAGGTCTATTTAGAAATAACCAAAAAAGGAAAAAAGAAGAAGAAAACAAAAAGAGACATGTGAAAAGAAAAGGCCAATGAATAGATAAAATTATCATTATAGTTCAAAAAAGGAAAAGTAAGAATCTATTCTGTGTAAGAATGAAAACAGAACTGTAACCTCAGATAGAGAAGAGAATTAAAGAATGAATTGTTATGCATGACTCTTTGGCAATAAAGTGTAGAGGGAGGAGGTAATTTCTTACCAATTATAAACTACCAAATTTTGAAAATATATAACCAATAATCACCTAAAGAACTGGAAAGCAGATTTTAAAATTCACCATTCAAAAGATAATAGGAACAAGTAGTTTCACAGCTGAATAGCTGATAATTTTGTCGGAGTTTCTGTTATTTAAAAAATTCCAGCTTTTAAAAAGATATAAAAAACTCCCTAATCAATTTATGAAACTTGATCAACTTTACTACCAAAACCAGATAATACTGCAATAAAATATATATATATATATATATATATATATATATATATATATATATATATATACCATTTTCCACTTACGAATAAAGGTGCAAAATTGTAAACCAAATAATATTAAAATTGAATCTTTGATATTATAATGAAACTAAAGTTCCATGTAATAGATCCAGATAATGGATTAATTTTGTCTTCTAATTTTCTCTTCATTAACTTGGTAGAATGTGGATAAACCCCAGTATATTCTAGGTTGAATCAGCATGAGAAAGATGATAACAGTGCATGACCTGGCTTCCTCTAGGTGTCCCCTGCAATTATATAGCAATAATAAAGCTTTCACCTATGATTCCGAAGTAATCCTTTAGTGAAGACTGTTCAGGAAAAAAGTCTTTGTTCATCCATACATTCATATATATAGTACTTGAAAGCATCAAATAAATGAGTGACTCTTGATGATGATAAGGCAACCAATAAAGGTTTTATACAGGAAACCTGTAGTGTTAGCACATTGAACCTGTCATTATGCTGCTTTTTATCTTAGGGGACTTAAGTTTCTTGTTCAAGCATCTGCTAGGGTGGATATTAGAAGAAAATAACCCAATTCAGTAATTCATCTCCACTACAAAACATTTCAGGAAAGAGATTGTATACAGAAATGAATTCTGTGAGAAAAGTTACCCATTTCTCTCATTTCACACCGGCTGGATATAGCCAGGCCTCCTAAATTAGTGTCTCAGTAAGACACATCATAGCTTCCCTTTAGAAGGTATCCAAGATACACTCAATTTGGGTCTCCTCACTGAATAGTGAGTCAGCTAGAGAGATCAATGCCTAAAGAATTGTGGGTGCTCATAAACATTGGTTTAACTTAATTGGATCATTCAGACGGAAGATTATCCAGGCTCTCAAATCACTTTACTTCTCCTCTCCATATACTAACATGTGTACAACTGAAACCACTGATTTAAAAATCATTACATAGTGCTGAGCTCTGTCTACTCTATTAGTTTAAATGAATGTACCTCACCTTTAGGACTATCTTCAGAAAAATAGTTAAACCTCAAGGTCCCCAATAATTTAGAGTACTAAACTAGATAACCACCCTAGAGGCACTCTGACAGAAGTAATGCATTAATTACCTAACGGGAGGTTTCCAAAACTTGCTGTTAGAACTAAGCATCCATGGACAACACTGATAGTGGTCCTTATTCACACGGTTTTACCCTTCAAACAGCCCTTTGTCTTTGATCAGCGCTAACTAGACCCAGGTCCAGCAGGAAACTGCATGGCACACCAGATTCACCGGGGCTTTAAGTTGCTACTCTTCTCCCTTCTCTACTGAAAGCTTGTCCTGAACCAAGCTTTACCCATGACAGGCCAGCAATAAGAAATTTTATTTGTGCTGTATTTCAGGCTTCTTTTTCTGAGTCAGCATCTTCTCTCTGGCTTCATCATGTACAGAAAGATTCTACGGAGAAAAGTTAATTTAATGCATAAAGGCCTTCTATTTTAGGTTGTCAAACAAACAAGCAGTGCACATTTTAACATTGTCAACCACTTTACTTTTAAAAACCTGTGGGGGTGCCTGGGTGGCTCAGTCAGTTGAGCATCTGACTTGGGCTCAGGTCATGATCTCACAGTCTATGAGTTCGAGCCCCGTGTCGGGCTCTATGCTGACAGCTCAGAGCCTGGAGCCTGTTTCAGATTCTAGGTCTCCCTCTCTCTCTGCCCCTCCCCCACTCATGCTCTGTCTCTCTCTCTCTGTGTCAAAAATAAATAAACATTAGAAAAAAATACATAAAAAGCTGAGCATCTTTTTCATATAGTACTACAGCCTCTGGGTTTAGGGGCCTTACATATCAATCTTGTAGAAAGCATTCCTTGCATACATTAATACTTGCCAAATATGATTATGGTTCTGCTTCTAGTTTGCAAATACTCCCTTCACATCTAGTTCATCTGAAGTGGGATCAACTAGCAGGTGAAAGATGGGAATATCAGAAACCAAGCATGGACTTTCACTATCTGGGTAGTTATCAGGGATGTGAACTTAAATACACTGTCTTGATAAAGTCCTAGCTGTATGAATACTACTCCAAATCACATTAATGCAGAGCAGTAAGGTGACTGCACATAGATAGATACCTGGTAACTTATGCTTCACAACCAAGATAAATTCTGCAGAAGTGTATTCCAGCTAGAAGGGTCCACAGGAAGCACGTGTACCATTTGTTGTCTATTGCTGGGGCAGGAGATGTCTGCTTAGCTATGAGCAAAGCATTCTGGGGAATAGAAGGCAGCTGTTTCTTTGGAGCAGTGTGTAGAGGATTAGTTATCACATCCCCTATTAATGTCTTCTCTTTACCATCAGACCATTTCCATACGGAGCTTGCAGACATGCTCCAGAAAGGGTTCATAACATGAACTTCAAACAAAGACATTCAGTGATCTGTGTCATCAAAGTCTCCTGTCCTCAGGATTCACTTTACTGCTCCCCATGCTTGGTTTCCTTTCTGCTAAACAGGGGCTAATGACTCTGGCCTTGAGAGACTGTCAGGACGAGGAGGTGAGATAATACAAATCACTCATACGAAAGCCCATTTTTAAATGCTTATGAAGTAGATGTTACCTTTATGGGTCTTAAAAATGTATAAAATCCCACCTTTCACTCTCTCTCACCAATTGTTGTTTACAGATCTTCTAACTCCCTTACAGATACCTTATTTTTCCAACGTCAGCATATTTGCTGCTACCACCTCTAATCTATATATAGTCTTTGTTTCATATTTTTACAAATTGGTTTCATTATCTTTGTGAAACTTCTCCCATTCTCACTGACTTATAAGGACTGGGCTACGAAAGACATCAGTAGCCAATCAAAAATGCTCTTCTTGGGGTGCTTGGGTGGCTGAGTCGGTTAAGTGTCCTGATCGCATGGCTCGTGGTTCGAGCCCCAGATTAGGCTCTGTGCTGACAGATCGGAGCCTGGAGCCTGTTTCAGATTCTGTGTCCCCCTCTCTCTGCCCTTCCCCTACTTGTGCTCTGTCTCTCTCTCTCTCTCTCAAAATAAATAATTTTTTTTTCAAATTGAAAAAAATGTTCTTCTTATTTAATCCACACATGAACCAATCGGAACTTAGTGTGAGGGTAACACTTAGCTCTATAGCTCTGTTCTGCTCTGTTCATTCTGTCTGGAAGTACAGAGGATACTTGCCAATAGTACTTGCCACCAAACAGTGCTCTAGTGATGCAGTGTTTTTAGGCTCAGGGATATTCAGAAAACTACAGTTGTTTGGATAGCTCAACATTGCAGGGACAAAGTTTTATTTTGTTTATTTGTGTATAAATATTTTCATATGCATATCTATCTAAATGTATATCTTCCTTGAGAAATATAAATGAAAAATAACTCACTCTCCTAAAAGCTAGCACTAGAGTTTTAATTCTTGGAAAGTTCACATTACAGTTTAATTGTTTGAGGTATGTTAATATACCAACACCCCATAAGGATGGGCATTTTGTCATATATTCAGAAATAAAAATCTATAACCTCAAATATATAGAGTGCTTTGCTAGAGTCACTGAACATTTCTGATTTGGTATATATTTAAACATATTTTAGAATTAGGCCTGAAGTGTGTGCTTAACAAATTTCTGTCAGTTTAGCCATTAAATATGCATTCTCTCACAGCTTAGGTTTGCTTGATAGCTACCATTCTAAATTATGATTTGAAGCTCATATTAAAAAACAACAACAATAGGATAATGATTTGGGCCATAATAATAATTATAATTTTATTCCCACAAAGTTTTTGTAATACTTCCCATTAGTGTGCCATTTAAGTCAATATTTTGTTTAAATAATGGTATACAAGTAAATGTACTCACTATAGAAAATTAGCAAAAGACATAACTGTAAAAAAGATCACCTCTAATCTCACTACTCAGAGATCCCAACTGTTATGCAGGTAACTGTATACATATGGAAACAATAATTTCTTAAATTATAGCACTTCATATACTGCTCTAATTCTTTTTATTTCTCCTAAAAATATATTATGTAAGAATTTTATATACTTCTTATAATCCTTCTAAATACGATTTTCTTTTTAATGTAATTTTCTTTTTAATCTAAGATTTTGCGAAATAAATGACAATTTAGGCAATCTGTTGCTTTGAAATTTTTAAATAATAAAATCAAAATCCATTATGATGAAAAAGAGAGAACTTACTGCAGCCAGTTCTGGTCCTCAAGGACTTTCCCTTCAAACATGAAATGCAAGATCATATGAAAGTCAGAGCAAGAGAAGACCCAAAGGCAGCACCCAGCCTTAATTCTGTGTGTTGACACAAAACATTTTTGAAGGCAAGTGGACAGTGAGTCTCCCCAGATTGTCAAATGTGTAATAGAATCCAGACCACTGTGTAACCAGTAATGGCTTCTTTAGCCATAACTCAAAGACATCCCATTTATACTAGGGTCTTTTTGTCAGTAGTGAATAGATTGCATTTAAATTATAAACTTAGAAAGGAGAGGTAAAAGGATTACTGAGTATGAGAGATAAATGAAGAAAAGCAGTAAAGCCTATGGATTCAGAAGGATAAGTCCCCCAGTTCATCTGACATAAGAGATGGATTACAATGTCTCTGAAGTGGGGGGCAGTTTACTTAGGAATTTAGCAGTAATTCGCATTTAAGGAATCCATTAGTACCATCATAGACACACTTCTATCATTGGATGACTAATAGGAATACATGGTATTTGCTTATGATTTTATAGATTCTAATAAAATATGATATTATCTTTTTGAGTCATTCTTATTCAGGGAAAACCTACTTTCCTAGGACTTGGCTGACGTAACCCACATCAAC
Source organism: Panthera tigris (assembly GCF_018350195.1). Lineage (NCBI taxonomy): Eukaryota > Metazoa > Chordata > Mammalia > Carnivora > Felidae > Panthera > Panthera tigris. Next base: position 81,952,399 of record NC_056667.1, on the reverse strand, counting down.
CATTAAATGGCATAATGATGCTGTATCTTTTGACATTGTCTTGTGTATCTTTCTCCCTGTGGCTCATTCTGTCCTAGAAAAAGTATCTCTAAGGAGCAGTGCTTGAATTAATCCCTGCATGCTGATCAACAGAAATTTTTCCTAGAAATAACTAAGTCTGTCAACTGCCCAGGTATTTAGCTCATGCAAAGATGTTCATACAGAAATTCAAGAGGTGAATTGTGCTCTTAAAAAACATTCAGACATTATGGTTTTCTTTGAAGGAACTCTTTCTTAACTGGGTTTTCTTTGAAGGAATTATTTGTGATATTTGCCCCTAGAAACCACCTTAGAAGACATAAATACAAATACATATTTTACATATTCTTCAGTTTAAAAAATTGGCATTACCTAACTTGTAGAGGAGAGATGGGGTGTCGGGGGAGGGGTGGAATGGAATTCAAGAAACAACAGACACCTATGTCAGAGGCATTCAGCTCTGGACTCAACCCAAATCAGAAGCATCCAGTGACTACTCCTCTCTGCCTTTTTCTTTCAGTTACTCACATTGTTTTCTGGCGTAAAACTGGAAATAGAACAGTGTTTGTTCCCTGCTTTCGTCTGATGATAATTTCGTTGCTGTTGTTTCATATTCCTAAAATTTGGACTCTTATTTACAAATAGGATTTTAGGAATGATGATGTAATTTCCACATAGCATGGCTCTCAGAAAATTGAGATACCATATTATGGCTACTATGAGAAAGAAAGTTAAAAATGAGCCAGTAAGTATTTGAGGAACACAATGCATTTCATCCATTCTAAGACATTCATTTTTTCCAGGATGTCTTGCAATTAATTTATCTTTAAATTAGCAGACTGTGAATGCTTACAAGTTTTAGTAATATTTAAAAAAATTATTTTGCTTATTATTTTCCTCTTATCATATACACAAAATGAAGTAACATCTTAAATGGGATGAAATACAATGTTGTGTTTTCAATTTGTAGTAGAAACACATAAAATTACTCATTGGGGAGTACTTGTAACTGGTATTCTAATACATCAACATAGATTCTCTCTCAAACTCCACTAGATAGAGGAAAACACATTCTCTTGGAAAGATGGTTCACAAAAAAATTCAAAATCTCATCCGCATTCTGTTTAGAAGGTCACTTTCTAAAATCTAACTAATGGGACATTGGGCCAGGGTGGATTAATGAATTCCATAGATAATCCCTCAAAACTCAATTTATTCATTGAATTCACTTCTTTCTCTACTAAACATGTTCCCAAAGATTGATGGGTAACCAGATTAATTAATTTGTTACATATCCTGACCCTTCTTTTCTTAGAGTCAACAATGAATAAAATCCAAAGTCAGAAAGAAGTAGCACAAAGATAATCCCTAATCTGAATAACTACTTCTAAATAACAGAGAGCCTACTATGCTTTAAGTCTTTCTATAGAATTCAAATATTAGACTCAAATATGGATGTCTTACATGTATTTATATTTATGTGTGTATACACACAGTAAGCACACACATATTTAATTGCATAGCTCTATGTATTTACAAGGCTTTGGCCATAATGTTCTAAAACCACTTAAGAAGGCAAAAATGAACATACTGAAATTTCTTCCTGGGCTAGTAGAGATGAGGGGAAAAGTTATTGGGGTTTGCAAATTTATTCTAAAGAATTTTTTTAAATACCCACTGACCTACATTAATTGAAAGAAAACCAGTCAACTACAATTGTAATTGTTATCCTGTCAGGTATTTATTAATAGACAGACGGCTGTCATCTTTGTTAAAATGCTCGAAGTTGACAGAATTTCATTTACATAAATGGGTGGAAAATCCTTTTCTTACTTGTCCAACAAACTGGAGACAAAGTGCCTGCCAATGTTTTAATTTCTTTTTCATGTTCTGGTTAGAGAGTGAGAAGAATGCTTTCACTCCACAGTGTCATGAATATGATAATCTATGGAAATCACGGAAAGCAGGTACTTAAGTTAAGCATATACTGTACTATGGGAATCCCTGATGAATTCAAGTCTATTCTGTTTAGAGAAGATGTTGTTGCCTGTGAAGTGACAGACTGCCAGATGTTCATGAAGTAGCACAGTAATGGGCTCAGATCTTAGCATCTTTCCCCAACCCCCACAGATGACAGCATTTACTTCAGGCTACAGAATGGCCTTGCCTTCATTCTTTAAGAACTAGTGTTTACGCTTACTTCTCAACTATCAAATCTTCATTTTCTTAATTTTACTTATTTCAACATGTGAAACATAAAATTATATAACTATGTGAGCAATCCTTACTGTATAGGGTGTATGTAGTCTAAATGTGAAATAAGCAAATTCTCTATCATGTAAAACATGCTTAATCCATTGACTTCCCTTATAAAAGCTGGGGGAAAAATGGTTTCCTGGAGGGAGGGGGAATGTTTCTCTAGCATATTAAGCACAAAGCAAATGTGCTAAAGCATATGTAAGTTAATAATAGAAAACTATAGCACATCGTGAGGATTTCTGTAATAATGATGTTGATGATAAGGACTAACATTTAATAAGTGCCTACTGTTTACCAAGCTCTGGCTTCATTTTATATACTTTATATAAATTATATAATCCTTACTACAACCCTGTGAAATGTTATTCACATTTTATGAATGAGGCAACTGAGACCTTATAAAGATAAAACAAAATTTGACCAGGTCAAAAACCTAGTAAATAATGGAACTAAGATTGAAAGCCAACGTCAAAGACTGAACTCTTTATCCTAAATATTCTGCTTCTCATACATTCATTCATTTAAGAATGTACAGCAGGCCAGATATTGTTCAAAGTTCTCGGGAAACATCAGTGAACAAAACTTATGAACATCCTATTCTGGTAGCTCATATCTTCTAGAAAGGATGAGATACAAAATAAATGAATAAAGAATATGATGATTATCAAAGGGGAGATTCACAGAGTATGATCTGGAGGACCTACTTTCCATATAAAGGCCCTAAGACTTATTGGGAACAGCAAAAACACCAGTATGGTTGCAGTGTAGTAAATTAAGAGGAGAGTGGCAAAAAATAAAATTAAAGGGATAGGCAGGAGCCACATAAGCCTGTAGTCATTGCAAAGCTTTTAGGTTTTATTTTAAGTCAATTGGGAAATCATTTGGAGAATTTTAAGTAGAGGAGAGACATGTTCTCATTTCTATTTAAGATAATTGCTCTGGCTACTGTATGGAGAGTACATTATAGCAAGTCAAAGGAGAAAGTAGTCAGATCAGTTAGGAGTATTCCTGGTGAAAGACAGTGGAGCCTTAGACTAGAGCCATATCAATGGAGATGGTGGGAAGTGGAGAGATTTAAGTCGTATGTTGAGGGTGAAGCGTAGTTTTGCTGAAGGATTGGATCTAGAGGTGAAGATAAGGGGAAAAAATGAATCCAGAATAGCCCTAGATTTTTGGCCTGAGCAAATGGGTCAGCAGTCATTCCATTAACTAAAATAGGGAAGACTGGGGAAAGAATACTTGGAGTGAAATAACAAGAGATCTACTTAAGACATATTAAGTTTGAGATTGCTTTTCAACAATTAATTAAATGTGTTAATTAAGTCACTGGATGTAAGAGTCGGGAGCTCAGTATAAAGAACAGAACTGGAGCTATAAATTTGAAAGCCATAGCTTAAATGATATTTAAAGTCATAAGACAAGATCAAATCATTTGCAAAGGGTATCCTGACAGAGGGAAAGAAAGAGTGTCTATGACTCAATCTTGGGTATTCCAACCTATAGGTTTCAGAGAGAAAGATTTACCCGGTAAGGGAGACATAGAAGTGATGTAGGAAAAAGAGTAGGATAGTATTTTCAGAAAGAGGGAAGGGTCCATGTTGAATGCTACTGAGAGATAAAGTAAAATGAGCGCAAAAGTGTGGCCATATGATTTGCAAAATAAAGGTTGTTGGCCCCATCACCACAGCCTTTGTGTGGCTGGGAAAAGAGGACAGATTTCCAGAAAGAAAAACTGAGGAGTGAATGGGAGGTAAGGGTGGAAGAACAGACACTATTATCAGTACCTAAGAGAGATTGGAAGGGAAATACGTAAATGAAAATGCCTGGAAGTGGCTGCAGAGACAAAGAGTTCTTTTATTTGTTTTGTGTATTTGTTTTTAGGATGAGCGGGATTGGAGCATGTTTGTGTGTTAACAGAAATAATAAGAAAATGAGAGTGAATCATGGGATGGTCAGAGATGAAAATTAAAGAATGATCAGATATATGCAAGACAGAGCCCTCAGTGGCTCCTTTGAAAGAACCAGGACACTTCCCATCATAACAGAAGAAAAGATGGATGACAGCACAGATGAGGGGGATTTATAAAATTTAGAATAGAAAAATTACTTCAGTATTTTAAACCGATAATGTGAGGCAAGAGCCTCAACTGAGAATGAAAAGGAGTGGCAGTTTAGATTTTAGGAGCAAGAAGAAGATATAAAAATGTCACTCGGTAAAGTGAGAAAGCTGAAGAGTGACAGCAGTAACATAGCAAGGCTTGTTGGCACTATTGAGTGCTCACTTGAGGTTATAGTTACGAAGTTGGGGCGGGGAGCAGTCATATTCTGCAGCCACCTTCAGTTTTCAAGTGTAAATATGGAACGACTGAATGATTGGGTTAAATATGGGCAAAGATTTAGCCTGATAAGTGCAAGAAAAGGTTAGAGGTTGTCATCTGAGAGGATGTGACCTTAAATGGTCAGATATATATGTATCAATGAGAATTGTGATAAATGTTGAATATGTTTATAGAATTATTTCTTTATGTTTAGTCCCATTACTTTATAAACTACTGTGAACTCCCTGAGGATAGGGATCATATCTGTTTTGCCCCCTATTATGTCTTCAATGCTTACCACGTAGAATGAGTCTTTCTTAAGAACACATTTTATTAGATCTTTTCCTTGGTATCTTCCCTTAAAGTACCAAAAGACACATGGTAATTTTAGGTGAAACAGCAGCCAAACAGCTCAGAAAGGACATGGCCACTCAATATAGAGGAGAAGGTGCTAGGCCCGGAGGTGACAGGTCTAGGTTTGAGTTTGCTCTGCCATTAACTGTTACATGGCACTGGGCCTTGTGTGCTTGCCACATCTGTGGGCCTCAGGTTTCATCAATATTATAATAATTCTGTTATTGTGGAAATTAAATGACATAATATGCAAAAATAATTTCTAAAAGTATAAGTACAAAACTACGTTATTTAGTTTTAGAGTTTGGTCCTGATGCCTCTCAGGACATGTGATATTCAGCAACTGGTTGATGTTTGATGATGCTCAGAAAACTATGTACCGATTATTCTGCTCCAAGCCTAATGGCTGGTTTCTTTGACTACTGTTTTCATTTTGTATTAGCCATTGCCAAACAGGAGGCTTATCTCTGTAATAGGCTATGGCAGTCAAGAGCAGGAGGGTCTAAAGACCGGTAGCATAGACGACCGGCCCTAGGGCCTACATAAAGCCCATAAAGCCCAAGTGAATTATTGTTTCCCAAAGCTTAACGTTTGATCTACTGCAGTAATTGCCTAGGTTCACACTTGTTCAACAAATGATATTTTTAATAACATGATATTTTTTTTAAGATCTATAGCCTATAAATTTTTTGGTTGTTTGATTTTTTGGTTTTTGTTTGATTTTGTTGTTTGATTTTTATGAATAGGAGAGTGAAATAGTTGGTTGTTATTGTTTTCTTTGTAGAAAACTTTAAACAAAGAACCAAGAAAATACAAAGAAATTATTTGTGTTGTGCTCTAAACCTTTGAATATAAGGTAATTGTTGAGACTGTACCTTAAAATACCCTACTACTACAAATGCTATTAGGCTGTAGGATGTTGTTAAAATTTAAAGTCACTGTTATTATCGGGATTTGGTTTATGTAATATTATGGATGAGGCCAAATATTACCTGTTTGGTCATTAAGCATTAGATGAATCTCATTCTTACCAAGCATTGTGCATAGAAATAAAGTTTCTTTTTTTATTTTTTTAGTATTTATTTATTTATTTTGAGAGAAAGAGAGCATGCGAGCAGAGGAGGGACAGAGAGAGAGAGAGAGAGAAAGAGAGAGAGAGAGAGAGAGAGAGAGAGAGAATCCCAAGGTTTCACTCTTAGCACAGAGCCCGATGTGGGGCTCGATCTTACAACTGTGAGATCGTGACTTGAACCAAAATCAAGAGTCAGACACTTAACCAGCTGAGCCACCCAGATGCCCCTAGAGAGAACCTTTCTGAACATTTTCTATGAAAAGTGTCAGCATTAAGCTGTGACCCCAATGAGGTTAGCAGAAATTTCTTGTCAGTGTAGCTTTTTGGTTGATGTTAATCCTTCATTCATTCATCAAATATTTAATTAAGGCCAACTGTATGCAAAGAACTAAGGGGATGATAAAACAGGTTCGAAAAGTATCCTGTCCTCAGAATGTTTATGATATACTCAGCAAAATAAAAGAATGCATAAGTAATGCTACTATAGTTTAGAAAGTAAAAGAAGAAACAGAGAGG